>NC_037349.1:47311666-47614696 GCF_002263795.3 Bos taurus | reverse complement strand
TTAAGTACCGACTGAGTGGGCCTGCTCCCCAGGGCTGTGTTCCTGGTGAACGCAGGAGGCGGGCCGGGGCCTGTGCCCTGGCGGTGGGCAGGGTTAGGACAGGCTGAGAGGAGGGGAGAGGATGGCAAGTCCCTTCTTTTTCTGTGTTTTGTTCCATAGAAAACCATATGGATTCTCTTTGGAGTTGCTTTTTTTTTTAACTTTTATACTGGAGTAATAGCTGATTAACAATGTTGTGATAGTTTCAGATGGTCAGCAGGGGCTACATTCTTGAGTTCCGTTTCTTGGACTGCTCTTAGGAAGAATGTTCTTCTGTTCTCCTGTTTGCTGGACTAAAGCAGTATCTCAGCAGTAGCTGTAAGACAGCCTGCATCTGAGCATTTGAAGTCAGAAAGTCAAACAAGAACTCCAGCTTGGCTCCACCACCTGGAGAAGTCATTGAACTTCTCTGGGTCTGTTTTCTCATCTGAAAAAAACAGGGTTAATGCTTTCCACCGCCCAGGCTTGTAGAGATTGAGAAATTTGCCCACAGTGAGAAAATGTTGGCAAATCAATTAAGATAGTGCCTACGACATAGGAAGGCTCAGTCGATGAATGTGTTCTCTTCCCGCTTCATAGGCCACAGTCGATGGGCTTGTTTTTTGAGTCGGGGACACGCAGCATGGCTCCTGACAGCACGTGAACGAGGGGGTACCTCTGCCGAAGTGCTGGTCTCTGGAATCGTGGGCAGCTTTCCCGGAAACCTAAGCCTGACCTCTCGCTGGTGGCTGCCCACAGACCCTCTTCCCTGTCTGGAGAATGAACGGGGACCCTGGGGGTTGCAATTCCCAGCACATTGCCATCCACGTGCCTCGTGAGCCCCAGAACACATGCACGCTGTCAAGAGGATTAAGGGGCGGCAGAGTTCAGGACTGAAAAGTGCTGAGGCCAGGCACATATGTTAAGCGAAGACATTTGTTAGCCAAGGACAAGTGCATATTGCTAGGTAATCAGAAGTTTCCCAGGGAGCTAGCCCAGCATGGAGCTACACTCATTTTTCTTGCATATATTTTCTGGATGGCCTTCTAAATGCAATGGTAATGCAGTCGGATGTGGCAGACATGCTGGCTCTCTGCTGGCCGACAGAAGGGGAAAAAATGGTTTTTTCTTAGGGGGAAAGTCGCTTCTTAGGGGAGAATCTGGTTAGGGAGCTTGTTCTAAATCTAGAAATTGAAGAAAGTGGGGGCGGGGGGAGGGTTGCACTATCATAGGTCCCCCGTGAAGCGAAGGTCGCTCGGTCGTGTCTGGCTCTTTGCGACCCCATGGACTATACAGGCCATGGAATTCTCCAGGCCAGAATACTGGAGTGGGTAGCCGTTCCCTTCTGCAGGGGATCTTCACAACCCAGGGATCGAACCCAGGTCTTCTGCATTGCAGTTGGATTCTTTACCAGCTGAGCCACCAGGAAAGCCCCTAGCGAGCTAAATAGCATCCCTTTGAAAGCCAAGTGTGATTTTGGATTGAATCAGGATCATACCCATAAGTCCTGTGTCCTTAAGCTCTAAGGGTTCTGTTGAATTAATAATAATAAGAAGAACAATAACCACAGATGACAAAATACTGCCAGTCAGAGAAACGTTTCCAAGTCCAAAACCCCTGAAAACCTCAGAAGGTAGAACCAACCTGTTTTAACATTTGCTGCTAACACGGGAAGGGGGCCCCTTTTGTGGGGCTCTGAGGAATTGGTTCTACCGGGCAGCCAGTCTGGCTCAGCTTGGCCACCGCCTTCCGTGTCTGCAGGGGCCTCTGTGCTGTTTTTTCCCCTGAACACTCAGAGAGTCAGTCAAGAGGGACTGGATTCGTGTTTAAGAAAGTGTTAATTCTGTGGGAGATGAAGTTGGGGTTGGTGCTGGGTCAGAGCCTTAGAGAAGCTCTTAGAGGTGAGAAAGTGATGTTATTGTTACTACCCTCTTTCCCTCTTTTTCTCGCCTTATAAACAGTGAAAAAAGGGTCAGTTTTTGGAATGCTTGAAAATAGCCTTTTCACACTCTAGGCAGCTGACACCTCTTGTTCGGGGTGGCCTACAGACCGGAAAGTTGGATAGTCGCTGTGGAAAAGGAAAATTACAGGTAGTTTTAACCGTGTGAAGAAAAAGGAGATACAGTTCTTCATCGTTATTTATTGATGGTGCTATATGCAGATTCCATCTCGATGGGAATCTGAGCCTTTGAAGGGTGACGTCCTAGGACACCTCAGAAAAAGGACCCAGTTAACTAGAGTGGAGGATTCAAGGTGATAGAAGGAAGATTTTCTTCAGGGGGGTTTTTACCACCCAAAGCCAATAGAGTAAACTTTCTCTGCCCCTGAGGGTCATTTTATTTCTGAAGTTACTGATTAATTGATGTGGTGAATTCTAGTCCCCTTCCCTCCCTACCATAATCAAAGCCTAGATTTTTGTTTGGTTTGCTTTTCAGTGTAAGGACTGAGCATCAAGTTATCACTGAGTAATCTAGGTCAGACATTAATTTCAATAGCTTTTTTCGTTGTTGAATATTTCAATGGAAATTGAAATTTAATTCTGTACTTTTAAAAACATTTGAAACAAAATATTTTAGGGTGTTCTGGTTGCCTGAGATAGTTTATATTGTGATATCTATAAATATGCAGTCAGGCTGAGAAGGTTTGGCTGATATGTTAAAAGTTAGAGTGAATTAAAAGCATATTGTGACACATTAAAAAGTAGATATGCCTGGCTGTAGAAAACTCGGAAGAGGAAATCATGATTGCAGTGGTTTTTCACCTGGGGCCTGTGGAGGGCCGTTAGAAACTCTGTGACCGCTCCAGGATTAAAAGCAGGGTTTGTGTGTCTGTGCTTTTGTCTCAGGACAGAATGGGTGGCCTTCATCAGATTCTCAAAAGTGTCCATGTGCCCCCAAGAGATGAGGAACCACAGACATTGTAAAAAAGCTTTTTATTGTGTGTTGGAGTACAGTCGATTAAGAGTGTTGGGGTAGTTTCAGGTGAACAGCTAAGGGACTCAGCCATATGTTTACATGTATCCAATCTCCCCCAGACTCCCCTCCCATCCAGGCTGCCACATAACATTGAGCAGAGTTCCCTGTGCTATACAGTAGGTTCTTGTTGGTTACCCATTTTAAATATAGCAGAGCGTTCATGATCATCCCAGAATCCGCCTGCCAATGCAGAAGAACCACAAACATTTAAAGATGCACAGTTAGAACTAGACATGGAACAACAGACTGGTTCCAAATAGGAAAAGGAGTACGTCAAGGCTGTATATTGTCACCCTGCTTATTTAACTTATATGCAGAGTACATAATGAGAAACGCTGGGCTGGAAGAAGCACAAGCTGGAATCAAGATTGCCGGGAGAAATATCAATAACCTCAGATATGCAGATGACACCACCCTGATGGCAGAAAGTGAAGAGGAACTAAAAAGCCTCTTGATGAAGGTGAAAGAGGAGAGTGAAAAAGTTGGCTTAAAACTCAACATTCAGAAAACGAAGATCATGGCATCCGGTCCCATCACTTCATGGGAAATAGATGGGGAAACAGTGGAAACAGTGTCAGACTTTATTTTTCTGGGCTCCAAAACCACTGCGGATGGTGACTGCAGCCATGAAATTAAAAGACGCTTACTCCTTGGAAGGAAAGTTATGACCAACCTAGATTGCATATTCAAAAGCAGAGACATTACTTTGCCAACAAAGGTCCGTCTAGTCAAGGCTTTGGTTTTTCCTCTGGTCATGTATGGATGTGAGAGTTGAACTGTGAAGAAAGCTGAGCACTGAAGAATTGATGCTTTTGAACTGTGGTGTTGCAGAAGACTCTTCAGAGTCCCTTGGACTGACTGCAAGGAGATCCAACCAGTCCATTCTGAAGGAGATCAGCCCTGGGATTTCTTTGGAAGGAATGATGCTAAAGCTGAAACTCCAGTACTTTGGCCACCTCATGTGAAGAGTTGACTCATTGGAAAAGACTCTGATGCTGGGAGGGATAGGGGACAGAAGGAGAAGGGGATGACAGAGGATGAGATGGCTGGATGGCATCACCGACTCAATGGATGTGAGTTGAGTGAACTCTGGGAGTTGGTGATGCACGCCAGGGAGGCCTGGCGTGCTGTGATTCATGGGGTCGCAGAGAGTCGGACACGACTGAGCGACTGAACTGAACTGAATTGAACTGCACCTTGGGTTACATTTTAAAAACTGATAACAAGGAACTTCTCTGGGGATCTGTACCTTCTCTTTCTACAGGAAAGTCTATCTGTATATATCTATAAGTCTATATATGTCTGTTTATATATGTCTATAGCTATCTATATATCTAATATATATAAATTATATATAATTTATATATATTATATAATATATATACTAGTATACAGTATATATTATATATACAATATATAAATAATAATTATATATTATATACTATATATAATGATATATATTATGTATTATATAAATTATATAAATATATTACATAATATATAATTATATATAATAAATATATTAAAAATATATAATGTATTAATTATATATATTAATAATATATATAATATATAATATATATTATATATATGTAATGTATTACCTATATATACTATATATACAATATATTTAACTAATTATAAATAATATGAATATATTTAATATATACAATAAATATATAAATATTTAATATGAATATTTAGTATAATAACATAATTATTATATTATATATAATGTAATAATATATAATATATTATTATATATAATACATAATATATTATATATAATATATGGTTATATATATTATATATAGCTAAAATATATAAAATATATAAATATTATAATTATAACATCATTATAATTATATATTTATATTATATATAATTGTATATAATATTATATAACATAGATATAAGATATCTATAAATATAGATATTAGATAATATATGTAGATATCTCTGTAATATAGATATTAAATATTATAAAATAGATGTTAGATATTCTCTATATTATAAATATTAGATACTATAATAAATGTTCCAGCCTTTCATGTAGAAAGAGAAGGAATAGATTCCCCAGAAAAGTTCCTTTTTATCAATTTTTAAAATTTATTCCAATGTACAGAGTATTTTTAAATGTTTCTGGTTCTTTTGCATTGTCAGGCTTGGAATATTAGATATTGTAGGATATACAACCTAATGTTCTAGTATGAATTTTAAATCCCAATGTAATGATTATAGAAATGATTTCACAAACAGAGAAGCTCTATGAAAAAGAAAGACACCTGTCTTAAGGTGTGAGATGGTCTTTATACATTCAAATGAAGAATTTCCTGGAAACTGGAGGACTAAAAAGATGGCCACCCTGGGGCTGCGGGCAGAAAATTTCACCTGATTGCCACTGGGAGGCGCTGTGGTTTAGGAAATGAAGGGAACCCAGGTCTAACCCAGCCTCAGCTTCCAACTCAAGTGAAATTGGTGGACAGGTCCTTTAATCTCACCCTGGGTCCGCTTCAGTTATCCGCAAAGTAGCGATATTCTGTTTCAATGTATTTCAATGAGACTAAGGTGTGATAAACCACAAAGCACTTTTAAAAACGTGCCCTGTGGTCATTAAAGTAACACTGTTGAGAGGGATTGCCAAGGTAATTATGAGGATAAAGAGCAAGGTGCAGGTTAGTTACAGTAGGATGGTTTTGTGAATGAATTTTTATTCTAACATGTATATGCTGATAATATATGACATCGTTATTATTTACCAGAAAAATAAAAAACAATGGTTGTAGGGGGAATAGAACTAGGAGTGGGGAGGGAGGTTTCTGTTTTTCATCATTATTATTTCTATGAGAAATATTAACAAGGGGAAAAAAAACAAAGAAATATTAACAGGGGACATTTGGGCAGTGGCATTTTCGGCAGTTGTTTTAATTATTATTTTCTCTTAAAAAGCTAAAAATAATTTTAAAAAGGAAATAAAAGACCCTTGCAGATTCAGGTTTGATGTTGGGGGTGTGGGGCCAGGCCGACTTCATAGGTGCTGGTATGTTCTTCCATCAGGAGGCTTATAAAAGTCTGTTTCTCTCCTTAAGATGCTAGTCCTTCTTGATGATTAATGCTTATTTCCATTAACTCATTAGAGGCTTCAAAATATATTAGGTGATATTCTAATTTTATCTTTCCTTTTTCATATGTTTATTAGCTGAAACATGTTTTAAAAGAGAAATTTACCTTCATTTACTATTTGGATATCCAATGGTACAGTTTATATAAGAAAAACAAGATAAATTTTGATCATTAAAAATTGACTTTCAGAATAATGAGTTGATTCCCTAGCATCCTAATTTGGGTTTGGGGATGATTTTTTTTTTCAAGTTTCATTATGAACTCATGTTTTAAACATATTAGATATGTTTCAGTCCATTAAAGTTGTTATTCATATGATGCTCCAATTTTTCTATTCCCTCTCTCTCTTAAACTCTAATACTTCCCTCCACTCTTGTCAATGTCACCATTGGCCTACATGTCACAAAGTCCAACAGTTAACGCTGACATCTCTTTTTAAAAGATTTTTAAAATGGAGATATAATCCACATACCATGATATTCACTCTTTTGATATAAATGGTTCAGTGGGTTTTGAAGTTTATTCACAAAGTTGTGCGGCCATCGCCACTTTCTAATCCCAGAACATTTCAGCCCCTCCCGAAAGAAACCTCACAGTCATTAGTAGGTGGCCCCTGTCTCTCCCTCCCCCAGCTTCTGGGAACCACTAATCTACTTTCTGTCTCCGTGGATGTGTGCATTCTGGACGTTTTATATAAACGAAACTGTACAGCATGTGGCCTTTTGCGTCTAGCTTTTTTCTACTTACCGTAATGTTTTCAAGGTTCATCCGCATTGTCGCATGAGTCCCGAGTCCTCATCTTGACGAATCAGCAGCATTTGCCATGACTGATCTCTGTTCTTTGTTCTTTTGATTTCTGGGGCACCCTGTCTCTCGCATTCTTCTTGCGACTCTGGCTGCATCTGTCGGTCTCAGATGCTTCCTCCTTATCGCCCAGTCCTCTTACTGCTGGTGAGCCCGGGCTCAGACACCAGACTTCTTTATATTCATGCCCCAGGGGCCGTCATCCAGTCTCAAGGGTTTACATCCCACCTGCGTCACACCTGTACCTTCGACTCCTGAACTTGTGTCCCTAGCCAGGACCTTTTCTCTGAATTCCAGAGCTAAATCTTCATCTCTTCTTGGATGTCTCACGTTCGTTGCAAAAACATGTCCAAAATCGAGCTCCTGAGCCACCACACCCTCCTGCTTTCCAATTTGTTCCTCCCACAGATTTTCCCTCTATATTCTTAGACCAATAACTTTGTAGCCACGCTTGAATGTTTTTCTTACTCCCCACATCGCATCTATCAACCTGGCCTTTCCTTCAGAACACATCCAGAACCCAACTCCTTCTCACAGCCCTCATGGCTAAACCCTCTTGTCTAAGCCCCCATTACCTCTCAGAGGCAATAAACTGATGTCCCTGCGGCCACCCTCCTAGGGTATATTCTTAGCAGCTCAAGGATCATTTAAAAGCATAAGTCAGGTCACTTGTCTCTTCTGTTCAGAATTGTTCAATGGATCCCCATGTTGGTCAGGATAAAAGCTGAAGTTCTTACAGTGTCTAACAAGTCTATTAAATGTGGCCTCCCCCGACCCCATCCCACTCACTTCCTGCTGCTCTCTGCCTTCATTTCTCTGAGTCATCCTCACTGGATTCCTCATAGACAGCTCACCTGTGCTCGCCTCTGGGCCTTTGCACTCACTGTTTTTCTGCTAGAATGCTGTTCCTCCAGATATCTCAGTTCCTCATCTTTCAGTTCTGTGTTTACTCGTCACCTAATCGATGAAGACCATTCTATTTAAGATAATAACATGGGAACTTCCCTGGCGGTCCAGTGGTTAATACTCTTGCTTTCATTGCAGGGGATACAGGTTTGATCCCTTGTCAGGGAACTAAGATCTTGCATGCCATGTCGCACAGACCAAAAAAAAAAAAAAAAGAAAAGAAAAGCACCAACCTCTCTCCCATTCCCCATGTCACTTTCTCTGCCTTTCTTTTCCAAAGCACTTACCTACTGACACATACATGCAGCCATAAGTATACACATCCACTTGTGCACACGCTCTCCACCGATGCCAGCCTACATGCACACATGTACACCTATTCATTTACTTGTTTATTTGTCTATTGCCTGTCTTCCCCACTAAAAGGTAAGGTTAGTGGGTATAGGAACATGATTTTGTTCCCTGCTATATTCCTAGCACCTAGATTGGGACTTGGCAAATCTTAGGCTGTCAATGTATTTTTATGGAATAAGTGAATGAATTGCCTGAATACTTCTTTCCCCCACAGGAACTTTGAAGCATTATTTTGGTTGCCTTCTGCTTGTTGTGAAATGCCAGAGGCCTTGTGTTTCCTTTTTAAAACTCAGGCTGGTCAGGAATGAGCTCTGGGCTCACAGCGAGTCCTCCTGGCCATTGAGTCAGTGTGTCTTCCCCTTTGCTCTCCCGAAGTTCTTGGGGAGTCAACATTTAGGCCTATCTGTGAGCCTGGGACTCAGCCCTCCTTCCCTACAAATGTATGGATGCCTGGCTCTTAGGTAGAAATGCCAAACAGAGAAGGGAAGATTATCTTTGGGGCTATGGATTACTTCCAAAGTAAATGTAATGGAAGTGCTGTCACAAAGACTAGTGTGCACGAGTAGCTTGAAAACTGGCTTGAGCAATTCTGCCTGCTCTGGTTGAAGGAGAGAAGAAATTTTAAATGTAGAATTTTCCAAGTAATCAGACTTTTAGAATCAAGAGGGAGTTTCTTTCCCTTCCTCCCTCCCTCCTTTTTTTTTCTTTCCTTCTCAGATACCAAAAGCCAGAGAAATGAGGCAGATCTCCAGGCTCCCAGAGTTAATGGCAGAGTCAGAACACAAACTCAGGATTCCTAATTCTCACTCTTTGGAATATATTATACTGCCTTCCCAGTAAACAAGGAAATAGTCCGGAAGATGCTCAGGTATGTTGGGCAAGGTTAACTTCTTAGTTCTCAAAAGGCTCAGTGCCAGTGGACAAGAAATTACAGTCCATCCAAGAGACTGACAAATGAACATCTCTCTGTCTTTAACCACTCTAAAGTTTCCAGTGTACCTCTCCAATCCTGCAGATTTCTCCCAAGCTTGTTTATCTTCAGCTTAAGTAATTATTTCATCATTTGCTTGCATAGAGTTTATACCTTTCTGTGGGCAAAAGAGAACAGAGAGAGTTGCAAAGGAAGTGTGCTATTTAAAAAAAAATTATTACAAAACAATTAAGAAATTTTTTTTAGGTTGTGGATCTTGCAGGATCTTAGGGATAGAACCCAGACCCTCAGCAGTGAGAGTGTGAAGTCCTAACCACTGAACTGCCAGGAAATTCCCTACTAGAAAACAATTTTAATGTACATTAAGCATAATAAAAATAATAATGGCTAACCAGAGAGCAAATTGCCAACATGTTAGATCATCGAAAAAGCAAGAGAGTTCCAGAAAAACATCTCGTTCTGCTTTATTGACTACGCCAAAGCCTTTGACTGTGTGGATCACAACAAACTGTGGAAAATTCTTCAAGAGATGGGAATACGAGATCACCTGACCTGCCTCTTGAGAAATCTGTATGCAGGCCAGGAAGCAACAGTTAGAACTGGACATGGAACAACAGACTGTTCCAAATCGGGAAAGGAGTACATCAAGGCTAGTATATTGTCACCCTGCTTATGCTGGACTGGATGAAGCACAAGCTGGAATCAAAATTGCAGGGAGAAATATCAATAGCCTCAGATAGGCAGATGACACCACCCTTAAGGCAGAAAGTGAAGAAGAACTGAAGAGCCTCTTGATTAAAGTAAAAGAGGAGAGTGAAAAAGTTGGCGTAAAGCTCAACATTCAGAAAACTAAGATCATGGCATCTGGTCCCATCACTTCATGGGAAATAGATGGGGAAACAGTGGAAACAGTGACAGACTTTATTTTTTGGGGCTCCAAAATCACTGCAGATGGTGACTGCAGCCATGAAATTAGAAGACGCTTGCTCCTTGGAAGAAAGGTTATGACCAACTAGACAGCATATTAAACAGCAGGGACATTACTTTGCCAACAAAGGTCTGTCTTGTCAAGGCTATGGTTTTTCCAGTGGTCATGTATGGATGTGAGAGTTGGATTATAAAGAAAGCTGAGTGCTGACTGAACTGAACTGAACATTCATTAAGCATATTATGTGTGGCAGATGCTATTATAACTTTTCATACATTATTATATTTAATCCTCATAAGCTATGTGAGGTAGGTAGTATTATCATCTTCATATTATTCATGTTATAGAGGCAAAAACTGAAGCTTGGAGAGATTATATAACTTGAATTGGGTTTTCCTCAGTCTCAAAAAATATTTTTAATCTTATGTTAGTGGACAGCTCTTCTGCTATTGACATACGCTTCGCTTTCTGTGGCTTAGTGGGATTGTACCAGTCTATACAGTTTTCTGTTTTTGTTTTTCCCCTCACATTCAGTTCAGTTCAGTCACTCAGTCGTATCTGACTCTTTGCGACCCCATGAACTGCAGTACTCCAGGCCTCCCTGTCCATCACCAACTCCCAGAGTTTACCCAAACCCATGTCCATTGAGTCAGTGATGCCATCCAACCATCTCATCCTCTGTCGTCCCCTTCTCCTCCTGCCCTCGATCTTTTCCAGCATCAGGGTCTTTTCAAATGAGTCAGCTCTTCACATCAGGTGGCCAAAGTACTGGAGATTCAGCTTCAACATCAATCCTTCCAATGAACACCCAGGACTGATCTCCTTTAGGATGGATTGGTTGGATCTCCTTGCAGTCCAAGGGACTCTCAAGAGTCTTCTCCAACACCATAGTTCAAAAGCATCGATTCTTCGGTGCTCAGCTTTCTTCACAGTCCAACTCTCACATCCATACAAGACCACTGGGAAAACCATAGCCTTGACGAGACAGACCTTTGTTGACAAAGTAATGTCTCTGCTGTTTAATATGCTGTCTAGGTTGGTCATAACTTTCCTTCCAAGGAGTAAGCATCTTTTAATTTCATGGCTGCAATCACCATCTGCAGTGATTTTGGAATCCAGAAAAATAAAGTCAGCCACTGTTTCCACTGTTTCCCTATCTATTTCCCATGAAGTGATGGGACCAGATGCCATGATCTTCGTTTTCTGAATGTTGAGCTTTAAGCCAACTTTTTCACTTTCTTTCACTTTCATCAAGAGGCTCTTTAGTTTTTCTTCACTTTCTGCCATAAGGATGGTGTCATCTGCATATCTGAGGTTATTGATATTTCTCCCGGCAATCTTGAGTCCAGCTTGTGCTTCCTCCAGCCCAGCGTTTCTCATGATGTACTCTGCATATAACTTAAATTAGCAGGGTGACAATATACAGCCTTGATGTACTCCTTTTCCTGTTTGGAACCAGTCTGTTGTTCCATGGCCAGTTCTAACTGTTGCTTCCTGACCTGCATACAGGTTTCTCAAGAGGCAGGTCAGGTGGTCTGGTATTCCCATCTCTTTCAGAATTTTCCAGTTTGTTGTGATCCATGCAGTCAAAGGCTTTGGCATAGACAGTAAAGCAGAAATAGATGTTTTTCTGGAACTCTCTTGCTTTTTTGATGATCCAGCGGATGTTGGCAATTTGATCTCTGGTTCCTCTGCCTTTTCTAAAACCAGCTGAACATCTGGAAGTTCACGGTTCATGTATTGCTGAAGCCTGGCTTGGAGAATGTTAAACATCACTTTACTAGCATGTGAGATGAGTGCAATTGTGCGGTAGTTTGAGCATTCTTTGGCATTGCCTTTCTTTGGAATTGGAATGAAAACTGACCTTTTCCAGTCCTGTGGCCACTGTGAGTTTTCCAAATTTGCTGGCATATTGAGTGCAGCACTTTCACAGCATCATCTTTCAGGATTTGAAATAGCTCAACTGGAATTCCCTCACCTCCACTAGCTTTGTTTGTAGTGATGCTTCCTAAGGCCCGCTTGACTTCACATTCCAAGATGTCTGGCTCTAGGTGAGTGGTCACACCATCATGATTATCTGGGTCGTGAAGATCTTTTTTGTACAGGTCTTCTGTGTGTTCCTGCCACCTCTTCTTAATATCTACTGCTTCTGTTAGGTCCATACCATTTCTATCCTTTATTGAACATTTCTTTGCATGAAATGTTCCCTTGGTATCTCTGATTTTCTTGAAGAGATCTCTAGTCTTTCCCGTTCTGTTGTTTTCCTTTTGTTTCTTTGCACTGATCCCTGAGGAAGGCTTTCTCATCTCTTCTTGCGGTTCTTTGGAACTCTGCATTCAGATGAATATATCTTTCCTTTCCTCCTTTGCTTTTCTCTTCCCTTCTTTTCACAGCTATTTGTAAGTCCTCCTCAGACAGCCATTTTGCTTTTTTGCATTTCTTTTTCTTGGGGATGGTCTTGATCCCTGTCTCCTGTAACTGTTCTAGTAGTAAAACTGTGTATTATATTTACATAGATTTGAACATATAGATAATTGTAGAAAAATATATAGGCCACATATATAAGTTAAAAGAGTCATTCTAAATCAAGACACATGGGTTTTTCAAAGGCGCTTCTTGGACATGTTGCATCCAGGATTGGACCCCAGTGACTATGTTTTAAACTCTTCTGCTGTGGAAGATAAAACTAAAGTATATTTTGCATGTTTTCTTTATGTTTTTGTAACTCATAATAAGAGAGCTTTGATATGATAGTTGTCTTACATAAAGCAAAACAGGATTTAATAAAATGATATTTTACAAAGATATAAAACTCTTAGCAGAAAATACAGGTATGAATCTTTATGACTGTGGAGTAGGAATTGGTTTCTTAAATATGACACCAAAGGCATAAACAACAAAATAATACAGAGACAAATTGAACTTTTGCCAAATTAACAACTTTTGTTCATCAAAGAACACGATCATGAAGGTGAGAAGGCAGCTGCAGAATGGGAGGACATGTTTGCAAATCTTGTCTCTGATAAGGGTCTAGTACATAAGCAATATTTATAACTTAACAATATAAAGACAAACAGTCCAATTTAAAAATAAGCAAAGGGAAAATAGGTGATGGAGATTAAGGGGTATAAAGTTACAGTTCCAAATACATGAGTCACTGTATGAAATGTCCAGTGGGAACACAGTCAAAATAGTATCCATACAGTGACATGCTATAACTAGACAACATGGTGATCACTTTGAACTGTATAGAAATACCAAACCATTATGTTGTGTAACAGGAACTCGCAATGTTGTGGGTCAATTATAATTCAAAAACAAACAACACTCAAACACTCAAACAAACAAACACTCATAGAAAAAGAGGTCAGATTGGTAGTCACCATAGGTAGAAGGTGAAGGGGAGGGAGCTGGATGAAGGCAGTCAAAAGGTACAAACTTCTAGCCATAAGAAAAATAAGCAGTAAGAATGTAATGTACAACATGATAAATATAATTGACACTGCTGTATGTCATATATGAAAGTCATTAAGAGAGTAATTCCTAAGAGATCTCATTACAAAATGTTTGTTTTTCTATTTCTTTAAGGTTGTATCTGTATGAGATGATAAATGTTAAATAACTTATAGCGATAATCGTTTCATGATGCATGTAAGTGAAATCACTATGCTGTATACAGGGCTGAATGTCAGTTACATTGCAACAAAGCTGGAAGAAAAATTAATAAAAATAGGCAAAAGATCTGAACAGACATTTCTCCAAAGTACATACACAAACGTCAAGTAGGAACATGAAAAGATGCTCAGCATCATTAGTCATCAGGGAAGGAAGTCAAAGCCACAGTGAGATACTGCTTTATACCGACTACAGTGGCTACAATAATAATTAAAATAATAACAATGGAAAATAACAAGTGTTGGTGAGGATGTGGAGAAATTGGAGCCTTCAAACATTGCTGGGATGTAGAATGCAATAGCCATTTGGTAAGACAGACTGGCATTTCTTAAAAATGTTAGAGTTATCCTATGACTCAGCAATTTCATTCCCAGGTATACACCCGAGAGGGTTGAAAGCATATGTTTCCTTTTGAAAACAAGTGCATAAGAACTTGTGCATGAATGCTCATAGCAGCATCGATAGCCAAAAGGAGGAAACCACCCCAAATGTTCACCAAATGATCACTGGATTAAAAAAAATGTGGTGTGTATCTGTGCAACGCAATATTATTCAGCCGTAGAAAGGAACAGGATACTAACACACGCTACACCATGGATGAATCCTGAAAACATGATGCTAAGTGAGAGGTGCCAGACAGAAAAGGCCACATATTGTGCGATTCCATATACATGAAGTGTCTAGAGTAGGCCTATCCATAGAGACCACAAGTAGAGTGGTGGGTGCCAAGAGGTGGGGGGAATGGGGAAACTGGGAGTGACTGCTAACAGAAATGGGGCTTCTTCTCGGTGTGATGGACTGTTGTGCAGTTAGACAGTGATGATGATTGTACAATTCTGGGAACATACCACTATATTATGCCTTTAAAAGTGGCTAACGGTGAATTTTACGTTAAGTGAATTTTATCTCAATTTAAAGAAGTGGCATTTTACAAACTTGAAGTCATGCGTATATTTGAATCATCTTATTTAAATTAGTTTTCTGTGCTGTTTATTGCAAGCAAGCTTTGCCTCTTTTTATATCTGTCAGACTTGGATTTTGTCTTTTATTAGTTTTCACTGGCGTATAGTTGCTTTATAATGCTGTGTTAGTTTTTGCTGCACAGCAAGGTGAATCGGCTATATGCATACACGTATCCCCTTTTCTGGATTTCCTTCCATTTTGGTCACCACATAACATTGAGTAGAGTTGCCTGTGCTCTATGGTAGGTTCTTATTGGTTGTCTAAAGTTTATACATAGTAATCCCAGTCTTCCAATTTATCCCATCCTTTGTCCCCTTTGGTGTCCATATGTTTGTTCTCTGCATCTGTGTCTGCTTTGCAAATAAGTTCATCTGCATCATTTTTCAAGATTTCACATATAAGTGATATTACGTGATACTAGTTTTCCTCTTTCTGACTTACCTCACTCCGTGTGCCAGTCTCCAGGTCCATCCATGTTTCTGCAAATGGCACAGTTTTATTCCTTTTTATGGCTGAGTAATAATCCAATGTATATATGTGCCACATCTTTAGCCATTCCTCTGGTGATGGACATTTAGGCTGCTTCCATGTCCTGGCTGTTGTAAACAGTGCTGCAATGAATATTGGGGTGCATGTATCTTTTTGAATTAAAGTCTTCTCTGGGTATATGCCCAAGAGTGGGATTATGGGTCATATGGCCATTCTATTTTGGGTTTTTAAGGAAACTCCATACTGTTCTGTATAGTGACTGTATCAAATTACATTCCCACCAACAGTGTAGGAGGGTTCCCTTTTCTCCACACCCTTTCCAGCAATTTATTGTTTGTAGATTTTTTTTTTTTAATGATGGTCTTTGTCAGAATTTGATCTTGAGGCAACACCAGGCTGGGAGTAGGGCATATGCCTCTTGCATTGTATCAGAATTTACTGTGGTTGCTTTTCTTCAACTCCTGTTCAGCTAATTTTATAGTACTACCTTCAGAAGGTGGGAAGAGACCTGATCAACTCCAAAATTGGGTCTACATAGTGGGAAACACTTGATGAATTTAATCTAAAAAATCAAACTAGAAACGTAGACTCTGAGATGTTAGAGCTGCACTTGCCCTCGGTGGGGAGCGGCGTGGTTGTGACTTGGAAGGAGACATGGAGGAAGTTCGGCAGTGCTGGGGTGTGGGCACACTGTATATTTTGATATGGACACTGCTTCACTTTGCGTGTTCAGCTTGTGAAAATTCGTGCCATGGTATGCTTATGATGTGTGCACTGTGCTGCGTGTTTGTCAATTTCAATAACAAGAAAGCAATTCAGTTCAACCTCCATGTGCGTATTTACGATAGCAACAAACTGGCATGATGGAATGGGGACCGGCATCCGCTGAGCTGACCTGCGGCCATGGAGATGAGACCCAGGCATGGTAGTTCTGAAAGTTTGTTTTCAAACTTCGTAGGTTCTCTCTGAGCTTGGCCTCGGGGCGCTGTCACTGGGGCAGTCAGTGGGTCTTCATCATCTCCTAACCATTGTTTTCAAGAGCAAGAGCATGGCATTGTGGAGCTCCTGTGACTTGGGGCTGCTGGCGTGTAAAGGCCATGGATGTGCTGATGCTTGCAGTCAGGGATGGAGCTGCCAGACCTGCCTGCCCCACTTCTGCTCTGTCACCAGCATCAGATGTCCAAAAACCACCTACCATGGTGCTTTCTTTTCCACCTGGGCCCAGACGTGTCCTTATGGGTACCCACTACAAACAGATCTGGTTGGTCTCTTTATGGGTTCGGGCCCACAATCCCATATCTGAAGTATTTGGTGCCAGATGTATTTTAGCATCCAGACATTTTGGGGTTTTAGAAAGATGATACGTTGCCTATGCCTTATATACTGCAGTACTGCCAACATGACCTGGAGCAACTGTCTATAATGAAAGATGAATGTTTAGACCAGATGGGATAAAGACTACAAATGGTCTCATGTCAGTTCAGGCCAGGGCGTGCTGCTATATGAGTTTGCATCAAATTTCAGGACGGTTTTTTTTTGTTTGTTTGTTTTTAGAGTTTTGGGATTTGGAATCGCTCATGAGAGAACATGGCACTGTATCAGTGAATTTTCCATTGAGCAAATGAGTCCTAGTTCTTTCCTGATGGAGGTTTCCGTGGGCGGAGGGGCTGAGTGGGCAGGGGAGTGGGGAAGGATGTGGGATGAGGAGGAATGTCAGCGGCTGCTCAGGCTGAGGCTGTGCCTCTGGGTCCGTGAGTGGAGGTGGACGAGTGGCCGGAAGGTCCCCTTGATGAGGGGGGCAGAGATGCCTGGCGGAGCAAGCCCTCTTCCGGACTCTCCTCCGCTCTGCGGCACCTGCTGAGCTGTCAGTGCTGGTTAACGTTTCATTGATTCCTGCAGCACATAGGGGCCTCCTGGAGCAGTCAGCTGTAGCCAGGCTTGTGATGTAAAATTTCTGGAGACTAATATTTATCTAAATTAAGTTAATTATAAGGATGATAAAACTCACTTACACAGGTGTTGTGAGGAGATTAGAGTTGAATTCCCTTCACAAGGAGCCTTTCCCGGAAAACTGATTTCCACCATTCCTGTTGATCCACAAGCAGAGTGTAAATTCACTGTCAGTGAAGTGAAAGCAAAAGTGTTAGTCACTCAGTCCTGTCTGATTTTTTGTGACCCATGGATTGTAGCCCGCCAGGCTCCTCTGTCCATGGGATTCTCCAGGCAAGAATACTGGAGTGGGCAGCCATTCCTTTCTCCAGGGGATCTTCCTGACCCAAGGATTGACCCTGGGTCTCCTGCATTGCAGGCGGATTCTTTACCATCTGAGCCACCAGGAATGGCTTCTAAATGTCTTTCTACAGGAATTTTGATAGAGATTGGAGGGGGAATAAACAGACAAGTTTCACATCACATTGGGAAAATGTCCCTTGTGATCCCCAAATTCACTAATTTTGGTGTAAACTGTTTAAAAGGAACAATAAAGAAAGGGATGATGAATGGAGAAACAGACTTATGGACACAGGGAGAGGGGAGGAGAGGGTGAGATGTATGGAGAGAGTAACATGGAAACTTACATTACCATGTGTAAAATAGATAGCCAACAGGAATTTGCTGTATGCCTCAGGGAACTCAAACAGGGGCTCTGTATCAAACTAGAGGGGTGGGGTGGGGAGGCAGATGGGAGGGAGGTTCAGGAGGAAGGGGACATATGTATACTTATGGCTGATTCATGTTGAAGTTTGACAGAAAACAACAAAATTCTGTAAAGCAATTATCCTTCGATTAAAAAATAAATAAATTAAAAAAAAAGAGGATAGTCGCTACTGGTGGGGGTGGTTTATACGCGGATTCTAATTGTAATCGGTGGTTACATCTTACTGTGATGTGATATCTTTTTGACTATGACCTCAGGGGTCTTTTCCGGTCTCCCTCTTGCCACTTCCACCATCTTCTGCTCCTCATCATGTTTCATTCAGATCCATCCAATAGATGATTGTGTGCTGACTGCTTTTGGTGATGCGGGAGATGTCACAAGGTACAGTGGGCACTAGGGAAATCAAGCTGTTAAGACATGGTCTGCCTGCTAAAGCTTTTGGTCTGGCAGGGTCGACAATTGAACACTCATAGACATACAGTGGGATCGAGTAAGGCCTGCAATAGAAGTGTTTGTGGAGTGTTAAGGGGGCACAAAGCAGGCGTGTCTGAATCAGTGCATGGGGCTCAGGGCAAACTTCTTATGGGAAATGTTGCTTTGGATTGACTCTTTCCTTATTGTTTCCCATTATAAACCAGTTAAATAAACTGCATACATTGTAATATAGTTCAGTGAATTTTGACAAATGCCTCCATCCATGGAAATACCACCCCAATCAAGATATTAATAATTTTCAGCACCACAGAGAGTTCCTCTGTGGTCCTTTCCAGCCAGTACCCCACCATCTCAGAGGCAACCAGGTGAATGGGCCTTGGTGTAGAGATTTACAACAGGAAGGGAGGAGGAAGGGCAATCCCGGTGTGCAAAGGCATGGACGGGTGAGAAATTGTGATGCGTGTAAGGGACCCCCGTCCTCTCGTCATTGTAGCTCTGGAGCTATGGGAATGTCGTCTCTGTTGGATGGTGGTTTGTCAAAGGTGAGGCTAGGAGTCAGGTCACTAAAGGATGGGCAGTCAAGAGCTTGACTTTCATCTTATTTAACAGGAGCATGGATGGGATTCAGGCAGGGTAGTGGTAGTGGTATAAAGACCAGTGCACTTAAATTTATTTTGCTTTTTTGCTACTTAACAATCCCAGTCTTTTCACTGAGGTAAAATAAACAACATGAAATTTACCATCTCAGCCACTTTGAAGTGTACAGTTCAGTGATAGTAATCACATTAACACTGCTGTACAACCACCACCACCATCCATCCGCAGAACTCTTTTCATCTTGCAAAACTGAAACTCTACCCACTAAACAGTAACTGCCCATTCTCCCCTCCTCCCAGTCTATGGCAAGCATCGTCCTGCTTTCTGTCCATATGATTTTGACTACTTTAACCTCACACAAGTGGAATCAAATCGTGTTTGTGTTTTTGCGGCTGGCGGATTTCCCTTAGCATAATGTCCTCAACTTCATCTATGCTGTAGCACATGTCAGAATTTCCTCCCTTTTTAAGGCTGGATTCTTTGTATGTATTCAGCATTTTGTGTAAGTGTGTTTTGCTTATCCATTTATCTGCTGATGGACCTTTGGGTTGCTTCTACATTTTAGCTTTTGTGAATAATGCTGCTATGAAATTGGGTGTACAAATATCTGTTTTAGACTCTCATAATTCTTTTTGGTATATACTGAGAAATGGAATGCCTGGATTATGTGGTAATACTTCGTGTAATTTTCTGAGGAATCATCATGCCGTTTTCCACAACAGCTGTACCATTTTGCATTCCCATCAGTGGTACACAGGGGTTCTGGTTTGTCCACATCTTTGCCAACACTTGGTGTTTCCTCTTTTTGGATAGTGGTCATCCTGATGGGTGTGCAGTGGTAACTCCACATAGTTTTGCTTTGCACTTCCCTAATGATTAAGATCTTAATTTTAAAGAGATCATCTTGGTGTCCAGTTTTTTTGGAAATGGAAAGGCCATTGATAGAGGCAGATAGACCCTGTCAGGAGTGATTACAGTAACCCAGAAAAGAGGAAGGCCTAAGTCAAGGCAGCGGGTGGTGGAAATGGAGAAAATGGAGTCGATGGGATAGGAGGTTAGGAGGCAGGGTCTCCAGTACTTGATGACTAGGTGGCGGCTGAATTTACAAACTGAAGCCACGTACAAAGCAGGACACACATGGTATTTTCTTTAATAACAGCAGCTTTTGTGCCTCCCCATATTTTAAGATTTTGCTTATTCAAAGTCACCAGCAGGTTAGTGGAGAACACTAGACCTCAGATCCCTGGCTCCCAGCCCAGGTGGGGAGTTCTTTTCTACCATATTCATAGGGCCTCTTAAATATCTCAGAAATAGGCCAATTGTTATGCTTGAACAAACCGTTTTGGGTTTCCTTCCTCAAGGAGTGACTGTATACCAATTCAATCTGTGGTTTTTTATAATCTATAATTTTTAAATAACAGCTTTGTTAAGGTATGATCCACATACTGTGCAATTCACTCATTTACAGTGTACAATTCAGTGGTTTTAATATACGGGCAAATTGTGCAGGCGTCACTATGATCAATGTCAGAACACTTTCATCCCCCCAAAAGAAACCCTATTCCCATTAGCAGTCACTCTCAATTCTTCCTCTGCCCCCACAGCCAGCCCTAGGCAACCACTAATCTACTTTCTGTTTCTATAGATTTGCCTATTCTGGAATGGTCACAGAAATGGGATCACACACTATGCGGTCTTTTGTGACTGGCTTCTGTCACTTAGCATAACGTTTTCAAGGTTCATCCAAGCTGTAGCGTGTATTAATACTTTATTTCTTTTTATTGCTGAATAATATGCCAAATTTTGTTTATCTGTTCATCAGTTGATGGACATTTGGGCTGTTTTCACTTTCTGGCTAGTATGAATAATCCTGCCATGAACACTCATTTACAAACCAATTATGGTTTTAAGTGGGAACAGCTACCTTATGAGGTTGTTGTAAGAATAAAGTGAGAGGAGGCATGTAAGGCACCAAATAGAGTGCTCAGTACACAGAAAGTACAAAGCAAATGGTGACGTCATATGATGAGGCTGGTAACCATGGTGATAGGTGACTCTGTTAGGAGCTGGAGGAGCTGGAGGTTGATGGCCCTCAAACATTTCTTTCTTGCCTTTTGCCCTACTCCATGGCTCCACTTACATCTTCCCCTTTTCTTCATTTTGACTTTCTTTTCCCTTCCCAGCTCGTATCTTAACATTATTGGTGATTCTTTTATCGATTGTTTAGTGCCCAGTAGCCTGAGGACAGGGCCATTGTCTTTGTTTCTCATTGGGAATAACTGTGACTAAGCCTTGGGAGTGAGTTTGGTGATGGACAGGAGATTACTGCTGGGAAAAGTCTATAAGGATCTTTTTCTGGATTTCAGAGACACTTATTTGGGTGACAAAACCTAATGTAAGATTTCCAGCCACAATTAAGTTTTAGAACCTCTTTTTTTAATATGCAAATACTCAGATAATTTGTCTTTTAATCAAAGGGATGTTTGGGTATCTTCTATACTGCTATGCAAGATAACTGTTTTTCATAGGTATTTATCCTTTTTTCAGAATTTCTTGGTATTTTATCCATTTTTAATAGAAGTGTAATTTATGGTGTTGTGTTAGCCTCAGGTGTACAACAAAGTGATTTGGTTATACATGTATATGTGTTGTGTTGTTCAGTTGCTAAGTTGTGTCCGACTCTTCTGTGACCCCATGGCCAGGCTCCTCTGTCCATGGAATTTTCCAGGCAAGAATACTGGAATGGGTTGCCATTTCCTCCTTGAGGGGATCCTCCCCACTCAGGGATTGACACTGTGTCTCCTGCATTGGCAGGTGGGTTCTTTACCACTGAATCACCAGGGGATATATACACACATATGTATTCCTTTTTAGATTCTTTTCCATTGTCGGTTATCACAAGACACGAATATAGTTCCCTGTGCTATACAATAGGGGCTCTTGTTATTTGTCTATTTTACGCATAGCAGTGTGTATACATTAGTCCCAACCTCCTAATTTGTCTTCTACCTCCGCCCTTCTCTATCCCCTCTGGTAATTGTAAGTTTGTTTTCTTTGTCTTTGAGTCATAGGTATTTATTTATCTTAATAGTAAATAAATTTTTATCAATTCAAAGAAAATAAAAAGTAACTACAGACAATTTGCATTTTAAAAGTTTAAGTCGTTAAAACACTTTGAGGGCAAAATTTTATTTTATTGTTAGGAAATTGTTAAATTCAGTCCTCTGTATAATATACTAATCTGTCTTTATGTGAAGAGAGACCAACATCTCATTAAATAATATTGCTTGACGTCAAGCAATTGATCAAATGTTTCAGTGAAGACAGTTTTATGCTCAGTGTTGCTGCTGAATGGTGTCTGCGGTTGAAACTCTCTTTCATATTAATTCAAGATGTCATCAGTCTCTCTCTTTGACTCACACAAAGGAACAGAAACGATTCTTTTCTAGGGAGGACCTCAAAGGCAGAAGCTGCACTGACACTGCAGAAGATTTGAGGAAAGGTTCAGCAGGCCTTTTTGAAAGCGTGTTATGTGGGTGCACTTTCTTCTGCCTAAATTGACAGTTCATTTGCTTTTGAAGTCTGGAAGGGAAAAACAGTTACCAGAAAGAAACCCCCTTCTCAGGAGCAAGGCTGGCTTGTCTCTGGGAGTTCTCAGTGTGTTGTTGACTGGCGTTGTGAACCACTTTTCCTTACTCTTGTCCAAAGAAAGCCTTAGGATGCAAATTTATTTTTAAAATTAAGTTTTTTTTTCATGCTTCAAAAAGTGAACTTGTGTCAGTGACCACTCTCTGGTCCTCAGTATTTTTGTGCAAAAACGAAGACAGTACAGATAGTGAAAGCTTGTCAGAGGCGCATGCTGGAAAGATCATTAAATATAGTCACATACTAGTTCAGAAGAACTGAAAGACATTAAGAAAATTATAAAAGCCATAAAGCAGAACCTTATTAATCAGAGCAGCAAAACCTACAAATGAGGTGACAGAATTCAAGAAAGAACTAAAAATAAAAGGAAAAAAGTCATTTTAGAAAAGAAGACTGAACTAGAAGGAACAATAGAACAAACAGATAATAGAAGGTAAAAAGAAATATAATTTAACAATAAAAAAGAAATTAGAGAAATTAAAAGAACTTGAGTGAAGTGAGATGTAGGAGTAAGGTCAGAAATCTGGTTAATGGAAGGGGAAGAAGAGCAAAGAAAGGGAAAGAACAAGCATTAAAACTGGAGGTCAAGAAAACTTTTCTGAACTATTTCCTGGAATGTTTTGAATTACAGATCGAAAGAGCTATACTGACCCAGAACTGCAAATACCAGGACACATTCTAGAACAGTTGCTGGGCTTTAGAGAAAAGTTTTTAATTTCTTTTAAGGCACAAATAGCATGTGCCTTATGAAAGAAAGGAAATTAGATTATTACCAGACTTAAATTAAAAAAATTATTTTATGCAATTTGTACTTTCCATTTATGGTTGTTATAAAATATTGGCTGTATTCCCTGTGTTGTTCAATGCATCTTTTACCCTATTTTAACACAATAGTTTGTACCTACTGATCCCCAACCTATTGCCCCTCCCCTCTCCCCATTGCACTGCAGGCAGATAAAGAATCTGCAATGCAGGAGATGTGGGTTTGATCCCTGGGTCGGGAAGGTCCCCTTTCCCGAGAAGTTGCCATTTCCCCGAGAAGGAAATGGCAACCCAATCCAATATTCTTGCCTGGGAAATCCCATGGACAGAGGAACCTGGCGGGCTACAGTCCATGGGGTCACAAAAGTCGGACACAACTTAGTGACTAAACCACCACCTCCCCACTGTATTACCCGACTTTGTGACAGCAAACATTTATGCCAGAAGATGGAATAAGATACTCGAGGAAACAAAATCTAAGCGAAAAGTTTTATCTCCAGTAAGACTGATACTAGCTGTGATCAACTTGCAAGAACTCAGGGAATATTGTTCTCAAGGGCCCTTCCTTATTAAAGTATCCACTAGAGATCAAGTCCATGACATAGAGAGATACAGAAGAACTGGTGGTGAGCATGAAATCCATGTTTGCTTATAGAACTGAGACTTAATGAAGGTTAAAGAGAAAGATTATAATATCTAAAGGTTATATAATCTGTCAGCATAGATCTAGTGCAACCATTGAAAAAGAGAGAATAAGGCTAACCTAAGAAAAACATTTTTTTTTTTTTCCTTATAGGAATCTTATTGATCACACAGTAGTTACAAGAATGTCAGATATAATGATGTATACAATCTAAACAAGACAGGCTAATTAAGAATGTACATAATGTAAAAATATACATATTAAAAGTTACATGTGGACAGATGCATGCAGCAGGAAGAGCAGATTGGGGCTGAGCGCCCGTATGCAGTAATATTGCTTTTTCTTCCTCAATTACAGTAAATAACTGCCACTAACAGATACAGGTTTTCCACACACATCTAGATACACAAGAGTGAACGGTGGCCTGCTGCATGTACAGTCTCAAGTGGGTCTGATCCTTCTGTGGCAGCTCTCACAAAAAATGGTACATAGTGAATCCCATGCAGGTAGTAGGAAGCACTCGTTATTTACTCTAGTTGGACTTCAAAAATGTTTAACGTCTGACATCAGTATCTGTGAAGAACGTTTCCTTTTGCTATTTTCAAAATTGACATGCACATGGAGTGGGAGTACTTTGATGACTGCCTGACCTAACAGTGATAACTGAAATACTCTTAAAAATGTTTTAATAACATATTTTAGTCACACACAACATAAAACATGGATCATCTACAGCTACAAGCCAAAAGGCAGAAGTATCTGAATGTCAATGCTTTTAGTTTCAGTATCCTGCAGCTTTCTACCTTTGTCCCAAAGAATGAAACCCATGTAACTGCTTGTTTATTTACCAAAGCAGGCACCATTCTGAGCTCTTAAGAGAATATTCAAAACAAAAAATGTCTTTCTCTAGGCCTTCTGAGAAACTTGACCAAAATTATAAATTATTCAAGGTTCCTATTGAGCAGTGGTGTTTTTCTGTGTTACTGTCTAGAGAACAAACCAAATGAGAACTCTGGAACGAGAGTGCTAACTTGAAACACACTTATTAGCAAGTGGGGACCCTGGACAGCAGCACGGTTTCCTTATTTCCTGTACACCCCCATTCACCGTGCTTTTTGCCAACTATTATGGCAAATGCATTGGGGGTGCGTGGCTATACCTGACAACATATACTTAAAGATCCTCTCAAGGAGATTCCTCCAGTTGACTGCAAACCCTTCTATAAAAAGTTGGCAGCTTCTGTGAACCTAGAGAAGACAATGTCTCTCTGAATGCTCAAAACTGCAAGTTTCTTTTGGGGAAAAAAAACATTAACTTGAAGGTCTATTTTATTGGCAACTTATAATGCAAAGTATTTTATTTTTAAACATTAAATTTAAAAACAAGATAGCCTAGGTGAAATAATAAAGTTTCCCAAAGCTGAATGTGCTCATCTGGAGCTCAGTTTTTCTGTTTGAAGTACAAAAAAACAACTTCCTAAAACTCCTAGGCAGGAAACTACTGTTTTGATGATCGGTGATTAGATGAACTGATCAACCTCAGTTGGTAATATCCCTTTTTTATTCCTTGGTAAGGGTTTAAAAAATTCTGTAACACGCATTTTTCTTTTAGTCTTACACAGATAATTTCATTCCAAAAGTCTCCTGAGAGGCGTATACCATATACAGGAATCCATCTTCATCCTTCTCGCTTTCATACACTTCACAAATCGGAGTGGACACACTCACCATGCTATGTCCATTCACTAACAGGAAGAAGGCTTATCAGCATTGAGCTGTAAGCGCCTTCTTATTATCTTGATGAGCTCACTCATGTTGACATGATCAGGCACCAGAAACTTTGTTTTATCCAGGACAGGAAGCTGTTTCTCACCTTTGTATCGTTCTATTATTACCGGGATTTTGGTAGGATGCTGCTCTCGGATAAGTCGGACATCTTCTACTCTTTGTTCGAAGGTTCGGCGCTGTTTGAAGGTTTTCTCGGACGGCATGGCGCTGCAGGCTGGGTGGGGGCGGCGAGTTGGAGGCTGCAGGCGGCGGCAGAGGCGGCGACAGCTCCGACAGAAAAACATTTTTTAAAGTGTTTTCTCTATTCAAAATCTGTGACAGTGTTATTATTATTCTAAGACTGTTGTACAGTTGTCATAGCTTAGAGCAAATGATGGGATATTCTGATTCTGTCAGCTTTGCGGTCCTTGAGAACTAGGATTGTTGGTTCGGAATAAAGGGTGCAATCCCCTAGTAGCTCTAGTCCTGATACACTGTGTTCCCTTAAAAGAAACTAGGACTTGGAGAAATGGCTGATTCCAGGTCTGGACTAGGAAATGTATAAGATGAACTAGAGCGTCTTGACGTAGCACGAGCAGGAAGGCCATCAGAGACAACTAGAGGGACAGACAAGTCTCAGGGGCCATTCTGAAGAGGCTCCCACAAGTCAAAGGTAAGCAGTTTGAGCCTTAATGAGAATAACATTGAAATATATTTAAATCCATGATGTCACAGTGGTATCTAAAAAGAAAGCTAACTGGTCACCTTCTGAGGATGCCAGGTAACCAATTCTTTATTATGAAAACTGTGAATAAAAACAAAGAATCGAATGTTTGTATTGCTTCTCCTTTATGAATTGCAACCAAGTAAACGAGAGGAAGTATTTCTTTGTGAAATGCTTCTAGCTCATAAATACAAACAATGTGATAGAATATCACCATTTTAACTACCTCAAATGAATCAGTTAACCTAGGCATTGAGTGAGCACTGACAACTACCAATATTAAAAGAAAATGAAAACCAGATATTATGTACCCCCTGGTGAAAGAATATATCACCACTTCATCTTGTCAAAGAGACGGAATCTGAGTCTCATCAACCCCCTGGATCTGGTAGCCAATCCATGGGAAAAACCCAGGATAGGGGAATATGCTGGCCTGTACCGCATGTAGTGTGGTAGAAGTCCAGGCTGGAGCAAACTGCACAGATTAAACAGCTTAGGTACTTCAGCAGATATACTGTGAGCAAATGAAGGGGACAGAACGGGGATATACCAAGTCAGCAGAGGGAGCCGACTACCCTACTGTGCCCTTGGTTGGTAAAACCATAAAGTAACACAGGAAGGTTACACAGGAAGGTTAGAGGGAGAGCTGGAGGCTGTGATTAGTGTGGGGCACCTGGAGAATACTTTACTGAGTGTTCTGTTCTTTTTTTGGGGGGGGGGTACTTACTTTTTTATTTAGATGCTCCAGGTGTTAGCTGAAGCACGCGGCATCTTCGTTCTTTGTTACAGCATGCGGGATCCTTAGTTGCGGCATGCGGAATCTTTAGTTGGGCAGGTAAACCCTTGGTTGCGGCATGTGGGATCTCGTTCTCTGACCCGGCCCCCTGCATTGGAAGCTCAGAGTTTTAGCCACTGGACCACCGGGGAAGTTCTCCCAAGTGTTCTGTTATTGCGTGATGCTAAGTTGCTTCACTCATGTCTGACACTTTGAGACCCTATGCACTGTAGCCCTCCGGGCTCCTCTGTCCAGGGGATTCTCCAGGCAAGAATACTGGAATGGGTTGCCTTGCCCTTCTCCAGGGGTTTTTCCCAATCCAGGGATCAAACCCACAGCTCTTATGGCTCCTGCATTGGAGGCAGATTCATTATTACTGCTGAGCCAGTGGGGAAGCCCATTCTATTGTTAACACACTACTATACTTGTTTTAACATATATATAGCCAACCCATTCAACCATCCATCAACTCACCTTAATTTTACGTTTCAAAGTAAATTACAGACATTTGTGTACTTCCCTCAAAGTACTTGGGTACTGTATACCATTAACCAGAGCTTAGTATTTATGTACAGCTTTTATCTTTTGATGTAAAATTTACATAAAATTAAATACACAAAGTTTTAGTGTACATTCACTGAATTTTTTTACAAATACATACAACCATGTAGCTCATATTAAGACAGACATTACCATCATCCCCAAATTCCCTCATGTTCCTTCTAGTTCTCTAAAACCTGAATGTATTTTTTCTCAAATGATTAAATTCAAGAACAAAATTGATTTCTTTTTGAATGAAAAAAAAAAAGCTTGTTTCACTTCCTCTTTCCTTCCCTTGAGGTTAGCTTTTGTAAACATAATATACACTAAGAATCTCACTTTGGATTATCGCTAGTAGTACTGAGAGGAAGTCTAGAATGGTGGTTAAAATTTTGGAACCAGACTGCCTGGGTTTGAATCCCAGCTCCTTTCCTTATCAATGGTGTGAGATTTCTTACATACCTTCTCTGCCTTAATTTTTTCCTTTGAAAGTTAGAGGTAATAATACCTTCATCAAAGGGCAGTTCTGAGGATTAAATGGGGTAGGATAGTTGGCCCTCTGTATCACAGTCCTCTGCGGATTCAATCAACAACGGGTTGAAACTATTTGAAGAAATTCTAGAAAGTTCCAAAAAGTAAAACTTGAGTGTGCCACATGCTGGCAACTATTTGGATAGAATTTACATTATGTTTACAGTTATTTACATAGCATTTGTGTTATTTTAGGTATTATTAATAATCTAGAGATGATTCAGAGTATATATGAGGATGTGTGTAGGTTTTATGCTAATATGAAACCATTTTCTCTTCTCTTCTTTTCACAGCTATTTGTAAGGCCTCCCCAGACAGCCATTTTGCTTTCTTGCATTTCTTTTACATGAGGATGGTCTTGATCCCTGTCTCCTGTACAATGTCACGAACTTCATTCCATAGTTCATCAGGCACTCTATCTATCAGATCTAGGCCCTTAAATCTATTTCTCACTTCCACTGTATAATCATAAGGGATGTGATTTAGGTCATACTGAATGGTCTAGTGGTTTTCCCTACTTTCTTCAATTTAAGTCTGATATTGGCAATAAGGAGTTCATGGTCTGAGCCACAGTCAGCTCCTGGTCTTGTTTTTGCTGACTGTATAGAGCTTCTCCATCTTTGGCTGCAAAGAATATAATCAGTCTGATTTTGGTGTTGACCATCTGGTGATGTCCATGTATAGAGTCTTCTCTTGTGTTGTTGGAAGAGGGTGTTTGTTATGACCAGTGCATTTTCTTGGCAAAACTCTATTAGTCTTTGCCCTGCTTCATTCCGTATTCCAAGGCCAAATTTGCCTGTTACTCCAGGTGTTTCTTGACTTCCTACTTTTGCATTCCAGTCCCCTATAATGAAAAGGACATCTTTTTTGGGTGTTAGTTCTAAAAGGTCTTTTAGGTCTTCATAGAACCGTTCAACTTCGGCTTCTTCAGCATTACTGGTAGGGGCATAGACTTGGATTACTGTGATATTGAATGGTTTGCCTTGGAAACGAAGAGAGATCATTCTGTTGTTTTTGAGATTGCAACCAAGTACTGCATTTCGGACTCTTTTGTTGACCATGATGGCTACTCCATTTCTTCTGAGGGATTCCTGCCCGCAGTAGTAAATATAATGGTCATCTGAGTTAAATTCACCCATTCCAGTCCATTTTAGTTCGCTGATTCCTAGAATGTCGACACTCACTCTTGCCATCTCTTATTTGACCACTTCCAATTTGCCTTGTTTCATGGACCTGACATTCCAGGTTCCTATGCAAAGATATAAACATCTGAATGCAGAGTTCCAAAGAATAGCAAGAAGAGATAAGAAAGCCTTCTTCAGCAATCAATGCAAAGAAATAGAGGAAAACAACAGAATGGGAAAGACTAGAGATCTCTTCAAGAAAATCAGAGATACCAAAGGAACATTTCATGCAAAGATGGGCTCAATAAAGGACAGAAATGGTATGGACCTAAGAGAAGCAGACTATATTAAGAAGAGATGGCAAGGATACACAGAAGAACTGTACAAAAAAGATCTTCACGACCCAGATAATCACGATGGTGTGATCACTGACCTAGAGCCAGACATCCTGGAATGTGAAGTCAAGTGGGCCTTAGAAAGCATCACTACGAACAAAGCTACTGGAGGTGATAGAATTCCAGTTGAGCTATTCCAAATCCTGAAAGACAATGCTGTGAAAGTGCTGCACTCAATATGCCAGCAAATTTGGAAAACTCAGCAGTAGCCACAGAACTGGAAAAGGTCAGTTTTCATTCCAATCCCAAAGCAAGGCAATGCCAAAGAATGCTCAAACTACCGCACAATTGCACTCATCTCACACACTAGTAAAGTAATGCTCAAAATTCTCCAAGCCAGGCTTCAGCAATATGTGAACCGTGAACTTCCTGATGTTCAAGCTGGTTTTAGAAAAGGCAGAGGAACCAGAGATCTAATTGCCAACATCCGCTAGATCATGGAAAAAGCAAGAGAGTTCCAGAAAAACATCTATTTCTACTTTATTGACTATGCCAAAGCCTTTGACTGTGTGGATCACAATAAACTGTGGCAAATTCTGAAAGAGATGGGAATACCAGACCACCTGAACTGCCTCTTGAGAAACCTGTATGCAGGTCAGGAAGCAACAGTTAGAACTGGCCATGGAACAACAGACTGGTTCCAAACAGGAAAAGGAGTACATCAAGGCTGTATATTGTCACCCTGCTAATTTAAGTTATATGCAGAGTACATCATGAGAAACACTGGGCTGGAAGAAACACAAGCTGGAATCAAGATTGCCGGGAGAAATATCAATAACCTCAGATATGCAGATAACACCACCCTGATGGCAGAAAGTGAAGAGGAACTAAAAAGCCTCTTGATGAAAGTGAAAGTGGAGAGTGAAAAAGTTGGCTTAAAGCTTAACATTCAGAAAACGAAGATCATGGCATCCAGTCCCATCACTTCATGGGAAATAGATGGGGAAACAGTGGAAACAGTGTCAGACTTTATTTTTTTGGGCTCCAAAATCACTGCAGATGGTGACTGTAGCCATGAAATTAAAAGACGCTTACTCCTTGGAAGGAAAGTTATGACCAACCTAGATAGCATAGTCAAAAGCAGAGACATTACTTTGCCAACAAAGGTTCGTCTAGTCAAGGCTATGGTTTTTCCTGTGGTCATGTATGGATGTGAGAGTTGGACTGTGAAGAAGGCTGAGCGTTGAAGAATTGATGCTTTTGAACTGTGGTGTTGGAGAAGACTCTTGAGAGTCCCTTGGAGTGCAAGGAGATCCAACCAGTCCATTCTGAAGGAGATCAGCCCTGGGATTTCTTTGGAAGGAATGACGCTAAAGCTGAAACTGCAGTACTTTGGCCACCTCATGCGACGAGTTGACTCATTGGAAAAGACTCTGATGCTGGGAGGGATTGGGGGCAGGAGGAGAAGGGGACGACAGAGGATGAGATGGCTGGATGGCATCACTGACTCTATGGACGTGAGTCTGAGTGAACTCCGGGAGTTGGTGATGGACAGGGAGGCCTGGCGTGCTGCGATTCATGGGGTTGCAAAGAGTCGGACACAACTGAGTGACTGATCTGATCTGATCTGAAACCATTTTATATAAGGGACTTGAGTTTTCATGATTTTTGGTATCCTTGGGGTTCTGGAACAAATGCCCCATGGATTCCAAGGGACTACTATATATGTAAAGCACTTACAACAGTACTTGGTACATAGCAAACATGATCTATGTGTTTGTTATTATTAAATGACCATTTAAATTTACATTTGTTTTTAATTAGAGGATAATTGCTTTACATTATTGTGTTGGCTTCTGCCATATATTAACAAGAGTCAGCCATAGGGATACATATGACCCCTTGCTCCTAAACCTTGCTCCTACCTTCTACTCCTTCATAGCCCTCTAGGTTGTCACAGAGCAACAGATTTGAGCTCCCAATTAAATTACCATTTCACACTATGTATCATTTCTTTTAAGAACTATTTTCATGATTGTCTTCAGATTTAAAATTACATTAACAAGAATAATATTAACAACAATTCTTTAGACTTTACTAGATTTGAAGGTATATTGCAGGCATCCAATAACTTAACTACGGGTTGTTCTTACAATCTGGAACCATTTGTTCTAGAACCCTTCAGATACCATCCATCTAGTATAGCTCCCATGTGGTCTTGAGGAAACCTTCTCTGTTTAGCTTTCTTTTCTTTGAGCTGTGAGACTTATACAGGGGATTTTCAGACTCATCACAGGAACTGCTTGGTTATAAACTAGGTTATTCACATGAAAACTTGTGGAAGTCTTCAGGAAGCTGATACTCTACATATGCCTGTGATTGTTGTTATTTATTGTTCTCCAAATGAATCAATCCTTTTCGTCAGCCTGGACATACTAACTTTAGCAGACGTGGTCAGCTTGCAGATCATCCATTACTGCCTGGGTGTGTGCTCAGTTGATCAGTCACATCTGACTCTTTGAGACCCCATGGACCATACCCCTTTAGGCTCCTCTGTCCATGGGATTCTCCAGGCAAGAATACTGGAGTGGGTTGCCATTTCCTACTCCAGAGGATTTTCCCGACCCAGGGATCAAACCCACCTCTCTTGCATCTTCTGCATTGGTAGATGGATTCTTTACCACTTCGTCACCTGGGAAGCCCACCATCCCTTTCTGGTGTCTCCTTTTTTCTCCTCCCTTGAGTCATCTTCCCCAAGGATGCCTCCATATCCACCACCACCTTCCAGCCATCTCTCCTGTACTACATGGTCACCTGCCATTATGGCAGCTTCAACTATCCAAGACTCTTACAGGGGCTGGATCTACCAATTCTCTGTAAGGGAGCAGGAACATTTCTACCATTTCTTTGAAATCATCAGTTGTGCAGCTATGGAATTTAGGGCAGTCATTTGGAATTCTGTTTGATTTTTACCTTGTGCATGTTTACTCATCTGCGATCAAACCTCTGAAGTTCACTAACAGAATGTGCAGCAGAAACCATAGCCCATCAAGATGAACTTTTTGGATAATGTTAAAATTATCCTTAATTTCTTCTTTCTCTCAGTCGAGGGAACCTACATTTAAAGTTACAAACCGCATCAAAGCTAATCAATACATCAGATTGGATTTTAATTTGTACATTTCATGTTCTTTGCATATATGATAAAGACCTATCACAATCATATTAAAATTTTCAAATATTCAGTTGAATCTTATTTTTACTTTAAATTAAAATTTAAAGTGTCTAATATATAAAAATGTGAATTCATAGTAATTCTAGCAAACTGGCAGGAAACAGGCCTTATGACGGGGCTCCAAAACACATCTGTGATGTTTCTCCATCTACAAAAGTTTAAGTGAGTCATGTCTGTAGAAGGGTTAGACTTTTCCTTCCCTTTCTGTTGCTTCTCTCCAAATAGCCTGCCCTTTGACTTCACTGTGTTCCTTATCACTGTCTACACCTCTGAGACACTCCAGGTTACAGTCTCATCGTTACCCATGCTATACACGAGAAAAGCAGCTAGCTCGTCAGTTTTGCCTCTTTATCTTCCAATTGTATGAGCTCACATACCACAGATGCATACGTTTCTTGCAGCCAAGAGTATGCTATCCTTAGAGGCATACAGAAAATCAGCCTGACCCCCTCTCCCATCTGACTTGTGAATTTCCAGGTGTTGTGTTCTCATGGTCACCTCTACATCTAACTTATCGTTCCTTTGAACTCTAGATCTGACCCAGATTTCACCTCCTTTTAGGCGTTCTCTCTCTCTCTGATGTTTGCCTAGACACGGAATACAATGTCTTTTCTCTGCACATCCCTAAAGGCCATATGCGGAGAAGGCAGTGGCACCCACTCCAGTACTTTTGCCTGGAAAATCTCATGGACGGAGGAGCCTGGTAGGCTGCAGTCCATGGGGTTGATAAAAGTCAGATATGACTGAGCGTCTTCACTTTCACTTTTCACGTTCATGCTTTGGAGAAGGAAATGGCAACCCACTCCAGTGTTCTTGCCTGGAGAATCCCAGGGATAGGGGAGCCTGGTGGGCTGCCATCTACGGGGTCGCACAGAGTCGGACATAACTGAAGTGACTTAGCAGCAAAGGCCATCTGCAAAGAGCATTTTGTATCACAGATTCAGAACTACATGGCAAACAGTTTCTTAAATTTGTTATCTGAGACTCCTGTCCTTCCTCAACATTTCTTCCTGGATGTTCCATCCTTCTTATCACAGTGCTCTGCTCCTGTCTCTCTGCCATTTTTCTTTTCTTCCTTCTCTACCCAGTCTTGACAACAGGTTTCTCTTAATTTCGTGGACAGAAGAGCGTAGCTCTTTCTTGGTTTCCCAGTTTTCTTCTAACTCATGACTGAAGCCTCACTTTTGGGCACCCAAATCAGTGTATGTTGCTACATAAAATCCATGGTTCTGCAGGAAATTGTGCCAATTCCATTGGCTCAGAAGAGATTGCATTCAGACGTATTTTTAAAATGTCAGTGTTTAATTTTTCCCTCTACCACTCAGTACAGCACCCAGAAGTTGACTATGATCATGTTGAAATTTTGCTAGCAACTGATCTTTTCTTAGTTGATTATCTCTCTCTCTTTTTTTTTTTTTTTTCAATTCTAAAGTAAAATACTATTGAGGATCCTGGCTCTGCGCTATGGCACTCTGAGCTGACAATCTGAAAACACTTTATTGACTTCATGGAGTCATTGCTTTTTATTATACACAGTGTCTTTGTGTTGGTATTTCTGCGTATAACCTAATCACTTCCTTATATAATTGAGAGGTGATTTCTTGATTTGATAATACAAATTTATTTAAATTGATTTGGGCTGCTGATTCTGGAACAAGATGCAATAAAAGAACTTTTCCTCAATTCTTTCCTCTGAACACAACTAAACATACTTGGATTTATTATTTTTAAATGTAGTTATGAAAATGAAAGTGAAATGTTAGTCACTCAGTCATGTCTGACTCTTTGAGACCCCATGGACTGCAGCCTGCCAAGCCTGCCAGGCTGCTCCGTCTATGGGATTTTCCAGGCAAGAATACTGGAGTGGGTTGCCATTTCCTTCTCTAGGGATCTTCCCGACCCAGGGATTGAACCTGGGTCTCCGAGATTATAGGCAGAGTCTTTACCATCTGAGCTACTTCACAGTTTTATTGATTTATTTTTGCCCGTCCTGGGTTTTGTTGCTGTGTGGGCTTTTCTGTAGTTGCAGCCTGCGGGCTTCTCGTTGTGGTTGCTTCTCTTGTTGTGGAGCACAGGCTCTAGGGTGGATGGGCTTCAGTAGTTGCGGCTCCCAGGTTCTAGAGCACAGGCTCAGAAGTTGTGGGGCATGGGCTTAGTTGCTCCATGGCATGTGGGATCTTCCTGGACCAGGGATCCAACCTGTGTCTTCTGCACTGGCAGGCGGAGCCTTTACCACTGAGCCACTGGGGAAGCCCCATACTTGGAAGCATTGAACAGACAATAACAACAGGACTCTGAAAGCTGGAAAGAAGCAGCAGGCTGGCAGGAAACGCTAAGACACGAGGAATGACAACATGGTGAATTCCTAGGGTTTTTGTTTTATCTCCCATGTATTCCTGGCTCCAGGTGACAGAGGAGTCCTGCAATCTGGAACCCCCAGCAGCCATAGACAGAAGAACCAAGAAAAGCCTGCCTTCTGTGGCCAAAGGATCAGGAGAAGGGAAGCCCAACAGAGACCCAGTGTGGAGTCACAATCCGTGTTTCACACCTTGGGCCAGGAGGCAGTCTGATCTGCTAGCAACTGTCAGCAGCAAGACTCCCAGACATCTTAGGTACTGTCCCACAACCATAAATGGACATCAGTTTAAATGCCAGCAGATTGCTCATCTGAAATCATGGGGTCCAGGGAGAAGTGGCACAACATTTTTCAAGTGCTGAGAGAAAAGAATTGTCAACCCCAAATCCTACATTCACACAGATTATCCTTCAGAAATGAAGGGGAAATGAAAGCATTCTCAAATGAAGGAAAACTAAAAAATTTGTTGCTAGCAGAACTACCTTTAAAGAATGGATAAAGAAAGCTCTCCAAACACACATAACAAATGATAACAGAAGGGCTTCAGAAAGGATAGAAAAACAATGGAATGTGTTAAAAGAGGGTGTAAGCATAACAGAATATGCTATTACACCGTCTCATATGGTGCTCGATATATGTAGAGGAAATAGTATTTGAAAATGGGAAGAGGAAAGCAATCTATTAATAAATAGAAGTAAGTTTTTTACCCTTTATTTGACTTGAAAATGTCAACACTAGGAGGCTGTGATTACTGTATATATATTTACCTAAATATATATACAGTAATCACAGTGTCCTTGGACTGCAAGGAGATCCAACCAGTCCATTCTGAAGGAGATCAGCCCTGGGATTTCTTTGGAAGGAATGATACTAAAGCTGAAACTCCAGTACTTTGGCCACCTCATGCAAAGAGTTGACTCATTGGAAAAGACTCTGATGCTGGGAGGGATTGGGGGCAGGAGGAGAAGGGGACGACAGAGGATGAGATGGCTGGATGGCATCACTGACTCGATGGACGTGAGTCTGAGTGAACTCCGGGAGTTGGTGATGGACAGGGAGGCCTGGCGTGCTGCGATTCATGGGGTTGCAAAGAGTCAGACACGACTGAGCACCTGAACTGAACTGATAAATATATATATATACACACACAGTATACCTAGAGTAACAATTAAAAACTATAAAATGATATACTAAAAACATTATAAACAAATAAAAATGGAACTCTAAAAATGCACCCGAAAGAATTGAATGTATGCCCAAAAGAATTTCAATCAGGGACTTGAACAGATATTTGTATACCAGTGTTCACAGCATTATTTACAGTAGCCAAAGGTGGAAACAACTTGTGTCTATCATTGGATGAGTAGATAAACAGAATGTGGTATATACACACAATGGAATATTATCAGGCCTTCAAAAAGAAAGGGATTCTTACATGTACTACAACATGCATGAATCTTAAGGACATGCTAAATAAAATATCAGACACAAAAGAACAAGTATTGTGTGAGTCTAGTTAAATGTAGTACCCAGAATAGTCAAATTCATAGGGACAGAAGGTAGATCAGTGTTTACCAGGGGCTACGGGAGGAGGGAATCAGGAATTATTGCTTAATGGGTACAGAGTGTTTTGTTGAAGTGATGAAAAGGTTTTGGAAATAGTGATGATGGTTGCACAAAACTGTGAACATAATTAATGCCACTGAATTGAGTGCCTAAAATTATTTGAAGGGCAAATTATATGTGTGTGAGTGTGTGTGGGTACATGTGCTTGCATGCTAAATTGCTTCAGTCATGTCCCACTCTGCAACCCTATGAACTGTAGCCCACTATGCTCCTCTGTCCATGGGATTCTCCAGGCAAGAATACTGGCCAAGACTGGGACGACCCAGAGGGATGGTACGGGAAGGGAAGAGGGTTCAGGATGGGGAACGCGTGTATACCTGTGGCAGATTCATGTTGATATATGGCAAAACCAATACAATATTGTAAAGTTAAAGAATAAAATAAAATATATTAAAAAAAAAAAAAGAATACTGGGGAGGGTTGCCTTGTCCTCCTCCAGGGGGTCTTCCTGACCCAGGGATCTTTCCCATGTCTCTTATGTCTCCTGCATTGGCAGAGGGGCTCTTTACCATATATATATATATATAAACACACACACACATACCCATGCTTCCTGGGTAGCACTATATATATATAACTAAATATATATATATATAATTAGTCACAATAAGAAGGATGTAGTTAGACTTTGGAGGTCCTGTACCCCACTGGCAAGAACTAAGTTATGACTATCCTTTACTGTAGAGGATCTGAACTCCAGGTAGGTCTCCTGAACAGCCTGTGTTTAGTAGCATCTCAACCAGTGGAGACAAGGCATGTCATATCTGAGGATCTTTAAGTGGAACTTCAGTTCTCAGCCACAAAGTCCACTGACCATGGTATAAACAGGTGAGTGGTGGGAGCTTTGCATTAATTATTTTCCTTCCTGTGATTTAATCTGATTACCAGCTGTGGAGTGATAAGGTAGATGTGCTGATCTAGAGAAGAATGAGCTCAGTATTTTCAGCCAGGTTTACTGGAAACCCTCCTGTTGACCTTGTCTGACTCCACTCCCTTGGTTGCCTGCATTCTTTAAGCCTCCGTCCTTGAGCCATCTGCTGTCTCAGTGAAGTGGAACGCTGACTCCACTTATCCACAGGGTCAGTGTGTCACACCGTAAGTGACTGGGGACTCTGGAGAAGTGGCCTAACACATGAGGTGGGTTCCTTTACCAAGATGCAGATTCTCAGGGCCCCTTAGGTTGCACAAATAAGGCTGTCTTGATGGGTTGTTGGCTGAGTTATCTTTGAAGTTGGCTGTTGAAAGATTAATTTGGCCTTAGCCTCAAAAAAGTAAAAAAAGAGCGTTAATATAGCTTGTGAAGCATTAACTATACTATTTTCGAGAATGAAATCATCTCTATAAACATTTGTTACACATTTTGCATATGTTTATGCTGAACTATTAAATGTGTCAGTGAAGTTCTTAGGCTTTGCTTATAGTTTTAATATATCTGAGTGTGTTGAATGCCATGCGATTTGTATCCAGGGAAGCATCTCACACTGTGCGTTGCCAGCTGGGGGATCATTCATTCATTTAGCATTAATCAGTTAGCAAGGTACTCTGCTCTGCCTTGAGTCCAGATCTAGAAGCATCCCCCATCATCCTTACTACCACCAGTACACCAGAGGCAGGGGACTTCTTTGGGAGGTCTTGGCAGGAGGCCTTACCCTGCACAAAACCACCGTTCCCTAGCAGAGCCTAGAGTTGTTCTACTGACTTCCCGGGAGTGTAGAGAGCAAGGTGAGCAGGTGCTGGTATTTGGTGTTATGATGTTCTCTTTTCTTTTAATCATATCAATAAAGGATTTTCTTTTTTTTTTCCCCCTGGGTTTTAAAAATTGAAGTGTAGTTGATTTATAGTATTGTGTTTATTTCTAGTGTACAGCAAAGTGTCAGTTATCAGTTCAATTCAGTTGCTCAGTTGTGTCTCACTCTTTGTGACCCCATGGACTGCAGCATGCCAGACTTCTCCTGTCCATCACCAACTTCTGGAGCTTGCTCAAACTCATGTCCATCGAGTTGGTGATGCCATCCAACCATCTCATCCTCTGTCGTCTCCTTATACGTATATACACTTTCCAAATCCTTTTCCATTATATGTTACTATAAGATACTGAATATAGGCCCATGTGCTGTACAGTAAATCCTTGTTGTTTATCTAGTTTACATATAGTAGTGTGTATCTGTTAATTCCCAGCTCCTAATTTATCACTCCTCACTTTTTCTCCATTGGTAACCATAAGTTTGCTTTCCATGTCTGTAAATCTGTTTCTGTTTTGTAACTAAATTCATTTTTATTATTTTTAGATTCCACATGTAAGTGATGTATAACATTTGTCTTTGTCTGACTTACTTCACTCAATATAATACTCTTTAGATCCATCCATGTTCATGTTGCTGCAAATGACAATAATCTGTTCTTTTTTCTGGCTGAGTGATATTTATATATATATATATGTACACACACACACACATATATATAGCACATATTTTTATCTATTCGTCTGTTAATGGACACTTAGGTCGGTTCCGTGTCCTGTATATTGTAAACAGTGATGTTATTAACACTGGAGCACATAGATCCTTTTGAATTAGAGTTTTCATCTTTCCTGGATACATACCCAGAGATTGTTGGGTCATATGGTAATTCCATTTTTAGTTTTTTTAAGGAACGTCCATACTGTTTTCTATAGTGGCTGCACCAGTTTAAATTCCCACCAACAGTGTAGGAATGTTCCCAATAAAGAGTTTTCATTTATTTATTTATTCACTTATTTTTAAAGGATTTTCTTAATTTTCCACATCACCAGGCATTTTCTTTTTTTTTTCTTATAATCGAATTTTTTTTTTTAATTTTATTTTATTTTTAAACTTTACATAATTGTATTAGTTTTGCCAAATATCAAAATGAATCCATCACAGGTATACATGTGCTCCCCATCCTGAACCCTCCTCCCTCCTTCCTCCCCATACCATCCCTCTGGGTCGTCCCAGTGCACTAGCCCCAAGCATCCAGTATCGTGCATTGAACCTGGACTGGCATCTCGTTTCATACATGATATTTTACATGTTTCAATGCCATTCTCCCAAATCTTCCCACCCTCTCCCTCTCCCACAGAGTCCATAAGACTGTTCCATACATCAGTGTCACTTTTGCTGTCTCGTACACAGGGTTATTGTTATCATCTTTCTAAATTCCATATATATGCGTTAGTATACTGTATTGGTGTTTTTCCTTCTGGCTTACTTCACTCTGTATAATAGGCTCCAGTTTCATCCACCTCATTAAAACTGATTCAAATGTATTCTTTTTAATGGCTGAGTAATACTCCATTGTGTATATGTACCACAGCTTTCTTATCCATTCATCTGCCGATGGACATCTAGGTTGCTTCCATGTCCTGGCTATTATAAACAGTGCTGCGATGAACATTGGGGTACACGTGTCTCTTTCCCTTCTGGTTTCCTCAGTGTGTATGCCCAGCAGTGGGATTGCTGGATCATAAGGCAGTTCTATTTCCAGTTTTTTAAGGAATCTCCACACTGTTCTCCATAGTGGCTGTACTAGTTTGCATTCCCACCAACAGTGTAAGAGGGTTCCCTTTCCTCCACACCCTCTCCAACATTTATTATTTGTAGACTTTTGGATCGCAGCCATTCTGACTGGTGTGAAATGGTACCTCATAGTGGTCTTGATTTGCATTTCTCTGATAATGAGTGATGTCGAGCATCTTTTCATGTGTTTGTTAGCCATCTGTATGTCTTCTTTGGAGAAATGTCTATTTAGTTCTTTGGCCCATTTTTTGATTGGGTCATTTATTTTTCTGGAGTTGAGCTGGAGGAGTTGCTTGTATATTTTTGAGATTAGTTGTTTGTCAGTTGCTTCATTTGCTATTATTTTCTCCCATTCTGAAGGCTGTCTTTTCACCTTGCTGATAGTTTCCTTTGATGTGCAGAAGCTTTTAAGGTTAATTAGGTCCCATTTGTTTATTTTTGCTTTTATTTCTGATATTCTGGGAGGTGGGTCATAGAGGATCCTGCTGTGATGTATGTCAGAGAGTGTTTTGCCTATGTTCTCCTCTAGGAGTTTTATAGTTTCTGGTCTTATGTTTAGATCTTTAATCCATTTTGAGTTTATTTTTGTGTATGGTGTTAGAAAGTGTTCTAGTTTCATTCTTTTACAAGTGGTTGACCAGATTTCCCAGCACCACTTGTTAAAGAGATTGTCTTTAATCCATTGTATATTCTTGCCTCCTTTGTTAAAGATAAGGTGTCCATATGTGCGTGGATTTATCTCTGGGCTTCTATTTTGTTCCATTGATCTATATTTCTGTCTTTGTGCCAGTACCATACTGTCTTGATAACTGTGGCTTTGTAGTAGAGCCTGAAGTCAGGTAGGTTGATTCCTCCAGTTCCATTCTTCTTTCTCAAGATCACTTTGGCTATTCGAGGTTTTTTGTATTTCCATACAAATTGTGAAATTATTTGTTCTAGCTCTGTGAAGAATACTGTTGGTAGCTTGATAGGGATTGCATTGAATCTATAGATTGCTTTGGGTAGTATACTCATTTTCACTATATTGATTCTCCCAATCCATGAACATGGTATGTTTCTCCATCTATTAGTGTCCTCTTTGATTTCTTTCACCAGTGTTTTATAGTTTTCTATATATAGGTCTTTAGTTTCTTTAGGTAGATATATTCCTAAGTATTTTATTCTTTCCGTTGCAATTCACCAGGCATTTTCTCCTAAAACATCTCCTGAAAGCAGTCAATCTTTATCCATAGGTAGACACACACAAGCATATATGTATGTTATGAAGGTAAATAATAAAATAAATTACTTAATTTTATTATTTATAGATTATTGGGCTTCTCTGGTGGCTCAGTAGTAAAGAATCCATGTGCCAACACAGGGGACGCTGGTTCAATCCCTGGGTCAGGAAGATCCCCTGGAGAAGGAAATGGCAACCACTCCAGTATTCTGGCCTGGGAAATCCCATGGACAGAGGAGGCTGTTGGGCTACAGTCCATGGGGTCGCAAAGAGTTGGACATGACTGAGCAACTAAACAACAGTAAAATACTAATGAAGCTGATATTCAACTTACTAATAAAATATAACCAACACTATTGAAACTACTTTGCATTTCTCCTTTATTTTATTTCTCTGCTTCCCCAAACCCAGCCCATTAAATCACTATCCTGAATACTTTTCTATGGCTTGTGGGATCTTGGTTCTCCAACCATGACTGAACTCAAGCCCCCAGCAGTGAAAGCACAGAGTCCTAGCTACTGGATCATCAGGGAATGATCATGAATTCTTTTTTTTATAATTTTAATACATAGGCATATATCACAAAACAATGTATTATTTAGTTTTACATATTTAGACTTTAGGTAAATTATGTCAGACTATGGTTTTGTTTTATTTTTTGGTATCCTGATTTTCTTTTTACTTAGCATTATATTTTTCAGACAAATGTTATTGTGTGTAGTTTATAGTTCATTTATTCTTGAAAGTGAAAGTTGCTCAGTCATGTCCGACTCTCTGCCCCCATGGACTGTAGCCCGTAAGGCTCCTCTGTCCATGGAATTCTCCAGGCAAGAATATTGGAGTGGTTTGCCATTCCCTTCTCCAGGAGATCTTCCCAACCCAGGGATCAAATCCAGGTCTCCTGCATTGCAGGCAGATTCTTTACCACTGAGCCATGAGGGAAGCCCTAAATTATTCTTACTGCTGTGTAGTATTCCACTGTGTGGATATTCTGCAGTGCTTTTAACCATTCTCCTGTTGATAAACACTTTGGTTTTTTTTTTTTTTTTTATACTAACAATGCTGCTAGAACATTCCTGTACCTGTCTTTTGATGTAGATATGTAAGAATGTCTCCAAGCTATTTGGTGGTTCTTGGTTTGACCTACTCTCGTGTCTATTTCTTGCCTTTCTGCTGATCTGCTGTGTACTGCAGGAAGTGGACCCTATGGGCTGTATGCTTCAGGCTCTCGTGTCTGCTGGGTTTGGTGAATGGGAGACAGTGTGGGGGGTGGGGGGGGTGTTGGAGGGACATGGAAGAGAGAAGTCAGGCATTTTTCCCCCTCTGCTTTGAGCAGTATTTCTGAAAGTGGCCACGGCTGAGACTTCTCCTGGCTCTAGGTTCTGGACAGGCCACTGTGGTTCCAGCTTCTGCCAGGTGACTATTGTCTATGTGTTTTTACAACACTGTGTTCTCCCTTTGTCCCTTGTTGACTGAGAGTCGTCAAGCCTTTCCCATAGAGGGTCACACAGTAAATATTTAAGGCTTTGCAGGCTGCATAGTTTCTGTTGGAACTTCTCAGCTCTGTGAATGGGTGGGGCTGTATTCAAACAAGACTTTACTAAATTTAGTATTTTACTAAATTTTACAGAATTTACTAAAACTGGAAGACACGTGTATGAGGCTATTGGATAATTGCCCTATAAATTCCTGAGGCTGAACTTTATTCTTTCTGTTCTTTAGATTGGATGATTTTTAAGATCTTTCTTCACGTTTGCCATGACTGACTTTCACTTTCACGTTTGCTAACCCTTTGTTCATCTGGTAAGCCCATCCTGTGAATTTTTCATTTCAGTTATTGTTCTTTTCAATTCCATTTAGATCTTTTTTTGTTCATATTTATTTATTTAATTTTGGCTGAAAGTGAGCATCTCTCAGTCGTGTCCAACTCTTTGCTACCCCATGGAATAGTTCATGGAATTCTCCAGGTCCGAAAACTGGAGTGGGTAGCCGTTCCCTTCTCCAGGGGATCTTCCCAACCCAGGGGTCAAACCCAGGACTCCTGCACTGCAGGGTAATTCTTTGCCAGCTGAACTACTAGGGAATCCCTGAGCTACCCGGGGAGCTGGGCCAGGTCTTAGTTGCGGCACTTGGGATCTTGGATCTTCGTTGTGGCACACAGAATCTTTAGTTGCAGCATGTGGGCTCTTAGTTGTAGTATGTGGGACCTAGTTCCCTGACCAGGGATCAAACCCAGGTCCCCTGCATTGGGAGCACAGAGTGTTAGTCACTGGACCACCAGAGAAGTCCCTCTATTTAGAACTGCTGGTGGGTATTGGAGAAGACTCTTGAGAGTCCCTTGGACTGCAAGGAGATCCAACCAGTCCATTCTAAAGGAGATCAGCTCTGGGTGTTCTTTGGAAGGAATGATGCTAAAGCTGAAATTCCAGTACTTTGGCCACCTCATGCGAAGAGTTGACTCATTGGAAAAGACTCTGATGCTGGGAGGGATTGGGGGCAGGAGGAGAAGGGGACGACAGAGGATGAGATGGCTGGATGGCATCACTGACTCGATGGACGTGAGTCTGAGTGAACTCCGGGAGTTGGTGATGGACAGGGAGGCCTGGTGTGCTGCGATTCATGGGGTCGCAAAGAATCAGACACAACGGAGCGACTGAACTGAACTGAACTGAATATCCGTTTAGATCTTTTAAAATGTTTTGTTTAATTGCTGCCATTTCCTATATGTTCACTCAGTAAGATCATATGCTCCTTTAAGTCCTGGAACATACTTATAGCTGCTTGAAGTATGTCTGCTAATCCAACATCTGTGCCATCTTGGGGTCACATTTTTGTTTTGATTTTTGCATATCTAATAGTTTTAAATTGTATAATGGAGATTATTGCCAATACATTGCTGAGACTCTGGATTTTATTGTCTTCGTCTGAAGAGGGGTGATTTGTGTTCTGTCAGGCAGTTCTGTTACTGGCAGGTCACCTTGGATTTGTGCAGTTAGTTTTACACTTTGTTGGGATCTGTGCAAAGCTCATTTCTGCAGCAAGCCCATTCTAAGCCCCTTGACCTTGGCAGGATTCAAATTCCAAAACCATGTCTTCCCCTCAGATCTTGTCAAGTGTGCTATTCCATATGTATTTTATTATTTATTTATTTATTTTATTTTTGGCTGCATCGAGTCTTAAGTTGCGGCATGCGGGATCTTTCATTGTGATGTGCAGGCTTTTCTCTAATTGTGGTGCATGGACTCAGTGGTGCGGCATGAGGGCCTCATTGCCCCACAGCATGTGGGATCTTAGTTCCCCGACCAGGGGTTGAACCTGCGTCCCCTGCATTGGAAGACAGATTCTTAATCACTGGACTACCAGAGAAGTCCTCCATATATATTTTAGAATCAGCTCATCACAGCCATGTTTAAAAACAACTGGACTATATGAGAATCTTTTACTTTTATCTAGTTTGTCTATTTCTATTTCATATTCAGTGCTCCCATTTAATTTAGTTTATGTTTTCCAGTTTCTCTGTTTTTTTTTTTAATATTCTTTCTCAAGCCTTTATCAGGTGTAGTAGAGAAGCTTTTGTATACATATATAAATAATACATATAATATAGTGTATATATATTTATAATTATAAATATATAAATATATATTTTTATATTAATATAATATATAAAAATATTTATTTTATTATAAATATATTTTATTAAATAAAATAATTAATAAATTTTATTATTAAATATATTATATTTAATAAATATTGTATATTTATAATATAAATATATAATATATATTATATTAATATAATATATAAATGTATTTATATTATATAAATATAATATATAATATAATTATATATTATATATATTATATGTAATATATATTTAAAAAATAAAATATATTTTTAGAAAACATGAATTTTTGCCTAACTAAAAACTTTATGACATTTTGATTACACTTCTTTGACTTACTGTGAATAGAATGGTGGATTTCTAATTTTAAAAAATAGATATGCAACAGGCAACAAAGGTTTATTATATAGCACAGGGAACTATAGTCAATATCTTGTAATAACTATAATGGAAGATAATTTCAAAAATAACATATGTGAATATGTATAACTGGATTACACACACAAAAAAGAATTCTACTTTCTAAATTTAGTAATGTTTATCTTTTTGCCGGTTTTTCTAAATGTCCTGTGGACATCTAATAACAACATATGAGATACAAAATTTTAAATATATTTGTATAGGATATGATTAATATAACTTAATTAAATATAGATCTATTATATTTAAATTATTAATGACATCATTCAACATGTACCTATTCTTATTTTTTCTGCACTTGATATTCTCAGAGAAATGTTAATATGTCTCACTGTGATTATATATTTTTTTTTCCCTTTTATTTCTCCTGATTTTGGCTTTATGTATCTTTGTTTCTTTGTTGTTAAGGTTTCTAATGGTTTATGATGTCTATCTTCTTTGTGAATTGTACCTTTTATCATTAAAAATATTCATCTTTGTTTCATTTAAAATAAATTAAAAAAATATTGTGATCTAGAATCAGCTCATCAAATTCCTATTTATGGGGACTTATGTTTTCAGCTAGAGAGTGGTTTAAGAATATGTGACATTGTCTTTGTTTATAATGAGTTTTTATTCAAACTTCAGAGAGGACTAGCATCCATGAAACAGTGAAAAGAACAAGCTGGTAGGTAAAATGCAGGATTGTGCAGAATATATTAGACGTGGAGGAGAAACCCAGAATAGAGTTGGATACAGAAGGTAGAAGAGACTAGTGAGATTTCAGAGAGGATGGTAGGGCTTGAAGGGTGAGATGAAGAGGAGGGAAAGTGTGCTCAGACGTGACAGAAATAGAACTTGCCGAGTGTTGACGCATCCGAGTCTGCAGAGTGCTTTCACATATATGATCTCACTGCCTCAGTGAGCACTGCTGAGTAGACAGGTGGTTGTTCTTTGTTCAGTCGTTCAGTTGCATCTGACTCTGCGACCCCACGAATTGCAGCACCCCGTCAGGCTTCCCTGTCCTTCACTATTTCCCAGAATTTGCTCAAACTCATGTTCACTGAGTAAACAGGTAACGTTCTTACTTTAGGGAATGCGGAGGCAAAGTGATTTGCCCGAGAATCTAGTTTGTAAATGCTAGGCTGGAAGGTCAGCCCAGATCTTCTGCTCCTATATAAGAATGGTGTCGAGAGAAAGCCAGGATGCCTGGAACTGAAGTCTGTGTTATGCACGTGCCTTTTCTCTTCCCCAGAGCATGTCAGAAATCAGGACAGGCTGTTTGATCTGTGACCCTGTTAATGCTTTTAGCATCCAGGCCGCCTCAGCTAGGGAGCCAGAAGAGGAGATTAAGCAGAACAAACGAAATAAAGAGTGGCAGTTGAGAATCATGTGGCTTTGGGACTTCTCTATTGGTCCAGTGGTTAAGACTCCCCACTTTCAATGCAGGGGGCATGGGTTTGATCCTTGCGCCCTTAGTTGGGGAACTAAGTTCCCATCTTAGTTCCCTTAGCTGGGGAGCTAAGATCCTGCATGCCACACAGCATGGTCAAAAAAAAAAAAAAAAAAGAATCATGTGGCCTCAAAAAGATCTTGCATACCTCTTAGGAAATTAAATTTCATGTCAAATCATGTTGATATTGTGGTTCTATTATAACAGACTTCTTGTTTTTCCTTAAAAAGAATGTCACAAAGTAATCATCTATTTTTTATCAGGCAAAATTTGGGGTACCATCATTTGCTCTGGACTAGTACTTGATACAACATCAGTTTGGGGGCAGAACTAGTCCTCCCGTGCAGAACAGCTGAAGCTGGAAAGTTGTTACTCATTGCCAGCACCTTCCTTTCTTCATCTCTTCCCAGCCCTTCAATTGTTGAGTCTCATCTCTTATCCAGTGCCCTCTTGATGACTCTTGCTCACTTCTAAGCGACATCAGTGTTCAAGATTGAATGTGATTGATGCAAGCTAGAGTAAGCTGATTTATGATAAGCTATTTTGATATCTTTCAGGAGCATCTTCATTTAATTGAAGCAGAGCTTCAAGCTGAAGAGATAAAGGTGTGCAGTAGGTGGACTTTCCAGCTGCTATCACTGTTGGGTGGGGGGTGGGTGGCACAATTAGAGAAAGAAAATTTTAGTTTTAGTCCTTCATCCTGTATCTAAAGTCATACCAAATCAACAAAGATTTATTGAGTACTTATGAAATGCAAAAAATTTTACTGGATGTCTACGATATGTTTTACTGTGGGATATATGGTTTAATCTCTAGAACTGTGGGGTCTGTTAGAGATGATGTAACTTCCGAATTCTTAATTTGGGGTCTTAGGCTATTCCATGAGCCATCTGAAATTCAAGCAGTGTTTGTTGCATGTGTGTGTGTATGTGTGCATATAGTTTGCTGGAGGTGGTAGTGTGTGTGTTAGTTGTTCAGTCATGTCGGACTCTTTGTGACCCCATGGACTGTAGCCTGACAGGCTCCTCTGTCCATGGAATTCTCCAGGCAAGTAAATTGGAGTGGGTAGCCATTCCCTTCTCCAGGGGATCTTCCTGTCCCAGGGATCAAATCTGGGTCTCCCAAATTACAAGCAGATTCTTTACCATCTGAGCTACCAGGGAAGCCCAAGGGGCCACACCATTCATCAGAATCTCAAAGGAGCCTATAGTCACCACCCTTCCCCCAAAGCTTAAAAATTACTGGCAAGGGTTCTCTCTTCCATCACATGTGGACTCCAGGACTGTGGTAGAGGTGGGCTCATTTCCTTCTCCAATAGTGATGTCAGAATCAGGATTCGGAATCACATCTCAAGGCTCATCCTAGCTTTGTTGTCATTGGGAAGCAGATTTTGCAACTGAAATTTGCTTTCAGAAAGTGCCTTCAGGAGTACCTTTGGGAGTGACACTTGTAAAAGGGAAGGGAGGAAAGCAAGATTGGGCGGAGGGGGATACTTTGATGCCATTTCAGAGGATGCTGCGGTTGATCCCATGGGGACCTGGGTGCCTGGCCCTTACCCCTCCCACTGATCAGTGATTGGATGAGGAGTGTGACCTTGGGTGAGGTGGTGATCTCCATATAAGGCAGTCCCAGGGGCAGGAGTCTGGTGGGGACTAACAGCGGAGGGCTTCCTACTGACCGGCCACTCAGCAGTGTAATTCCTGTAGCTCAGAAGAGTCTAGCTCTGTGGGGCTCAGATCCACTTCTTTTGTGTAAAGTCTGGGGGAAGCTCCTCCAGGATTCTAATTAGAGGGTCCTCCTGTGTAAGCTGATTCTACTGATGTAACAGTAAATCTTTGTAGGCTTTATCTCCCACTTCCTGGAGAGTATATGTGTTAAGTTCTCCAGTGTGCTAGCCACTTGTCCGTCTGCTCTGATGATGTATATTGTTGCTATTCAGTCGCTAAGTTGTGTCCAATTCTTTACTCCCCCATGAACTGCAGCACACCAGGCTTCCCTGTCCTTAACTGTCTCTCCGAACTTGCTCAAACTCATGTCCATTGAGTCAGTGATGCCATCCAACCATCTCATCCTCTGTCACCCTCTTCTCTTGCCCTCAGTCCTTCCCAGCATCAGGGTCTTTTCCAGTGAGTCAGCTCTTTGCATCAGCTGGTCAAAGTATTAGAACTTCAGCTTCAGTGTCAGTCCTTCCAATGAATATTCAGTGTTGATCTCCTTGCTGTTTAAGGGACTCTCAAGAAAGCAGCGATTCTTCGGCGCTCAGCCTTCTTTATGGTCCAACTGGCTTCTCTTTCAGGCAATTATTTCCATGTCTAAAAACCGTTTCTGGCTCAAGTTCAGAAACCGGGCAAAGACCCATGATGTTTTATTGAGGCAATAGACCTCAGCTTCCTGATTATCCAGCCTTTATTTACTTATTTATTTAAAAAACTCTTTATTGAATTTGTTAAAATATTGCTTCTGTTTCAGTTTTTTGGCCATGAGGCAGGCATGTGAGATCTTAACTCCCTGACCAGGGATCGAACCCACACCTTCTGCATTGGGAGATGAAGTCTGAACCACTGGACCACCAGGGAAGTCCCCTGACCTTGATTTATTTTGATTTTGCAGTTTAATACCTTTGTTAGGATCCCACTTATTTTGCCCTTAGGGATCCCATGTTCTGTTAGTCGTTTTCATAACTCTGTGTCTCAGACCTCCTGGTTGCCCCCGACCTTGCCACGCACTGTGATAATTACATGCACCTTCCCTCTGACCTTTAAGCATTGTCACCTGGCCAGGGGGGTAGGGTAACGTGGTGGCGTGGATCATATGTCCCATCCTCATTGCTGTTAATGAGTTGTTTTGTAACCGTGTCTCTGGCCCAAGGAGGCGACTTCATTGAACCGCTCAGCTTTGGTAAGTGCTGCATCCTCTGGCGGTTTTTCTGGCTTCCTTTCCGTCTGGCATCCCTGAAGACCTTTTGGCCCTTCTTCCATGGTGGTCTACCATGGCAGTTCTGGTATTTCTGCTTCACTTAGTGTGGCCTGTTGCCTTTTCTGTGCTTTCAGAAATGATGCTAGGAATATGTTGGCTCCCTCTCCCGCGAGCCGTGCCAGGGTGTTGTATCATGTATTTCAGGAGATTGTTCCCCAAGAGATAAAGTCTCCGTTATTCAACCTTGTGTTATGCCCTCATCGATGGGAGCCTGCTCAGGGCTCAGGAGCCCTCTGTGCCCACCTCCCTCCTGCCTCTGTGGACTGGGGAGGGCCCGCATCTCTTGAGTGGCCCCTTCCTCCATACCTGGCCCCTGGGCCGGATGATTGTCTTCCACTTCTCTCCCAGCTTGCCTACACTTCCCCTGCATGCAGTATTTATGATTACAGAGCTGGGTTACGTTGATGGCATCACCCACTCGATGGACATGAGTTTGAGTAAGCTCCAGGAGTTGGTAATGGACAGGGAAGCCTGGAGTGCTGCAGTCCACAGGGTTGCAAGAGTTGGACATGACTTCAGTTGGAGTGACTGAACTGACTGAAACCTTGTTATTGGCCTAATGATGGGAAGGGGAGGTGAGGGTGAATCCTGAGGGGGGCATGCGTTGTTTTGCTGGGGAGAAGGCTCTGTGTCACCTCCAAGCGAGAGCGGAGGGCTAGCCCCTCATAGGAGGAGTGGGCCACATCGGCAGGCTCAGAAGTTTCGGGGAAATATAGGAATTTAGCATTTTCAGCTGGATCAACCCGGATGCCCCCATCCCATGAGTCATGGTCCCGTTCTTTCCCAACCAGGACTCTGTCCTTTGTACAGCAAATCTACACTGGTGAGGACTTTACCTTGGAGCTCAGTTGCTCTTGTTCTCAAGTCCTAGGACCTATCCTCAGCGTTCCTGTCTCCCACCGTAGGTGATGACAGCCTCTTTACATGTGATCAAAGAGGCCACCTGGCTTTCACCTGTAGCTTTTAATTGATGATTCCTCACTCTCAGCTTTTCATTATCTTTTCCCATAGTGTCAGTGGTGTTTAGCAATAGCCACACAATTTCGTCATTCTTACTATTTCTCCAATGCATGATACATCATGGCAGCCAATGCCTTTCTTTCCACCAGTGTAGCATCCCCAGTTCACCACAGCTACAAATTTTAACAACTGCACTGCTGCCTTATCACACAGTCCCACCAGTGATGTGAAGAGAGGGGTCCCAGGAAGGAGATGAGTGAGAATATTGACAATACATGGACGGGCCCTGCCTTTACACCCTCATGTGCTCCGCAGGCTAGGGTAGTGAGGATGAGTGGGCTGTCGCTCACTGGTGTGCTCTGACAGGAGGTTTGGAGCCCTCCTGCAGCAATGAAGGGGCTTGTCTGTTTTTCTAGTTATATTCCAAATCATCTACGTTTCTGCAGAAAGCCAGAGTTCCTCAGAGGTCTCCAAACGCTAGCACTCCTGGCAGTGTGTGTAAGGGACTGGGCAGGTAAGGAGTGGATGAGAACTCACTGTCTATTCAGTAGAAATTGAGTAGATAAGGAGAACTGATCAAACGCAGTTTCGAAATTTACCTCATTCATCATTTCTAGTGTTTTAGATGATGGCTAATGCACTCCACTCAATCACTTCTCAGCTCCTGGCAGGAGGTAATAATGACACCTATTTGGGGCAGAGTGGGTAATGACAAACCCCCTGCACTCACACAGGGCCTGTTCACAGTGGTATTCTCCACCCACAGAGCCCAGCTAAAACCAGCCCGTGTTAGTTCGAGTCCTTGGAGCTACAGACTCCAGGCTGGCGTTAAGCATGCAGGAGATTTCTTGAGCAGAGGTAGGCGGCATGAGAAGGCAGGCACAGTGATACAGGTCTGACACTTGAGGCAGGAAGAAGGCAAGGAAAGCAGGGTAAGAAGAGTCTTGGGTGACAGCATGGTTCCAGCAAAGATTCAGCCAGGCCAACGGGGCGTCCTCAAGCTGGTTACATGTTGCAGTACGTGAGCTTCTCACTGTGGTGCCTCTGGTTGTGGTGCACAGGCTTTAGTCGTGAGGGCTTCAGGAAATGCACCACAGGCTTTGTTGCTCCGAGGCATGTGGAATCTTCCCGGACCAGGGATCGAACCCGTGTCCCCTGCATTGGCCGGCGGATTCTTATCCGCTGTGCCACCAGGGAAGCCTGTACCTTAATCTCTTGATGGCTGCCTATTTATGTCACCTCCAGGAACATTATTCTTACACATTAACTATCTCCCAGCTCTCTGAGTGTCAAACCCCCTTGCCTGCCTCTCTTGGCCCCTAGTGCTTTGAGCCCCATTGTCCCGGTAGATACTAACAAGCCTGGTTCTCTGATGGCCTTCTCAGTGAAGCCAGGTGGATAGGGGAGTCCTCGAGCCAAAGCTGCCTGTTGGAAGACTCTGTGTCTTCTGGATGAGTCTGCCTTAAGTAGCCCTGCTGTGCCCAGTCACTGGCTGGGTGTGGCCGGCCAAAGCCTGGCACAAGTATGGTGGCAAATCTAGAGGCGGAGCAGCTGGGCCAGTGTTCAGGTAGGCTCCCTGCAGCCGGGGGCCGGGGGCACTTTGCCTGGCTGCTGCACAGTATCTCTCGGGATGCAGCCGGGAGGGGAGTAAGACCAGGCTCATAACACAGAAAGGAAAAGTTGTACCAAAGTCTCTAAGCGTAGTTTCTATTTTTTTTCCTAAAATATTTCTGGCCAAGTCACTTTCAAACACTTAATTCTTCTATGCGCCCAGCATTTTAAAAAGTTAAGGTATAATTCACGTATCATAAGGTTCACCTGTTAAAGTATACAATTGAGTGTTTTTCCCCCCTATATTCACAAACTTGTGCAAGTATTATGACAATCTAATTTTAGAACATTTCATCACTCCCAATAGAAACGCCACCCCATTAGCATCACTTCCCACTCTTGTCCCTCCCACTTCATTCCTGGCAACCACATATCTGCTTTCTGTATCTAAGGATTTGCCTATTCTGGACATTTTATGTGAATGGAATCATGTAGATGGCCTTCGTGTTGGGCCTCTCTCACTGAGCATAGTATTTTCAAGGTCACTCAAGTTGCAGTATGTATCAGTACTTTATTCCTTTTTAATGGTTAAATACTAATCTTTTGTATGGTTATACCACATTTGGTTTGTCCATTTATCAATTGGTGGACATAGGGATTGTTTCCAATTTTTGGCTATTATGAATAATGCTGCTCTGAATATTTGTGTACAGATTTTTGTATATTTTCAGTTCTTTGGGGTATAAGAGTGAATTGCTGGGTCAAGGGGTAACTATGTTTACATTTTTGAAGAACTGCCAACCTGTTTTCCAAAGCGTATGCCCAACGTTTTTATAGGCATTTTGGAAGAAAGGAAAGTGAAGACAGTCTCTCAATCCAAACAGTTTATAATTTACAGTAGATGATATGAGAGTAAAATGCAGACCTTAAACTATAATGATAATATTATTGTTGTTTAGTTGCTAAGTTGTGGCTGACTCTTTGCAACCCTATGGCTTGCCAGGCTCCTTTGTCCATGAGATTTTCCAGGCAATAATACCAGAGTGGGTTGCCATTTCCTTCAACAGGGCATTTTCTCACCCAGGGATAGAACCTGAATCTCCTGCTTGGCAGGTGGATTTTTTTTTTTTTTTTTTTTACCAGTGAACCCCCTGGGAAGTCCATAATGATAATATGTGTTCTAAGTCACTTCAGTCATGTCTGACTCTATGTGACCCTATGGACTGTAGCCTGCCAGGCTCCTCTATCCATGGGATTTTCCAAGCGAGAATACTGGAGTGGGTTGCCATGTCCTTCTCCAGGGGATTTTCCTGACCTGGGGATCGAACCCAGGATCTCTTAAATCTCTTGCATTGACAGGCAGCTTCTTTACCACTAGCACCACCATGATAATAGAGCTTATAATTAAGAGCCAAACCGTGTGGCTCTAAATTAAAAGTGAATCTACAGGGAATTACCTAGAGTCGGACACGACTGAGCGACTGAACTGAACTGAACTGAACTAAGTGGTTAGGGCTTTGCACTCCTACTGCAAGGGGTACAGGTTCGATCTCTGGACAGGGAACCAAAATCCTGCATGCACACATACTCTTAGAGCTGGAAAGGAAAAATGAACGTGTATGAAATAGTTAGGGCTATGCCTCTGAAAGCCAACATTTCCACAATTCTCTCCAACAAGACCAGCATGGGACTAATGCTTGAAACTCTGGAAAGCCTACCCTGCACTGGGGATGTGTTCTGCTCTTTTTCACTTTACATTATTTTTAAAGGTAAAAATCTGATGTGGTGGACACAGTTTGAACTTATGTTTTAGATATTTTCTCCAAAAGTGAATGTAAATTTGAGTAAAGCTGGACTATGAAGAAGGCTGAGTGCCGAAGAATTGATGCTTTTGAACTGTGGTGTTGGAGAAGACTCTTGAGAGTCCCTTGGACTGCAAGGAGATCCAACCAGTCCATCTGAAGGAGATCAGCCCTGGGATTTCTTTGGAAGGAATGAGGCTGAAGCTGAAACTCCATTACTTTGGCCACCTCATGCGAAGAGTTGACTCATTGGAAAAGACTCTGATGCTGGGAGGGATTGGGGGCAGGAGGAGAAGGGGACGACAGAGGATGAGATGGCTGGATGGCATCACTGACTCGATGGATGTGAGTCTCAGTGAACTCCAGGAGTTGGTGATGGACAGGGAGGCCTGGCGTGCTGCGATTCATGGGGTTGCAAAGAGTCAGACACGACTGAGCGACTGATCTGATCTGACTCTATCCTCTGATCTGGTTTTCCTGGTAACATATGGTACACATTTGCTGACTCACTTGTTGGGGTTATGGTTAAAATCTGTGGCCAGGAGCAGAGTGAAAACAGCTAGTTCACAGAAGAAATGAACCTTGCACTATGCACTCGGGGCTATGTTAAGCCGTAGTTTGGAGCATTTTCTGTTTCATGCTGAAACAATAGTGTAGCATTAGTATTCTGCTTCCTTCTTCCTTCAGTGGTCTTCTTAATGGATGGAGTCAAGTGCTTTCCATTTGCTCTCCATTTATCTTTCAGAGAGCAAATAAATGACAGGATGGGAGTTATTCCCACTGAATTATTCTGAGATACTTCCTGAGTAAAACTGGCATCACCTTCGCTCCATTTCACGTTGCTGTTTGCAGTGGATTTCCCACTGTCTGAATTTCCTAACACTCCCGCTCAGCATCCAGGACAGCAAGTGGTCCTCTTTAGAGAAATCAGCCTCCACTGGCCACCCTGGAGGCCTTCACTCCCCCCGCTCACCTGCAATCGCTCATCCAACTTGGCCTTCACAGATTTGTTCTAAGTGTTGCACACCCTCCTTTCTGAGCTTGCTCAGCTTCTTACAAAACGGACATTCGCTTTGAATTTTAAGTAAAAAAATTAGGAGGAGCAGGGGTGAAGGAAGCCTTTTCTGTTTGTGCACCAAGGAACATGTTCTGTGTCCCTTCATGAACTAGCAGAGACTTAATAATGGACTGGTGCCCCCTCCCCCTTGTTAAAATTCTCATCTTTTAGTATTAAAAAAAACCCACACAAACCCAATTGCATGGTGAATCTGTCTTTATTTTCTCCATGACTAAACACTGCGTTTTTCAGCACTTAACAGTCATTGTTCTGAAAAATTGGTTTTCAGATCAGACTCTGTTTCCTAATGAGGCAGTGACTTGGTTGGTAATACATTTTTCCCGCCTGGAACTGTAAATAGCAGGAGACATGAGAAAAGGCATAAAAGATGGATGGGAAATAAAATTATGCAGTTCCCCCTTTCCAGTGGGGTCTGTGAGTAATAAAGGATTGATAGAAGATCGGGATCTTTGATTGAAATTCTATCAATCAAAACTGGTAATTAAATAACTACTGTATATTCAGCCCTGGTCATTGTTTGTTGAGGACCCAAGAAAAGGAGAGTTGCTGCAAGCTAATCTGGGAGGAAAGTTTTTTTTTTCATTGACAGATAGTTGATTTACAATGGGTTTCCCTGATAGCTCAGTTGGTAAAGAATCTGCCTCTAGTGCAGGAAACCCCAGTTCTATTCCTGGGTCAGGAAGAGCCACTGGAGAAAGGAAAGGCTACCTACTCCAGTATTCTTGGGCTTTCTTTGTGGCTCAGCTAGTAAAGAATCCTCCTGTGATGCAGGAGACCTGGGTTTAATCCTTGGGTTGGGAAGATCCCCTAGAGAAGGGAAAGGCTACGCACTCTGGTATTCTGGCCTGGAGAATTCCATGGACTGTCTAGTCCATGGGGTCACCAAGAGTTGGACACGGCTGAGTGACTTTACAACATTGTGTTGATTTCTGCCGTACGGCAAAGTGATTCAGTTATATGTATATATGTTCTTTTTCATATTCGTTTCTGTTATGGTTTATCACAGGCTGTTGAATATAGTTCTCTGTGCTATACAGGACCTTGCTGTTTATCCATCCTGTATAGTTCACATCTACTAATCCCCACTCCCAGTCCATCCGTCCCTGACCCCACCCCTTGGTAACCACAAGTCTGTTCTCTGTGTGTGTGAATCTGTTTCTGGTTTGTAGATGAGTTCATTTGGGTCATATTTTAGATTCCATGTATGTGATATCACATGATATTCATCTTTTTCATACTTCACTTAGTACGATAATCTCTAGGTCCATCCATGCTGTTGCAGATGGAATTATCTCATTATTTTTTATGGCTAATATTCCATTGTATATGTATATACACATACCACATCTTTTTTAAAGATTTCTTTCTTTCTTTTTGGTTGCATTGGGTCTTTGTTGCTGCATGTGGGCTTTCTCTTGTTGTGATGATCAGGGGCTGCTCTTTGTTGCAGGGCACAGGCTTCTCACCGAGGTGGCTTCTCTGGCTGTGAAGCAGATGCTGTAGGCACGTGAGCTTCAGTGCTTGTGGAGTGTGGGCTCAGTAGTTGCAGCACGTAGGCTTAGTTGTTCTTGGCATGTGGGATCTTCCCAGACCAGGGATTGAACCCGTGTCCCCTGCATTGGCAGGCTGATTTTTTAACCACAGGAGCACCACAGAAGTCCCACACCACATCTTCTTTATCCACTGATCTGTCTGTAGACATTTAGGTTGCTTCTATGTCTTGGCAATTGTGAATAATGCTGCTGTGAATATAGGGGTGCATGTATCTTTTTCATAATGCTGCTGTGAACATAGGGGTGCATGCGGTTTTGTCATCGGGCTTGATAGATCATAGGAATGGGATTGATAGATCATATGGAAACTCTATTTTTAGTTTTTTGAGGAACTTCCACACTTTTTCATAATGGCTGCACCAATTCATGTTTTCACCAATAGCGTGGTGGTCCTCTGGGCCATTTTCATTGACCTGCCTTCAGTGCTCTCCAACTCCCTCGTTCTGGACCCCAAGGTCTCCATCTTTCAGAGTCTGATTCAAGTTACACATATTTTGGCAGCTTCCCTGATTGCTACAGCATTTGCTGATCATTTTAGTCTATTTTCTCAACTCTACAGTACAAATCTATGTTAAATAATTTGATTCTTGCTTATAAATTATTCTGTATTGTTCAGTAGTTCCAAGCGCCCTCTGAAAATGCCCTTCAGAGTTGAGAAAACATCTGAGGTTGTTCATCTCTCTCAGAGTACTTAACATTTATCTATCAAATCCATAATATTTATAAAGGGCTTATTCTGTATTAGGCCCAGTTCAAGGTACAGGCTTCCCTGGTGGCTCAGATGGTAAAGAATCTGCCTATAATGCAGGAGACCTCCCGGGATTCAGTCCCTGGGTCAGGAAGTTCCCCTGGAGCAGGGAATGGCAACCCACTCCAGTAGTCTTGCCTGGAGAATCCCATGGACAGAGGAGCACAGTGGGCTACAGTCCATGGGGTTGCAAAGAGTTGGACATGACTGAGCAACTAACACTTTTAAGGTACAGGAGACACAATTCCTCCCCACATGAATCTTACATGCTAGTGGGGGAAGCAGACAATATACAAACCAAACAGATGATCTAATACCAGAAGCATTCTGAGAATCCCTGTCTTTTCATTTTCATTTTATTGAAGTACAGTTGATTTGCAATATTGTGTTAGTTTCAGGTGTACAGCAAGGTGATTCAGTTATACATACACTCATTCTTTTTTAGATTCTTTTTGCACATAGGATATCATAGAATAATGAGTTAGAGTTCCCTATACAATGCAGTAGGTCCTTGTGGGTTATCTATTGATACGTGTAGCTTCTAAATAAGTCACTCATTTTGGAGAATAACTGGAGACCAACTAAAGAAGAATATAGTAAACAACCTCATGCAAATTGTTTATGCATTTTACAGCAGATCTGTGGTTATCATCTTGGGCATTTAATTTTGCAATGCTTCAGTTTCTTCAGCATGCTCATGTGCCATCAGGCGCACACACAGAATCACATCAAGCACAGTATCGTCCCCTTCCACACTCCAGTGATCATGCTGAGTTACTCGCACATTCACTAGTCTACAAAATGTTCAAAGCCAAGCATCTGATAATTATTCTCAGTTTTGTTTGCTATTGGATTGAGGGACTTTAGAATCATCTGATCCACTCTCCACATGATAGATGGAGAAATCAAGGCCCAAAATGTATGTGTTTTGCATAAAACCACATACTAATGAATTGGCAGAATCAGGAGTAAGACCCGACTTCAGACACTTCTCCCCACCCCGCCCCTGTGATTTCACCATCTCATCTGAAATGGCTCCTTCTTGACCCTTACAGGATGCCAGTGTTCAGTGTTTGCTGTGTTTTCTGATATGGGATGAGTTTCCCACCAAACAATATGCCCATCTTACTCAAGGCTCTATCCCTTCTGTGTACTGTACTGCCTGGCATGTGCATGTATTCAGTAAATGCTGGATGAGTGAAGAGATTAGTGATTAATTGAAGTGCATCTTTTATAAGAAATATATTTCTGAAAAGTGATATATAAAATGAATTTCAATAAATAGAATGTGACTTTCTTCTTGATTCTCATTCAGAGAAGAAAGATCACTATATTTCTAATTTGCCTTGAATTCAAAACTAATTCCTTACATTTTAAGCTTTAAGTTTTCCCCCCTCTAGCTCAGGGACTTTGTAAAGCAGTTCAGAGGATATAGGCTAACAATATCAAATATATTCAAGAACTACTACTTGGGATCACTGTGATTAACTTTGAGTTAACTGAGGCATGATTCATTCGGTCCTCAACCTATTATATATCTGTTTACCACTCCTGGATTTCCCATATTTAATTTTCTTAAAGTGAGGCCCACCTTCAGCATGTGTGTGTATTTATGTGTGTGTGTGATGAGAACCAATGCCAAGGTTAAGTTAGCCCAGAAATGAGGAAGAGAGAAGTATAAGCCTCATCATAGAACAGCATCAGAGCAAAAGCCTAGCAAGTGAGAAAGACCAGGAGGTAGACTGAGTCACAGTGGATAGAACCTTGAGTGCCAGGATGAGAAAAGTTAATTTATTTGTAAAAAACATATTTTATATTGTAGTACAGCCAATTAATAATGCTGTGATAGTTTCAGATGGACAGCAAAGGAACTCAGCCATACATACACATGTATCCATCCATTCTCCCCCAAACTCCCCTCCCATCCAGGCTGCCACATAACATGGAGCAGAGTTCCATGAGCTATACAGTAGGTTCTTGTTGATTATCCATTTTGAGTACAGCAGTTGTACATGGTGATCCCAAACTCCCTAACTTTCTTTTCTTCCATCCTTATCCCTGGCAACCATAAGTTTGTTCTCTGTCTACCTGATATTCATTCTCTGAGTCTGAGTCTGTTTTGTAGATAAACTCACTTGTATCGTGTCTTTTAAGATTCCTCATACAAGGGATGTCATACGATATTTCTTCTCTTTCTGACTTCACTCAGTTGAGAAAAGTACATTCAATTTGATAAGTATTGGAAGAGTTTTAGCAGAGTTTATAATACTCTTCATCCGCCCTACACTGTTCTTTCTAGCCTATTCTTTCCTCATCCCAATTCACAGGTACATACCCTTTGAAATGATGACCTACCTGCCGTTCACCAAGACTCCCTGTTCTGTTGCCTCTGTTTCTCCACCTCCTCTCCCATCCCTTTATTTACAGTCCACTCTAATTTATTCTGTAGTGAACAGAGGATGAGATGGTTGTATGGTGTCACTGACTCAATGGACACAAGTTTGAGCAAGCTCTGGGAGTTGGTGATGGACAGGGAAGCCTGGCGTTCTGCAGTCCACAGGGTTGCAAAGAGTCAGACATGACTGAGCGACTGAACTTAATTAACTTACTCTTGAGGTTTCACCTATTATTTCCTCCAAAAGCCTCCCCTGTCACCTCTTAACTGAGTTGGACTCTGGTCCTACATGCCTCCCTCACCCATGGTCACCCTGTCGTCTCTCTCAACTCTAACACGTACTGAGTCTTCTGTATCCATCTCCAGGCAGGAAGCTCCTTCAGGACAGACTGTGACACGTGGCCACTGTATTCCAATTGCCTGGCATATAATGGCTCAAGTTTTTGATGCACGTATGAAGGGAAGAATGAGCAAATAAATGCATGGATGGAATTATGTAATTGGTCCTGCACTTTAGGAACCTTGCTTGGCAAGATGAATAGAGAGAAGTGAGAGAGGTTAAGGAGTTCCTGTGGTATCTGGGGAAAGAGGCTGAGGCTTAAACTAGCTGCAGAAAGAGTACAAAATTGGGACGTAAGAAAGTTTCAGAGGAAATCTGGCAACTGATTGAATGTTCAGAATGAGGGACCAGATACAGACTAAAGCCTGAGGTTTTGAGCTTATTAGAATAATGGCACCCTGAACCGAAAGAGAAGCTGATTTGAGGTGGTCGTGTGGGGAGGTAAAAGTTTAATTTTAGACTGAACACATGTATAATATTGTCTACTAAAGCTAACTATATGGTTGGTTTTCCTGGGTCATGAAAATGCACCAGGATTAAGCTGCTCATGATGGAATGGCAGATCTGGCCTCCTCTTCATCCTTGTTGCTAATCCTCAGACTGTTTGAAAGACCCTACCTTTCTTTTTTCAGCATGGATTTCTTAGTTTACTTGGGAAACTCAGCTATTTCTGCACTTCAATCCAGGCAAGATCCTGTATGCCCAGGAAATTAATGTTTTGAGCCTGACTCAAGGTGGTTGTTAGAATTAAATCCATTTGCATGAGAGTTCTCTCAAGTGTCATGGCAGTGGCCACTCTCCTAGGACAGTCTCTATAACTAGTGACATCACCTTCCTTCCTTGTATCCAGGGTCAGACACGTGCTGAGGCTGCAGAGTTGGAGGTACTGGTCATGGCAATGTCATTGCCAGGTCGGATGGCGGATGACATGTCTTTTCTAATAGGATTATTCTCAGGATTAATGTTTGGCAAAAGACTGCTGCTGGGGACATTTGTCTTTGGCATTTTTGGTCAGTGTTTCTTTCCACATCCTTTCCCTACTTTTATTTTCTTCCCAATGGGTGATCCAGGCAGGAAGGTTCTCTAAACTTCTGGGTCACTTGAAGAGAATAAGATCGTACCATTCAAGCATAGTTATTAAAGTTGGATGTTGTTTCACTTCCTTTCTCTGTGGCATTTTTTGTATTATAACTAAATTTATTCACTTTTTTCCTTTTTATCAGAAGTTTATTTCTCTTTTGATCTTTTTTGTTTGTTTGTTTGTTTTGGGGTATAGTTGATTAGGACTTCCCTGGTGGCACAGTAACGAATCTGCCTGCCAATGCAGGATACCCTGGTTCAATCCCTGGGTTGGGAAGATCCCCTGGAGAAGGAAATGGCAACCCACTCCTGTATTCTTGCCTGGGAAACCCCATGGACAGAGGAGCCCGAAGGGCTCCGTGGGGGTCACAGAGTCAGACACGGCTTAGCAACTAAACAACAATGACGTAGATGATTAACAAACAGTGTTATGATAGTTTCGAGTGAACAGCAAAGGGATTCAGTGTGGCATTCCTATTTTAACAGTGGTTAGATTCTTAGTAATATCTGAAAATATTGGAAAGTTATTTGGTCTGGGGGTATGGCCCCTGAAGGCAGAGAGGGGTCCTAGGTTCTGGTTATTAAGACTTTGAGATTTGCACACTGAATGGGTACACCCTCAGTTTGTTTATGACGCAAGGCTGTTAAACTTAATCAGTGTTTTTCTATGATATCAATGTCTTCTTTTTTATTTAAAGCTCTTCTTTTACTGTTCTGAAAAGAAATTCAGACTATTCTGAAGTGAAACTCGGAGATAATATAAGTTACTTACGTATAGGATTGAAAAAGAAATCAATAGAGTACCTTAACTGTAAGAGAAAAAGAAATGAAAGGAAAATATTTTATATAAAATACTATATATTTCGATATGTAAATGCTCAGGCCCACCAGATGTAAAGTCATCAGATATTTGCAGCTATACATAGCATCACTATAAATGTGACAGCTACAAATGCTACAACCAGGAGTATGTGGTGTTGGCGTTCATTTATCATTTTTATTGGCCATCAAATACAACTCGTGGCATCGCTGTCAGCGATGTGATTTTCCAAAATGGTGAGCATTTCTTGGTAAAGTTCCAAACAAAATAAAGCATGATCTTCCCTTCTAGGTTGCTTTCCAAAAGAAAAAAATCACTGTATATTTAAACTGTGCAAAAAAAAAAAAAAAAAAGTCATGTGCCTGTATGTAGAAAGGAGTTTTGTTCTAAGCTCAAATAATTTTTTAAAACAAATATTTTTTATTTTTATTTATTCATTTGCACTGGATCTTAGTTGCACCATGTCGGATTTAATTCCCTGACCAGGGACCAAACCTGGGTCTCCTGCATTGGAAGCATGTCTTAACCACCAGACCACCAGGAAAGTCCCTAGGCTCAGATAAGTAATTACACACACACTTTCTCTTATGTAACTGGCAGCCTGGACCTTGAGAAATCAGGAGGACTGAGACACTTCTCTGTGGGTGGGACTCTTCTCCACGGTGCAGGATGTTGAGCATCCCTTACCACCCCCAGCAAATGTTAGGAGGTTCTCTCCAAATTACTGGGAGAACAACAGAGACACCCACCGCAATTTCCAAAACATACTGGAGAGGGAAGGGGGCGGTGCAGGCAGTACTGACTCCCTGGAGATTTACTGAACTTGATGCTGTTCTAAGTCTTCAGGGACTCCACAGAGGGCAGATCCAGGTATTATGGGTCTCAAAACTTATTCAGTTGGGGATCTTGTCTTTAAACAAAGCATCAAAACCACAAATAGAAAATTAGGTAGGAACTTGGGTAATTACCATGTGAAAAGTAATGGCAAGAAATTATGAAAATTTCAAAAGCTGATAGGTACCACAAACATCACAAACACCTAGTAATTTTAAAATTATATTTTAAAATATTCTTTAAGACTTTCCCCCTGTGGTATCCTCTAAATCATCTCTTCACATGATATTAATATCATTTTCTGTAGAGACAAGGAAGAATAATTCAGTCTTTACTTCAGCATGGTTGATCAAATTTTGTTTCTATTAATGATAATTTAGAAAATTTTCTTTTAGTGTCATGGCTCCTTATGATCATATCAATTGTTAGGATTGTTATCAGATTTGGGAAAGCTGCTAGTTTCTTTTATGTAAGCTGTAAGATAAAACTTTTTTTTTTTTTTGTACAGTGACCAATCATAAGTAGCCCTTAAACTGACAGCACTCATTAACCAGTTTGTCATTGATGTTCTTGTTTTAGTAGCTTATGTTACTTTAAATTGTCTTCATCAAGTCATGTTTCATGTGAAACCAGCAGGAAATGTATAGACAAGAATTCTGATAAATTCAATTTTGTATGATTCCCACCAAAAGAGAGGGGAAAAAATGGGTTTTTGTATTTGTGTTGGCCTCACTATCAAGTATATTTCTTTTGGGAGAAAACTTCTCTTTCGACTTGCCATCAGTGAACACCTGATCCTTCATTTATAATTTCACATGTTTGATGATGAGAAGAATTTTCCATAGGCTAGCTTCTAGTTAGGTACATGCACTGATCATATGCTTCAGGAGCTGGGTGTCATGGGACATGCTGAGATCACGACACAGCCTAACTTCTGCATCTTCAAACCGTGATAGATAGCAAGTGAGCCAGCTGAGTGGGCAGCTGGCGCATTTCTGGAAGTCTCTCTGAGATGAAAAGTGAACGCAAAGCTTAACTCTACATAGAAGTGACTTTGTCCCATATAAATATTTCCCAGTTAAAGCAAAACTAAATGTATCCACAGTTCAACTTTCCCTTATCCAGATTCCCCAAATGACGTCTACTCTAATGGTACGCCTCTAGAAGTGTGATAGAAGGGGAGTTGGAGAGGAAGGAGATGAAATTCTCAACAGTTGTGGTTGAAATATTTTATTTCTGCCATTGACCTATAAAAATATTTTTTAATATTTCATTTTAATGCAAAATATTGCCTTTTACCTCTTCTGATGTTGTCAAGTTTGGGTGATAAACCACATAAGTTTTTAAAGATTAATTTTTACTATTGGCAAGAGAATAAATTAACGTGTTTTAAAAATTCAAGTAGGGCTAGTAACAAAACTCAGTGATCCCATGGCTTCTCCCAACCTAAGAGGCAACCACCTTCAACTTATGGAATCCCTTTTTCAGGTTTCTTTATATTTTCAAAAGATATTTATGTACCATGATCTCTTAGGTTATTGTTTTAGATGTTATTTATTGTCTCTATTCTAATAGATGCAAAAGTTAGCTTTCAATTTCATGTTTCTTTCTTGCAGGCATTCTTTTGGCAACCTTTGTCCTTTCCTCCCACTCTGGTCCTGTCTTTCTCCAGGAACACATGCAAACTGTCTTAGGACTTCTCTTTTCCATCATTTGAGAAGTCCTTTTAGCTCATCTCCTCTTCTGTGTTCTAGCCCCCAATTCCTGACTCTCACACCTTTCATTTTCTTGGTTTACTCCTTAATTTTGGTGAAATACATCTTCCAGTAGCTTTTTGGAGAAGAGTATATGGGAGATAAATCTTTAGAAACAGAAAAATTTAAGTGTCTGTTTTCCACTCCCATTTTTTCGGGGTATAGTAATTTTAGATAAAAATTCCATTCTGAAGGTATTGTTTTAGTGCTTTCCAACTTTAGTGTTGCTCTCGGTAAGTCTGATACTACTTTTTTTTTACAACCATTAGATTTTTTAACAACCATTAGATTTTTATATAGTAATTCAAAACTTACAATGATCTTTATGAAGGGGTAGCAAATAATAAAGCACTACACATTTGCACATTACTTTAAAATTCTTTTAAAGTACTTTCATCTTTTTAATTTTATTTTACCCTCACAATAATACTACAAAGGGGAATAGGTATTTAATTCATTAATGAACTTGGTAATCAAGTTGACTGATTCATGATGTTGTATAGCAGAAACTAACACACAATTATAAAGCCATTATATTCTAATAACAATTTGAAAATTAATACATATGTTAATTAATACATATGTTAATTAATACATATATAATTAATGTTGTTAAATAGATATAGAGTCATAAATATGAGCATATGATTTACACAAAACTGGAAAAAAATTTGGTTCAACACTGACCCTGATTCTTCCTAGTTACATAATATTGATGTTATTTGACACCGCTGAACTTCATCTTTGAAACAGAATATGATAATATTAATAACACCTGAGGTTATAAATGTGAACTACGTGGCACAAAGTAAATGTTTAGTGAATTTTGGTTACTTTTTTATAGGTATATATTTTTATGACAGGTAATAATAATAGCAACAAACACTTACATAACACTCCATGACAGGAACTGGTCTAAGCACTTTACATATTTATACATACTTATTTCCTCTGCACAACAGCCTTCTGTGGTAGGTACTATTATTATTCTTTTTTTCAACTTTTTATTTTGATTTGGAATATAGCTGATTAACAAAATAATGTTGTGATAGTTTCAGGTAACAGCGAAGGGATTCAGCCATACATATGCAGACCATTTGATACCATTCTGATACCATTGACTTCCAGTTCTTTGTAGGTAGCCAGTTACTTCTTTCCAGGTATTTTGGGATCTTTTATTTAACTCTAATGTTCTGAACTTTTATAATAATTTGCCTGGCCTGTGTTGTTTTCCAGTCACTGTGTTGGACTCTTGGTGGGTAGGCCCTTTCAGTCTGGAGGATCATGTCCTTTAGTTCCCAGAAATGTCCCTTTTTAAAGAAGTACTTGTGTTTGAAATTTTCCTTCTCACATTTCCTTTGTTCTGTGGCTGGAGGTATTATTTAGAAATTGGACCTCCTGGATTGCTTCTGTTTCCCTTTTTTTTTCAGTATTATTGTTCATTTCTTGGTCTTTTAACTTCTATTTTAAAGAGATTTTCAGAGACTAAAATTTTATATACTTTAAAAAAATTTTATATACTTTTAATTTGAAGAGTGCTCTTTTTGTTCTTGGATTATTACTTTAAAACTTTTATATATAGTGTTCTGTTATTATTTCAAAGATGAAATACTGGGTTGTTCAAAATGTTCATTCAGGTTTTCATGCTTTCTGACGAAAACCTGAATGAACTTTTTGGCCAACTTAATATCTTTTCTCATTTCTCTGAAATTCTAATTGAGTTTTCTTCTATTCCTTGGTTATATCTGTTTTTTTCTGAGGTTCTGTTTATTTTCTTTTCTCCTACTATACTAGAAATATTTCTAATATTTCTCAAATGTCTGAAAATCCAATGCTGTCTATTCACGTATAAGGATGAGGTCTAAAGAGCTATTTGTATATATAAAATTTTATCTAGAATCCTACTTCTTACCACCTTCCTTTGTACCATCTTGGTCCAAATCACCATTGTTTCTTGCCTAGATTATTGCAACAGTCTCCTAATTGGTTTCCCTGCTTCCATACCTATGTCTTTTTTTTTTTTTTGAAGCAAGGAATACAACTTTATCTGGAAAGCTAGGCATCCTAGATGATGGCAGGCTAGTGCCCCAGCATATCGTCTTATCTGGGTCTGAATGCCAGTTTCTTTTATAGACAGAGAAGAGTAGGAGGTAAGGAAAGTGAAAGTGAAAGTGACGTCGCTCAGTCGTGTCTGACTTTTTGCGACCCCAGGGACTGTAGCCTACCAGGCTCCTCTGTCCATGGGATTTTCCAGGCAAGGGTACTGGAGTGGGCTGCCATTTCCTTCTCCACATACCTATGTCTTATAGACTATTCTCAACAGAGGCTAGAGTGATCTTTTAAAAACTTAAGTCATACTGTATCACTTCTGTTCCAGATGCCTGAACTGGGCTTCCCATCTTATTCCAAGTAAAAAGCTCAAAGCTTACAATAATATGTTATTTATGTATGCTGTGTAATAAGTTGCCACAAATTTAGTGGTTTACAACAACACACATTTACTAGTTTGGTTCCTGTGGTTCAGAAGTCCAGGCATGCCTCAGCCGGGTCCCCTGCTTAGGATCTCACAGGCTGCAGTAAGGGGTTGGCCAGGGTTAGGTTCTCATCTGGAGGCTCGACTAGGGAAGCACCTGTTTTCTAACTTGCGTGATGGTCGGCAGCATTCAGTTCCTTGTGATGGTGGGACTCACAGAAGCTTGCTTCCTCAAGCCAGCAAGGGGGAGAGGAGAGACGGGGAGAGAGCGGGGGTGAGGGAAGGAGAGAGACAGGAGGGAGGCAGGGACTAGGGCAAGTTTGCTAGCAAGACAAGAGTCTTCTATAATGTAACCTATCACAAGAGTGACAGCCTAGCCTCTTTGTCTTAATCTTTCAGTTAGAATCAAGTCACAGATCTTTTTCACGTGCAGAAGTAGGTAACAACACAAAGGCATGAACATTAGAAGTTGGGGATCAGGGTGCCCAAGACAGATGGGAGTCTTTGCCGCAAATGGTGTGCAGGGCCGTACCTGGTCTGGCTCCCTGTTACCTCTCTGACCTCATTTCCTACCACTGTCACTCTGCTACAGCCACAGGGGTCTTACGGCTTTTGCATTTCCTCTCCCTCTTCCCAGAACTCTCTTCTCCCAGGTGTCCAATAGCTCACTCTCTCATCTCTTGCAAGCCTGTGTTCTCATGTCACCTTCTCAGAGGACGGCTTTATTTAGACTTCCAGGCACTCCCGTCCCTTTTCTGCTCTGGTTTCCTCCATGTACTATGTTGCTGTTGTTTAGTCCCTAGTCATGTCTGACTCTTTTGCCATCCCATGGACTGTAGCCCACCAGGCTCCTCGGTCCGTGGGTTTTCCCAGGCAAGAATACTGGAGTGGGTTGCCATTTCCTTCTCTAGAGCATCTTGCTGACTCAGAGATTGAACCCAGATCTCCTGCAACAGCGGACTCTACCACTGAGCCACCAGGGAAAGCCACCATGTACTGTATCATTTATCTATTTGTTGTGTTGATTATCTGTTATCTGCTGCTAGAATGGAGGGCTTCACAGGTGGTACTAGTGGTAAAGAACCCATGTGCCAATGCAGGAGATATAAGATACACGGGTTCTATCCTTGGGTTGGGAAGATCCCCTGGAGGAGGGCATGGCAACCTATTCCAGTATTCTTGCCTTGAGAATCCCATGGACAGAAGAGCCTGGCAGGTTACGGTCCATAGGGTCACAAAGAATTGGACATGACTGAAGCAACTTAGCACGCCCTAGAATGGAAGCTCTGTGAAGATAGGGATTTCTGTTTCTTGTATTGCTGAATCCTTTGTGTTTAAAACACAGTAGTCACTTCATAAGTATGTATTAAATAAATGAGTGTGTATGTGCAAGACTTGTTGTCTGATGGACTTAACAATAGGACAGTTGGATGGGCGAGTGGCTGGCTTTTTTGTTGGGGACTTCCAAATTCGAGCATTTGGGGGTCTTTGTTTGTGTATCCTTCAGTGTCTCCAAGAGATCACCCAGTCACCTGTCCAAGGATTGTAAGAAGCCTGTCTCCCATTATTTTGTAGCTCTGCAGTGGAAGGGACTGAGGTTCTCATATCCAATATGCAAATGTTTACTTCATCTTTTAGTTTTTAGTTTTGCTCCTGACCATATTTCCTCTACTCCCCAGGCTTAATGTCCTTTAGACTTGATTGTCTCTGTTCAGTGTCTCCTGAGACTTGATCTTCTATTTCCTGTGAGAAGAGGAATTAGCTGATTCTGCCAGGGTGAGGGTGGGTTCTTAGAGCTCACCTGATGTCTCAGGCTCACCTCTGCCTTCTATCTGGTACTTAACTTTTCCTGAATTCCTCTCGTGTTGTTGAGAGTGAATGAGCTTCTCTTTTAGTGGCCTCTTCTTTTGTATGCTCTCAGGTTTGACCCTTTTCTCTTCAAAGCCATTAATCCTTCCTACACCTACTTTCCGACTTTATATGGAGTTTCTCTTTCTGTTTCTTCTTGTTTTGAAGAGAGTTTTGAGAGGAGGACATCTCAGTACTGAAAATCCTAATGGATATTTTCATCCAGATGTTTAGCATCTCCTTGGCGATAGGCTTAAAGTCTAAAAATATTGAAAGTCTTATCAGAGGCAGCTTGATTCTTTACCATAGATGAACAGTAGGGAAGATGATTCCAGATCACCCAAGTATTAAATGGGGTTTGAGGAGAGGGTGAGAAATACTTGTACAGTCCACACTTGAGATAATTCATACCTTTTGATCTTATCATTGCCTTTCTAGGACTCTGTCTCAAAGGAATAATCAGTCAGAAATTTGGGCAAAAATAAAAGTGCAATTATGTTCATCCCAACACTAGTCATATAGTCAAAACTGGAGGAACCACAGCAAAATAAAATTTGGCACCATCCTTGGAATATTAAAATATTCCAAGATACTAAAAGAGATATTTCTGAAGTTACTTTTGAGAAGTCAAAAAAAGAGAAATTGTTAAGACTGCTTAATGACATGAAAAAGAGCTCACAATATATTAAATGATTAAAACAAGATGAGTACACATTAATTTTATTATAAGAAAGCTTTTGAAAAGCAAAATTAAATTAAGAGTCATTTAATTTATTTTAAGCCAGTTAAAGAGATTAAAAAACAGTTAATGATACACAAAATGAGTGTTATATGCACCAGAAAATAGCAAATTATGGCTTACGAATGAGTTCAAAAGAAAGCATCTGTTTCCTCTCTTAGGTACCTACTGCTGCTGTAGATGTGAAAGGGAATAAAGCAGTTACTCCTTTTCAAGGAAACCAATTACCTTTCCTTTGGCCTATTTGGTAAACTTATAAGCCCTCACTTTCCAGCTTTCCAAAAGAATCTTTGTATGTACTTTAAAAGAATGGCTTTTTGCAATAGTCTGCCAAGCTTTCAAAAAAAGCCCCATTCTTGACCAAGTTTGGAAAAGCGCATAAATGTTTCACTGCACATAAAATCATTGTGTTCATTTCATAGGAATATTCTCCAGCATGTAGGACGGTTTTAGAGTACGCAGACGACAAGCACTCTGGTATTAGTTATTAAAGCTTGAAGAGTTTAATTCAGGGAAAAATTATTTACTCAGTGAAGGGGTCAGTTCTTGAACCTGAACTCTTCACTACATAAAAGAGATGTTGGGCAATACTATGGCTCCAGAAATAATCCTCACAATGAACTTTCACGCGCAGCCCGTATTCATCTACCCAACTCCCAGGCACAGAGTTGAAGATGGATGATTCTTGCTCTTGGGGGAGGCAGAAGCTAGGATAACAGGCAGAAGTTATATTAGGGTATGTTTTTCTTTATGTCTTCTTGTTTTCCTTTATCTTATTCCTTTTGTTCTTTCTCTCCTCCCAGCCCCACCCCACCTTTCTTTAAAAAATAGGCACAGAGAATACATACTATCTGTTTGCGTTTTCTGTTCTAGTTCAGAGGAGCGTCTCACATACCTGTGGCCTGACACTGACTATATACAATGATCTATTCCACCCTTTATCTCTCATATACAAGTACTGAACATCTTATTATGCAAGGCATCACGTGAGACTCATGGCCCCAAGGAGCTTATGATTGAGCTCATGACTCAGGGTAGTTCAGCATATACCATATATTGTACAGGTGGACAGGGAGAGAGTGTGTTATGGGTAGGTACCACAGGAAAGAGCTTCTGTTCTGGGGATTTAGCTTTTTGCAATAGAGGGGTTTTCTTCTTTTGGAATTCACTTCAATTTTATAATACAGCCATGCTTTTGTATATACTCATGAAATCGTGCTTAGTGGACCTAGGCTCGGCAAACAGATGTCTTTGCCCAAGAAAGTTGGAAGTTGACTGCTGCACGTTTGGAGAGATGAACTTTCCCTGCATTTCACAGAATGGGAGGATTTGTTTGGTAGAAATGTTAAACACGGGTACTTTAACTAAAAACAGAGGACCTGGACTAATTCAGAAAGGCTGGAATTCTCAGTTTTTATACGTTTCATACCCTCAGAGAGTTTTTGTTGAGAAAATTTTACTGATCAGGGTTAAATATTTGAATCAGTGACTTTAGAGCTTCCATATTCCAGACCTTTTGACTCTCCGACTTGCCTTTGAAGGATCTAGCATCTCTCTGATGAAGGTCCTTGGATCCAGGTGCCAGAGGTTGCTGTGTTTTCTGTGTACTTGAAAGGTGAGGTTTTGGATCACAGTATGGCACCCACTCCAGTGCTCCCGCCTGGAAAATCCCATGGACGGAGGAGCCTGGTGGGCTGCAGTCCATGGGGTGGCGAGGAGTCGGACACGACTGAACGACTTCACTTTCACTTTTCACCTTCATGCATTGGAGAAGGAAATGGCAACCCACTCCAGTGTTCTTGCCTGGAGAATCCCAGGGACGGGGGAGTCTGGTGGGCTGCCGTCTATGCGGTTGCAGAGAGTCAGACACGACTGAAGTGACTTAGAATAGCATAGCACAACATTTCCATAGTTCTGTTATTAAAACTTGTTTGCAGACCTCTAAACATGAAACAGATCGTAGAACCCCACTACAACAGCCTTAACTGTGGAGATGAATTCAGTATGAACTCAGTCTGTCTTGGACTTGCACAAGGAGATTTAGTTACTGTGACACAGTTAACACACTGGGACGACTTCAGTACTTGGTGATTCCTAAACTGATGAATCTTTTGGGAGCAATGCTGTTATATTTTCTTTTTTTTTTTAAACTTGGAGTATAGTTGATTTACAGTGTTGTGTTCGTTTCAGGGGTACAGTAAGGTTAATCAGTTATGTGTATATCCACTCTGTTTCCCTGGTAACTCAGCTGGTAAAGAATCTGCCTGCAATGCAGGAGACCTCAGTTCAATTCCTGCGTCAGGAAGATCCCCTGGAGAAGGGATAGGTTGACCACTCCAGTATTCGTGGGCTTCCCTGGTGTCTCAGATGGTAAAGAATCTGCCTGCAATGCAGGAGGCCTGGGTTTGATCCCTGGGTTGGGAAGATCCCCTGGAGGAGGGCATGGCAACCCACTCCAGTATTCTTGCCTGGAGAAGCCCCATGGATGGAGGAGCCTGGTGGGCTACAGTCCATGGTGTCACAAAGAGTTGGACACAACTGAGTGACTAAGCACAGCACAGACTCTCTTTAAAACTCTTTTGCCATGTAGGTCATTACAGAGTATTGAGTAGAGTTCCCTGTGCTATAAGGAGGTCCTTATTAGCTATCTATTTTACATATAGTAGTGTGTATATGTCAATCTCAGTTTCTCAGTTTATCCCTCCTCCCCCTTCTCTATCTGTTTTCTACATCTGTTGTTTTCTACATCTGTGACTCTATTTCTGTTTTGTAAATAAGTTCATTTGTACTTTTTTTTTAACATTCCACATATAAGTGATATCATATGATATTTGCTGTTCTGTGTCTGACTTACTTCACTTAGTATGATCATCTCTAGTTCTGCCCATGTTGCTACAAAGGGCATGATTTCATTCTTTTTATGGCTGAGTAATATTCCATTGTATATATGTACCACACCATGTCTTGGCTATTGTAAACAGTGTTGGTGCTATTAAATGTTTAAAGAATTCCCATACAATATGTAGAGCACTGAACTTTTTGAGCAACTTGTTTATGGAGTTCAATTCGGTTCAGTTCAGCTGCTCAGTCATGTCAGATTCTTTGCAACCCCATGAATCGCAGCACGCCAGGCCTCCCTGTCCATCACCAACTCCCAGAGTTCACTCAGACTCATGTCCATCGAGTCAGTGATGCCATCCAGCCATCTCATCCTCTGTCGTCCCCTTCTCCTCTTGCCCCTAATCCCTCCCAGCATCAGAGTCTTTTCCAATGAGTCAACTCTTCACATGAGGTGGCCAAAGTACTGGAGTTTCAGCTTTAGCATCATTCCTTCCAAAGAACACCCAGGACTGATCTCCTTTAGAATGGACTGGTTGGATCTCCTTGCAGTCCAAGGGACTCTCAAGAGTCTTCTCCAACACCACAGTTCAAAAGCATCAATTCTTTGGAGCTCAGCTTTCTTCACAGTCCAACTCTCACATCCATACATGACCACTGGAAAAACCATAGCCTTGACTAGACGGACCTTTGTTGGCAAAGTAATGTCTCTGCTTTTGAATATGCTATCTAGGTTGGTCATAACTATGGGATCAAAAAGTGATAGCTGAAAGCAAAGAGGGCTGACCCTACTCTACAGGGAGAAAGAAGGGAAATTTAGATACTTTTCAGAGCCCAGCTTAATCCCATGAAGGCTTCTCTGTCTATCCATGTTCATTGCTCTCCCTTGGCTTTTAGATTTTAGAGACTCTGCACACGATTTTTGACTTGTTTCATATGTACAGCAGCAGAACTGTATTTTGGTAACTGCTTTGTTACCAGGGCTGAACTGGGCGCTATATGACATAGTGATTCCTGCTCTCCTGGATGTTACAATGGAGTAGGACAGACAATATGGGAGTAATAGGAATAAACAGTTCATTGAGGATTCTCAATTCATTTGGATATAAACTTGAAACAGATCCATCTTTTTTCCCCCAAAGATTGCTTTCAACCTTGTTCACCCAATTTCCTACCTCTTGGTGAATGTTTGGCAGACCCTATAACTTTCCAATCAACTTGAGTAGTTAAAATACAGTTTAGGCAAGCTTACAATTCAACCTGACTTCTGATTCAAGTAAACTCCTCCCTCATTACATGCTGTAGTTCTTTTCAGGCCAAACTGGAAAGAAATTCTCAGAGATTCTGGTTGGTCTCTTTTCATGAGGAAAATGGGTAAGAGCAAAGTTAGGGGGATGAAATGCCTTTTCACTGCAGCTGATCTCAAGATTGCAACTGAAACTGTATCCTTTGTCTGCTTTAATTCTAACTTCCCCGCACCCTTGGTGAAGAAAGCTGCCTAACACATCCAAGCAGGGAGATTTGTGAGAGGGACACAACAATACGAGGAGAGGGGCAAGAGAGCATTGAGGGGATTTGTAAAGAAGAGATTACTAAGATGGAACATGGGATCTAAAGAGTATAGGGGGGAAGTGGTGAGAGAGAGAGCTGATATGAGAAAGTGCATTGCAGCTCCAAAATGATGTTGAAGAATTGGTGTAGGTGGGATACTGGAGCAAGTAGATCAGAAATGCTGCCAAAGTCTTGGCTCTCTGTGCACCGATGCCAAACAGAAATACAGAGACAGAGTTACGGAGGAGAAGGAGAGAGTGGCTTTATTACTTTGCCAGGCAAAGGGGAAACACAGTAGGCTAAGTACCTCAAGAAATGTGCCCCCTCCCTTGTTGAGTAGGGAAAGGTTATATAGTCAGGCAGGAGAATATCATAAGATTCAAGGCAGTAACAGTCTTCTGCAGAGTTTCAAAAGGATGGAGTTGCTGACAAGATTAGTGTGTGTGCAGGATCTTAGGGGGCTTCCCTGGTATCTCAGCTGGTAAAGAATCTGCCTGCAATGCAAGAGACACCAGTTTGATTCCTGCATCAGGAAGATCCCCTGGAGAAGGGATAGGCTAACCATTCCAGTATTCTTAGGCTTCCCTGGTATCTCAGACGGTAAAGAATCTGCCTGCAATGCGGGAGACCTGGGTTTGATCCCTGGGTTGAGAGGATGCCCCGGAGGAGGGCATGGCAACCCACTCCAGTATTCCTGCCTGGAGAATCCCATGGACAGAGGAGCCTGGTGGGCTATAGTCCATGGGGTCGCAAAGAGATGGACATGACTGAGCGACTAAGCACAGCACAGGGTCTTAGGCGGTCCAGTCCGCTAATCTTGATGAGCCTCCCTGGTCCTTTAATCTCACCTGAGGTGATTTTGTCGCTGTTCCTCCTTTGATTAGCAACTGTTCTGCCATTTGGAACTGAGAGAAGGTCATGGAGGCTGGCGTCTTGTCTATAAGAAATGGGGGACAAAAAGGCCTCTGTGCCCAGCAGTCCCACAGGGCCCTGCTTGGCATCAAAAGAATAGGAGGTTGGAGTTTGAATTTAGAAAAACAGAAGCAGTGTGTGTGTGTGTGTGTGAGAGAGAGAGAGAGAGATCTCACTAGGGTAGGCAGGCTGCTGCATCAGAATGGATGAAAGAGTCATTTGAAATGAAGATGGAGAGGCCAACACACTATCTGTTTTGTCTGTTGCTAATTTCCTTGCAGTGTGTGTCTTCCCTACTAGACTCCAAGTTTGGCACCAAACACACTGCTGAGCCCCTATGCATATACATGAGAGGAACAGCCTTAAGATCTTATGTTACACATGGAAAGAACAACTTCAAGACATAAGAGCTAGGGCTATTCATTTACCTGTTAGCAGAAACCATGTTAGCACTTGTAAGGAGGCCAGAGGAGCAGCTATAGAGTAGACTTAACTGTTTTTGACATTTGCAAATAGGCAGGCTGACTGGGGAACAGGAGACATAACCAGAGCACAGAATTAGTACAGAGGTTTCTCAGGTATTATTCCCAAACCTCCCCCTTTCCTTGTATTGATATGTCTTGTGCATTATTTTTAACGTCAAGAGGACCTGTATAGATATTTCTTTTCCCCTTAAGTTACATATTTGTGTTTCTCTTTCTTCTTCCAGAGAGAACCAGGCATAACTTTGATTTTTAGGGGCTAACTTCTTTTGCTAAGGTGTGTTTCTATTGGGGGGAGCAAATTTTCCTTAAAGGGTTTGGCTGATGCTAAACTTTCTTTCACTAATTTGGTGTTTTTCTTCCATTAAAGGAATAAAGGCTTAGAATGCAAACTCCTGGGGGAAAGATAACAAAGCTTCAGATAGTATTAAGGTGTAAATGACTGAAGCTTGAGTCCTTTCAGAGAGAAAGAGCAGGAGGTTCAGAAGACAGTGATGATGTGGGCTTAGGGGGAGAAATTGCTCTGAGAAGCTGAGCTTCAGGAGCTAAGTTTTTTTGCTTGCTGCTGGCTTTGCCACCTATGAGCCCCTGGGTTGTTGTTGACCTAAAACAAATAGACTGCCAGATACTGCTCTGGCAAATGTAGGTTTCTTCAGGATCAGTAGAGAATTGCAACTCAGGGTCTGTAACCCTGGCAGGCCACATGCAAATTTTCCCCAACACAAGGGAAGGAAAACACTTTTATAGAAGAGGAGAAAGGAAGTGGTGAGGGCTGTCAACAGAGTCCATGGCTTCTTGCTGGCTTAGTTCTTGCTGGGAAAGACGAGATGTCTGTCTTCTCCTGGGCTATGCTATCATTGCAGGGCATGAGAGCTCCCCCTTCTGTTTAACTGAGATTTCTGTTTATAATTTTTTTTTTTTTACATGGTGGATATGGTTTGTGAGCTCTGAAGACATTCTTTGCTTTTGAAAGACCTTGAGGCCAATGGAAATATTTGCCTTCCTATAGGAGGCTGTGCTGGGTGTCTCTCTCTCCTCTAGGAATTCACCTGGCTTATCAAGTTCACATTTCCTCCAATGAATGAGAATTCATGCCCAGTAAACTTTCCTTTTGAATGCAGGGTTCCAAAGAATAGCAAGGAGAGATAAGAAAGCCCTCCTCAGTGATCAATGCAAAGAAATAGAGGAAAACAATAGAATGGGAAAGACTAGAGATCTCTTCAAGGAAATTAGAGATACCAAGAGAACATTTCATGCAAAGATGGGCTCAATAAAGGACAGAAATGGGATGGACCTAACAGAAGTGTCACGCGAGCGTATGTTCCTCGGTTCTTTGTCTCGTCACAACAAAGATTTGGAGCGACGGACATTAAAGCCCTCGGCGCGTCACAGCTCTTGGGTCTTGGACAAACCGTGCTACAGCTCTTAGGCAAATCAGTGTTACAGCTCTATTTTATTTAGAAGATAGCAGGAGAATCCAAGACTTGAAGAGAAGAGAGTGGAGGAGTGTGTGGGGAGGGGGCCAGAGAGAGTGAGGGGGAGAGAGAGTGAGAGAGAGAGAGATAGAGTGCATGCACCCGGGAGAGAGAGTCCGAGAGAAAGCGCTTTGGCTCCTCCTCTTATATGTTTTTTCTTCCACCTGGGCCTGCCCTACGTAAATTGGGCTTAGCCAGGAGTGCTGTTTGTTCTGCCTGAAGTCTTCACTCTGGTCCTCGGACCTTCCTTGTCTTTTAGCCACTGCCATTTTGGATTCCTTTTCCCTATTCTACCTACCTAACAGAAGCATAAGAGATTAAGAAGATGTGGCAAGAATACACAGAAGAACTGTACAAAAAAGATCTTCATGACTCAGATAACCACGATGGTGTGATCACTCACCTAGAAGCAGACATCCTGGAATGTGAAGTCAAGTGGGCCTTAGAAAGCATCACTACGAACAAAGCTAGGTGGAGGTGATGGAATTCCAGTTGAGCTATTTCAAATCCTGAAAGATGATGCTGTGAAAGTGCTGCACTCAATATGTTGGCAAATTTGGAAAACTCAGCAGGGGCCACAGGACTGGTAAAGGTCAGTTTTCATTCCAATCCCAAAGAAAGGAAGGCAATGCCAAAGAATGCTCAAACTGCCAGACAATTGCACTCATCTCAGATCAGATCAGGTCAGTCGCTCAGTCATGTCCAACTCTCTGCGACCCCATGAATCGCAGCACGCCAGGCCTCCCTGGCCATCACCAACTCCCGGAGTTCACTGAGACTCACGTCCATCGAGTCAGTGATGCCATCCAGCCATCTCATCCTCTGTCATCCCCTTCTCCTCCTGCCCTCAATCCCTCCCAGCGTCAGAGTCTTTTCCAATGAGTCAACTCTTCCCATGAGGTGGCCAAAGTACTGGAGTTTCAGCTTTAGCATCATTCCTTCCAAAAAAATCCCAGGGCTGATCTCCTTCAGAATGGACTGGTTGGATCTCCTTGCAGTCCAAGGGACTCTCAAGAGTCTTCTCCAACACCACAGTTCAAAAGCATCAATTCTTCGGCACTCAGCCTTCTTCACAGTCCAACTCTCACATCCATACATGACCACTGGAAAAACCATAGCCTTAACTAGATGAACCTTTGTTGGCAATGTAATGTCTCTGCTTTTCAATGTGCTATCTAGGTTGGTCATAACTTTCCTTCCAAGGAGTAAGCGTCTTCTAATTTCATGGCTGCAGTCACCATCTGTAGTGATTTTGGAGCCCAGAAAAATAAAGTCTGACACTGTTTCCACTGTTTCCCCTTCTATTTCCCATGAAGTGGTGGGACCGGATGCCATGATCTTCGTTTTCTGAATGTTGAGCTTTAAGCCAACTTTTTCACTCTCCACTTTCACTTTCATCAAGAGGCTTTTGAGTTCCTCTTCACTTTCTGCCATAAGGGTGGTGTCATCTGCATATCTGAGGTTATTGATATTTCTCCTGGCAATCTTGATTCCAGTTTGTGTTTCTTCCAGTCCAGCGTTTCTCATGATGTACTCTGCATATAAGTTAAATAAACAGAGTGACAATATACAGCCTTGATGAACTCCTTTTCTTATTTGGAACCAGTCTGTTGTTCCATGTCCAGTTCTAACTGTTGCTTCCTGACCTGCATACAAATTTCTCAAGAGGCAGGTCAGGTGGTCTGGTATTCCCATCTCTTTCAGAATTCGCCACAGTTTATGGTGATCCACACAGTCAAAGGCTTTGGCATAGTCAATAAAGCAGAAATAGATGCTTTTCTGGAACTCTCTTGCTTTTTCCATGATCCAGCGGATGTTGGCAATTTGATCTCTGGTTCCTCTCCCAACCAGTAATGCTGAAGAAGCTGAAGTTGAACAGTTCTATGAAGACCTACAAGACCTTTTAAAACTAACACCCAAAAAGGATGTCCTTTTCATTATAGGGGACTGGAATGCAAAAGTAGGAAGTCAAGAAACACCTGGAGTAACAGGCAAATTTGGCCTTGGAATATGGGATGAAGCAGGGCAAAGACTAATAGATTTTTGCCAAGAAAATGCACTGGTCATAACAAACACCCTCTTCCAACAACACAAGAGAAGACTCTATATTTGGACATCACCAGATGGTCAACACCAAAATCAGATTGATTATATTCTTTGCAGCCAAAGATGGAGAAGCTCTATACAGTCAGCAAAAACAAGACCAGGAGCTGACTGTGGCTCAGACCATGAACTCCTTATTGCCAATATCAGACTTAAATTGAAGAAAGTAGGGAAAACCACTAGACCATTCAGGTATGACCTAAATCAAATCCCTTATGATTATACAGTGGAAGTGAGAAATAGATTTAAGGGCCTAGATCTGATAGATAGAGTGGCTGATGAACTATGGAATGAGGTTCATGACATTGTACAGGAGACAGGGATCAAGACCATTCCCATAGAAAAGAAATGCACTCATCTCACACACTAGCAAAGTAATGCTCAAAATTCTCCAAGCCAGTCTTCAATAGTACATGAGCCATGAACTTCCAGACGTTCAAGCTGGATTTAGAAAAGGTAGAAGAACCAGAGATCAAATTTCCAACATCCATTGGATCCTCGAAGAAGCAAGAGAGTTCCAGGAAAACATCTATTTCTGCTTTATTGACTATGCCAAAACTTTTGACTGTGTGGATCACAACAAACTGTGGAAAAAAATTCTTCAAGAGATGGGAATACCAGACCACCTGACTTGCTTCTTGAGAAACCTGTATGCAGGTTAGGAAGCAACAGGTAGAACTGGACATGGAACAACAGACTGGTTCCAAATTGGGAAAGGAGTACGTCAAGGCTGTATTAAGTCACCCTGCTTATTTAACTTATATGCAGAGTACATCATGCAAAATGCCAGACTGGATGAAGCACAAACTGGAATCAAGATTGCCGGGAGACATATCAATAACCTCAGATATGCAGATGACACCATCCTTATGGCAGAAAGTGAAGAACTAAAGAGCCTCTTGATGAAAGTGAAAAAGGAGAGTGAAAAAGTTGGCTTAAAGCTCAACATTCAGAAAACTAAGATCATGGCATCTGGTCCCATCACTTCATGGCAAATAGATGGGGAAACAATGGAAACAGTGAGCGACTTTATTTTTGGGGGCTCCACAATCACAGCAGGTGGTGACTGCAGCCATGAAATGAAAAGACACTTGCTCCTTGGAAGAAAAGTTATGACCAACCTAGATAAACATATTCAAAAGCAGAGACATTACTCTGTCAACAAAGGTCCATCTTGTCAAAGTTATGGTTTTTCCAGTAGTCATGTATGGATGTGAGAATTGGACTGTAAAGAAAGCTGAGTGCCGAAGAATTGATGCTTTTGACGTTGGAGGAGACTCTTGAGAGTCCCTTGGACTGCAGATCCAACCAGTCCATCCTAAAGGAGATCAGTCCTGGGTGTTCACTGGAAGGACTGATGCTGAAGCTGAAACTCCACTATATTGGCCACTTGATGTGAAGAACTGACTCATCTGAAAAGACCCTGATGCTGAGAGGGATTGGGGGCAGGAGGAGAAGGGGACGACAGAGAATGAGATGGTTGGATGGCATCACCGACTCGATGGACATTGAGTTTGAGTAAACTCTGGGATTGGTGATGGACAGGGAAGCCTGTTGTGCTGCAGTCCATAGGGTCGCAAAGAGTCGGACGTGACTGAGCAACTGAACTGAAACTTTCCTCTGTGTATTCCAAATCATTCTTTCAACTATTTCCTATTACCTATCAATGCAGGAATGAGTCAGCTGACACAAGCACTAATCAGTCACCAGGTTCAAATGGGACCTGTTCTAGTGCTTAGAAAAGTGAAATTATGAGTGTTTAAACAAAATCTTTCAAGAAAACAAATTTTTTCAAGCTAAAGTCAGCTGCGATTCCAAAGCTATTTTATTTCTAGTTCCACCACTAGATAGTCATATGACCTTGGATGAGTTATTTTATTTTTTTTGGAGGGTGCGTGCTCAGTTTCCTCATCAAACATGCGAAAGACTGCTGTCATGCAAATACTGTGTATTCAAGTGACTGGTAAAGTCAAAAGCGGCCTTTGACTGTCGGATGGCATTGCTCATGTTGTGGTTTGAATCCTGGTAAAAAATCCCATAGTTCAAAACTGCTTTGGAATCTGATCAGATTTTTGCTGCTTTTGTTCAGATGGTTTTGGTACCCATTTCAGGTGGTTGAGGGCAGTATTAGGATCACTGATAAGCTTAAAAAATTTTTTTTTCCTGGCCATGCTACCCTTCTGAAAGCTAATTCCCAGGCCATAAAAGTTATTGCTGAGTCAGATCTTCCCTGCTTTTCTCTCCCAGAAGTGGTGTTGATGTTTCTGCCTTTTTAACTTCTGCTCTCCCTGGAGGCCTCTTAAGTTAGAAAACTCATTTAATTCCTCATCTCCAGCTGGGAGTGTTCTTGAGTTCTGTTCTTCCTCCAAGATCTTTAACGCAACTGCTTGCTTATTCCTGGATATGCTTTTCTGTGCATTTTCGTAATTGAGCTCCTGGCTTGACATGAGTTTTCTGCATTTACCTTTTCTTTAATATTCTATTTTCTCACCATTGCTGCTTCCATCAAGAACCCCCTTTGCCTTTAGTTAGATCCATTGAGTCCTGGACACCATGGTTCCTTCAACATTGTTATTATATATTTATATCCTAACTCCTGTATATCAGTTAAAATGCCATCAATGATGTGGAAATTTAAGAGTTACCTCTTCTGCTTTTTCTCCCACTTTTAACTTTGGCTCTGACTTGACCAGCGAGTCTGGTGTCATGCATAGAGTTATACCATTTTGTGTTTTGGATGGACTGAATTTATCTACTAATCTCAGAGTCACAAGATGTGAGTTTGCATTCCATTCTGCCATAGACTTGCTGTGGGATATCAGGGGGTTCACTTAATCTTCCCTGAGCCTCCTGATTCCTTATCTGTACAATGGGTACAATAGTTTCTCACCCACTTCACAGTTATGAAAATGAAAGTAAATGTTTTGCGATAAGTAGAGTACTGTATCATATAAGCAACCTTTGTCTTTACTATTGTTATGGATGATTTTCTAGGAGTTTACCATCAGTATTAAAATAATAGTATTATGGAATCCTGAGATTGGCTGGGTCACTGGAACACAGGAAAGGGTGTCACTGGAATATTGTAGAGTGGGCAAGAGCTAAAGTACCCAAGGTGCTAAAGAACATGGATGTTTAATGCATGAGACTGAGATGCTGGGTCCTGTCTTTAGCCCCGAGATGAGGGCACCCTGTCTTCCTTAGCAATGCCTCTGCTATCTTTCTCATCTTAAAGCTCACTGTCAGCTTTCTCATTTCCTTCTCATTTGCTATAGCACTAGCCATCCACACAACTCCATGTCCTCCAGCCTTTGGGGTCAGTGTTCCAGATTTTGGTCATTTTAATGGGTATGTAGTGGAATCCTCACTGTTGTTTTAATTTGCCTTTGCCTGATGCCATATTAAATGGAGCACGTTTTCGTATATTAATACTTCTTTGTCATCTGTGTATCTTTTTTGGTGAGGTATTTGTTAAGTTCTTTGGCCCATTTTTTAATCAGGCTGTTGTTTTCTTATTATTGAGTTTTAAGAGATCCTTGTATATTTTGGATAACAGTCTTTTATCACATGTATCTTTTGTAATATTTTCTCGCAGTCTGTGTTTTGTCTTCTCATTTTCTCATCACTGTTTTTCACAGAACAGAAAATTTTAATTATAATGGCATCTACTTCGTCAATTATTTTTTTGATGAATTGTACATTTCATAGTCTACCTGAAAATTCACCACCATCTACAAGGTCCTCTTAATTTTCTCCTATGTTATCTTTTAGGAGTTTTCTACTTTTGTATTTCACATTTCAGTATGTGATCCATTCTGAGTTAATTTCTGCGAAGGGTGTAAGATCTGCGTCTAGTCTCATTTTATAACACACGAATGTCCTGTTGTTGTGGTATCATTTGTTGAAGAGACTCCCCTTGCTCCCTTGTATTGCTGTTACTTCTTTGTCAAAGACCAGTTGACTGTTTTTACGTGGGTCTGTTTCTGGATCCTGTATTCTGTTCCGTTGACCTATCGGTCTGTTCTTCTACCCAAATACCATGCTTTCTTGATTAATGTAGCTTTTTAGTAAGTCTTGAAGTCAGACAGACAGTGTCAATTCTTTAGTTTTTTTTTCTATCTCAGTATTGTATTGGCTGTTTTCAGTCTTTTGCTTTTCCATATAAACTTTAGAATCTGTTTGTTGATACCCTGTAAAATAACTTGCTGGGATTATGATTGAAATTGAATTGAATCAACAGATCAAGTTGGAAAGAACTGACATCTTCACAATATTGAATCTTCCTATCGTGAACACAGAATATTTCTCCATGTATTTAATTCTTCTTTTATTTCTTTCTGAGTTTTGTAGTTTTCCTCATATAGCTCTTGTACATATTTTGTTGGACTTACAACTAAGTGTTGGGTGGGCCAAAATGTTTGTTCAGGTTTTTGGTAATGTCTTAATGGAAACATCTTTCTTCCTTTCTAATATGTACATTCAGAGTTATAAATAAAATTCCCTCTTAGCTCTGCTTTTATTTCATCCCACAAATTTGGTAAGTTGTATTTTGACTTTTATTTAGTTCAAAATATTAAAAAAAAAACCTTTCTTGAGGTTTCTTCTGTAACCCATGTGTTACTTACAATTGTGTTATTTAATCTCCAACTATTTTGGAATTTCCAAAAGAAGATAGATGATTTTTCTGTTATTAATTTCTAGTTGATTCCATTGAGAGAGGGGTGTTGACATCTCCAGCTATAATAGTGGATTTCTATATTTACTCCTTGGAGCGGGTTGCCATTTCCTTCTCAAGTGCATGAAAGTGAAAAGTGAAAAGTGAAAATGAAGTCACTCAGTCATGTCTGACTCTTAGAGACCCCATGGACTGTAGCCTACCAGACTGCTCCGTCCATGGGATTTTCCAGGCAAGAGTACTGGAGTGAGGTGCCATTGCCTTCTCCTATATTTACTCCTACAGTTCTGTCAGTTTTTGCCTCATATAGTTAGATGTTTTGTTGTTAGGTACATATGCATTAAGGACTGTTATGTCTTGGAAAATTGACTCCTTTATCATTATGTAATGTTCACTCCACTTTATTCCTGATATCTTTCTTTGCTTTAAAGCCTGCTCAGTGTGGCATAAATTTAGCTTTTTAGAATTAGTGTCAGTATGGTTTATTTTTCTCCATCCATTTGCCTTTTTGAAGATTTAAAAGATTCTAAGGGGATGTAGAAACACCAGGGTGGTGTAAACTGGGGTCCCTAAATCAATGAGTGGTGAAGAACCGCCTGTTAACCAGAAGGTTTGCCTTCACCTGTTAGATGAGCAAGAGGAAAACATTAATTTCCTTAAATCACAGACATTTTAAAATGTATTACCTCTTCAGTTCAGGTCAGTCGCTCAGTCGTGTCTGACTCTTTGAGACTCCATGAATCACAGCATGCCAGGCCTCCCTGTCCATCACCAACTCCCGGAGTTCACCCAGACTCATGTCCATCGAGTTGGTGATGCCATCCAGCCATCTCATCTTCTGTCATCCCCTTCTCCTCCTGCCCCCAATCCCTTCCAGCATCAGAGTCTTTTCCAATGAGTCAACACTTTGCATGAGGTGGCCAAAGTACTGGAGTTTCAGCTTTAGCATCAGTCCTTCCAAAGAACACCCAGGACTGATCTCCTTTAGAATGTACTGGTCTCCTTGCAGTCCAAGGGACTCTCAAGAGTCTTCTCCAACACGACAGTTCAAAAGCATCAATTCTTTGGCGCTCAGCTTTCTTCACAGTCCAACTCTCATATCAATACATGACCACTGGAAAAACCATAGCCTTGACTAGATGGACCTTTGTTGGCAAAGTAATGTCTCTGCTTTTCAATATGCTATCTAGGTTGGTCATAACTTTTCTTCCAAGGAGTAAGCGTCTTTTAATTTCATGGCTGCAGTCACCATCTGCAGTGATTTTGGAGCCCAAAAAAATAAAGTCTGACACTGTTTCCCCTGTTTCCCCATCTATTTCCAATTATCTCTTAGCATTATCTAAATAATAAATTTATCATTGCTAGCATTGTTAATTTATATAGTTTTTTCTCTTTTTTGATATTGATCAGCCATGGTATTTATTGGCTTCTTTCCTGTTGGTGTCTCTCTCTGGTGGGCCTGCATTTATACCTTCCTCTGCTCTGCTACATCATTTGCCTTTCTTTATGCGTTTTCTCTCTTCAAGTGCTGTGATTCAGGGTTACAAATATCTGCAAGTTTCACCAAAGTTGGATTTTTTTCTGTATTATTTTTTATAGTAATTTCTAGGAGAAGAATCAGGATGGAAATATCTTTACTGTCTCCACTACTCTGTCCTCTTGAAACTCAAGTCCCTTGAGTTATTCTTAGATGTGTTTAGGTTGTAAATTCTTCTTGGACCAGGATAGTGTCTCTTTTGTATTCTCTCAACACTGTGAATTTATAAGAGCTACAGTAACATGGTGCATGTTGAAATCCAGGTGGTTTGGACACACCAAGCTCTCCGAGCTTGTGTGTCTCTGGCTGGTTTGGCTTAGATGCTGTCTAAGAAACAAACTTCCACCTCCCTGTCTTCTCTGAACCACTGCTCTTGGCATCACTGAACCAGTTTTCTTACAGGCCTGTAGCTACTCTCTATGCTTTCTCAGGGATGCGTAGACCATCCTGAGAGAGACGAAAATCTTTTTACAGGCAAGGCTGAAAGGATGAAGGCTGTTCTTTGTTTCAGGAAAGGTATCATCCCTTAAGTCTTTAAAAATGGCGTGTGAGTGGGATTGTTTTGCAGTGTGAAAGTTCAGCGTCAGGAAACTGTATTCTCAAGGTGTTCTCACATCTGTGTGTGTGTGCTCAGTCGCTAAGTCACATCTGACTCTGCGACCCCATGGACTGTAGCCCTCCAGGCTCCTCTGTCCATGGGATTTCCCAAGGCAAGAATACTGGAGTGGGTTGCCTTTTCCGCCTCCAGGGGGTCTTCCCAACCCAGGGATCGAACCCACCTCTTCTGTGTCTCCTGCATTGGCCCGTGGGTTCTTTACCACTTGAGCCGCCTGGGGAGCCCTTCTCTTATCTAAGCCCTCCTTATAGCTGATTTGCATTGTTGTACAGCAGAAACCAACACAACATTGTAAAGTAATTATACTCCAATTGAAAATAAATTTAATAAAAAAGAACTTTCTGAGAAAAACTATGTAGAAGAATCACCTCACATACTCAGTGACAGATATAATCTTCCAGAGCCCTGTTCATCTTGAAGTTGAATCTAGCAATCTGGGTTCATGGCCACACCATGTACTATCTGACTCTGAGTAGCATCCGAGGGTTCTCCTTAACCACTAGCTTTCTCATGAACCGATAAACTCCTTTGTGCTTAGAAGCAGCAAAGCACAGAGAGAGCCTCGTGTGCCCTGGAAATGTCTGTGTTTCTGTCAATCCAAGGATGAAGGGTGTATGTGGGAACCTCAGTTTTTAATTAGCCTTTAGGGCATAGCCTGTTCTCCACGCAGTGTCACAACAAAGAGATCTTTATTTCTTTGGGGAATAGTATTAAGATGCAGGAGCTGGAACTGTATACTTGTCATGTTTAAAACAGCTTTTATCTCCTTTTTCATCAGTGGTCTTTGACAGCTGATCTCCAGTTCTGGCTTAACCATGTACTAGTTGTATAACCTTGGGCAAACTCTTGTCCCAGTTTAATTCATCTAGTTTCCTGCTTTATAAACTGGCAGTGGTAATATTTTGCCTGACCAGCTGCCTCAGAGACCTAGTAATCCTTAAAGGGCAGCATGGAGATGGAAAAGTGTTATTAAAATTATAAAAAGAAATTACAGCTTAGAGAAGTTTTTTTTAGGAGGAGGGGCACGTTAAAAAAGGAAGTCCTGGTTGCCTCCTGAGAGAGTCCTACTCTTGGGGGTAAAAGCAGAGCATAGGACAATGTTGGCACTGAGTTTGCAAAAGGCTCTGCCACCACTGCCAGCTTCCCCACCTTTTCTCGCCACCCCCACCCCAAGTGGAGACAGTAATTGACACGGGACAGGACACCCCTCCTCGGTGCTGCCAGGCCACCTAGGCCGCGTGGCCTTGTCAGAGGACTGACAATCAGCTCCCTGTTGCTTTCTCATCTTTTAAAATCCAATTAAACATCTCTGGCCACAGCGTGACAATTGTCTGGGCTCCACAGAGTGGAACTTCACCTGAGGTGGCATTAGGCAGCCAAATAGGAAAAAAAAAGCTGCTTTATCTTGGAAAGATCATGCCTGCAGTTGCTGAAAGGGTGGAAGCATTGTGAGGTCTGGACCCTTGTTCAGATTGTTCAGAGCACTTGTCTAGCTCAGTTCCAAACTTCGAGATGTCAAAGGTCATGGAGCAAAGTGAACCCCGTCCACGTGGGTTTCTAGGCTGAGAAGTGCTCTGGTGGTTTAACAGTCAGTAGGGCATGAGCTGTGTGTGTGTGTGAGAGAGACAGAGAGAGAGAGAAACTGAGTTTGAATAGAACATACTAGCAGGAAGGGATGTAGGAAAGTTAGGATGGAACCAGATTATAGGGGACCTTGAAGCCACCATCAGAGTCTGACACTGAACTGTAGGGCCCGACCTCCTATGAAGGCAGGAGGATTCTGCTACGGGGAGGGTGTACGCCTCACAGATTACCATCCTGTAACATCTCGCCATTGCACATGTTTCCTGAGGTTTAGCCAGCCCGTCTAGTCACAGTGCATTGACATGTGGCTTGTTTAATACAGTAATGGCTCCCCATAAACACTAGGAAGATGCTATATCTGGAAGAATCAAAAGCTTCTTGTTCTAAAATAAATGCTGTGCAGTTACTGGATCAACAAAGCACAGCATAAAAAGCAAGGATTCTGGGCTCTGGTACTGAATTTGCTACTACCCAATTGGGCATGTGGGGAAACAATTCTTTTCTTGAGGTTTCAGTTTCCTCATCAATAAAATGATGGAGAAAGTGACAGCTAGATCGGTGATCCCCAAAGTTCCTCTGAGAACTTTCTGAGGAGTAGTTTCAGCCACTGGTATGTCTGTCTTTGTTAATTACTACTTGTCTCACATGTCCATAGGGCCATTCTATTGTACCAAGTTTCTGAGGATATTTTAAAGATAAAATAAATGACATGTAAAACAACAACAACAACAAACACTGATGTATTTTGTCCTTACCAGGTGGACTTTCACCATTTGGAGATCCGTTTAAAATTGAGGTATAATTGACATATAACATTATTGGTTTCCTATGTAAAACATAATGATTTGATATTTGTATATATTGTGAAACGATAACCCTAGTTGACATCATTGTTGTCTAGCTGACATCATTGCATACATAGTTATAGAATTTTATTTTTCTGATGGGAACTTGTAAGATTTATTTTTTAGCAACTTTCAAATAGGCAATACGGTATTTTTAACTATAGTCACCATGCTCTACATATATCACCGTGACTTACTTATAATTGGAAGTTTGTACCTTTTGACTCCCTTCAATCATTTTGCCCACCTGCCCACCCCTGCTTCTGGCAACAGATCTTTTCTTTGCTCCTGTGAGCTTGTCTTCTTCCCCCCTTTTAGAGTCCACATGTAAGTGACATCATGAAGCACTTGTCTTTTTCTGTCTGACTTATTTCACTTAGCATAGTGCCCTCAAGTTCCATCCACGTGGCAAATGGCAAAACTTCGTTCTTTTTCAAGGCTGAGTAGTATTCAGTTATATGGAGGTATATATAAAATGTGTGTATAAATAATAATTATAAATAATGCTGCTATAAACATAGGGCATATATGAGATTATACCCTTTTGAATTAATGTTTTCATTTGCTTTGGCTATATGTCCAGAGTGGAATTGTTGGGTCATATAGTAGTTCTATTTTTAGTTTTCTGAGGAACCTCTGTACTGTTCTCCATGCTGCTGCTGCTTCTGCTAAGTCGCTTCAGTCGTGTCTGACTCTGTGTGATCCCATAGACGGCAGCCCACCAGGCTCCCCTGTCCCTGGGATTCTCCAGGCAAGAACACTGGAGTGGGTTGCCATTTCCTTCTCCAATGCATGAAGGTGAAAAGTGAAAGTGAAGTGGCTCAGTCGTGTCCGACTCTGAGCGATCCCATGGACTGCAGCCTACTGGGCTCCTCCATCCATGGGATTACTAATTCACATTCCCACCAACAGGGCACGAAGTTTCCCTTTTCTCCACATTCTTGCCGACACTTGTGATTTCTTGTCTTTTTCATCATAGCCATTCTGACAGGTGTACTGTAATACCTCATTATGTTTTTTTAAACAATTTATTTATTTTTTAATTGAAGGATAATTGCCTTACAGAATTTTGCTGTTTTCTGTCAAACCTCAGCATGAATCAGCCATAGGTATACATATATCCCCTCCCTTTTGAACCTCCCTCCCATCTGCCTCCCCATCCCACCCCTCTAGGTTGACACAGAGCCCCTCTTTGAGTTTCCTGAGCCATACAGCAAATTCCCATTGGCTATCTCTTTTACATATGGAAAAGTAAGTTTCCATGTTACTCTCTCCATGCATCTCACCCTCTCTTCCCCTTTCCCCATGTCCATAAGTCTATTCTCTATGTCTGTTTCTCCATTGCTGTTCTGCAAATAAATTCTTCAGTACCATTTTTCTAGATTCTGTATATATGTGTTAGTGTACGACATTTATCTTTCTCTTTCTGACTTACTTCACTCTGTATAATAGGCTCTAGGTTCATCCGCCTCATTAGAACTGACTCAAATGCGTTCCTTTTTATGGCTGAGTAATATCCTATTGTGTAAATGTACTACAAGTTCTTTATCCATTCATCTGTCGATGGACATCTAGGTTGCTTCCATGGTCTAGCTATTGTAAATAGTGCTGCAATGAACAATGGGATACATGTGTCTTTTTCAGTTCTGGTTTCCTCAGGGTATATGTCTATGAGTGGGATTGCTGGGTCATATGGTCGTTTTATTCCTGGTTTTTTAAGGAATATCCATACCGTCTTCCATAGTGGCTGTATCAATTTACATTCTCACCAACAGTGCAAGAGTGTTCCCTTTTCTCCACACCCTTTCCAGCATTTATTGTTTGTAGACTTTTTGATGATGGCCATTCTGAGCAGTGTGAGGTGATATCTCACTATAGTTTTGATTTGCATTTCTCGAACAATGAGCCATGTTGAGCATCTTTTCATGCGTTTCTTAGCCATCTGTATGTCTTCTTCGGGGGAATGTCTCTTTAGGTCTTTTCCCACTGTTGGATTGGGTTGTTTGTTCCTCATTATGTTTTGATTTGCATTTCCCGGATGATTAGTGATGTTGAGCATCTTTTCATGTACCTTTTAGCTATCTGTATGTCTTCTTTGGATGTCTATTCATATCCTTTTCTGATTTTAAAATCAGATTCTGTTTTGTTGCTATTAAATTGTATGAGTTCTTTATATATTTTGGATGTTACCCCCTTATCAGATATATGATTTGCAAATGTTTTCTCCCATTCAGTAGTTGGAGTTTCGTTCTGCTGATGATTTCCTTTGCTGTGCAGAAGCTTTTTCGTTTGATGTAGTCCCCCTTGTTTATTTTGGCTTTTGTTGCCTTTGCTTTTGGTATCAAATTCAAAAAGTCATTGCCAATATCAATGTCAAGGACACTGCCACCTATGTTTTCTTCTAGGAGTTTTATGGTTTCAGATCTTACATTCAATTCTTTAATTCATTTTGGGTTTATTTTTGTATATAGTGTAATATATTGGTCCAGATTCATTCTTTTGAACGTGGTGATCCAGTTTTCCCAGTAGCATTTATTAAAGAGACTAACCTTCCCCTATTGTATATTCTTGGCTCCTTAGTTGTAAATTAATTAACCATATATGCATAGGTTTATTGTGGGGCTCTGTTCCATTGATCTATATGTCTGTTTTTGTGCCAGGACCACATTCTTTTGATTACTTTAACTTGGTAATATAGTTTGAAATCATGGAGCATGATACCTCCAACTTCATTCTTCTTTCTCAAAACTGCTTTGATTATTGTTTTGTGGTTTCATATACATTTAGGATTGTTAGTTCTGTTTCTGTTAAAAATGCCATTGGAATTTTGACAAGGATTGTATTGAATCTGTAGATTGATGTGGGTAGTGTGGACATTTTAAGAATAGTAATTCTTCCAACCCATGAGCACAGAATATCTTTCCATTTATTTGTGTCTTTTTCAATTTCTTTCACCGGTGTCTTACAGTTTTCAGTGTACAGGTCTTTTACCCCTGGTTAAATTGATTCCTAAGTATTTTATTCTTTTAGACCCAAATGTAAATGGGATTGTGTTCTTAAATTTCTCTTTCTGATAGTTTGTTATTAATGTATAAAAATGTAACAGGTTTCTGTATGTTAATTTTGTATCCTACAACTTTACTGAATTCATTTATTAGTTCTAACAGTTTTTGGATAGTCTTTGGGGTTTTCTATATATAGTATCATGTCATCAGCAAATAGGACAGTTTCATCTCTTCCTTTCCAATTTGGATGCCTGTTTTTCTTTTTCTTGCCTAAGAACTCTGACTAGGACTTCTGATACTACAGTGAATGAAAGTGGTGAGAATGGACCACTTTCATTCCTTCTTTTAGAAGAAAAGCTTTAAGATTTTCTCCTTTGAGTATAACAGTAGCTGTGGCTCATCATATAAGGCCTTTGTAATGTTGAGGTGTGTTCCTTCTATACCCACTTTGTTGAGAGTTGTTACCATAAATGGCTGTTGAATTTTGTCAAATGTTTTCCTGCATCTATTAATTTGCTCATATGATTTTTATCCTTTATTTTGTTAATTTGGTGTATCATATTGATTGATTTGCAGTTGTTGACCCATCCTTGCGTTCCTAGAATACATTCCACTTGATCATGGTATTTGATCTTTTTAATGTATTGTTGAATTCAGAGAAATTTTAGAGAAAGGGAAAATGATGTGCCAGTGGTTACAATGTGTCAAAAATGGATCCTAGTTTCCAGATCTCTCTTCTTACAGTTTTCTTCTTGCTGTCAGCTGTGGAGTTTATTATATGATGGAATGATCATGACACTTCCTATAGTTGTGGGAGATTGGAGGAAAAAAAATTAATAAACTATATGGAATAGTTGGGAAAGACTAAATTGCAGAACAGGGCCTAGGCTGGAAACTGACATAGGGCTAAGATTTAACTAGGCAGAGAGGAGGGAGTCAGACTTCCCAAATAAATCAGAATGCAAGGCAGGGCTGGTGTGTTAGGAGGAGTCAGGAGATGTACTAGTGAGAACAGGAAGCCTGGGAAATGAGGAAGGGCCTTACAATCACCAAAGCCCCCAGGTAATGCTGAAGCTCCTATACTTGGTGTGCTAGAACCCAGGAGACCCAAAGTATGGGCTTGGAACTGGGAGCATCATTATGACCTGGGGCTTGTTAGAAACACAGCATCTCAGGCCCACCCTAGCCCTACTGAATCCAGATCTTCATTTTAACAAGATCAGCAGTGATTTCAGGCTTCCCTAGTGACTCAGAGGTAAAGAACCTGTCTGCCAATATAGGAGACACAGGTTCAATCCGTGGGTTGGGAAGATCCCTTGGTGAAGGAAATGGCAACCCCCTCCACTATTCTTGCCTGGGACATCCCATGGACAGAGGAACCTGGTGGACTACAGTCCATGGGGTCACAAAGAGTTGGACACAACTTAGTGACTAAACAATAAAGGTGATTCCTGTGCACCTTAAAGTTTGATAAGTGCTGTCATTCAGGACAGTGGTTCTCAATGATAGGATGTCTGATCTCTGACCCCCAGGCCTCCCAAATCAGAATTTTCTGGGGATGGGGCTTGGACATGAAAGGTTTTAAGAAGCTCTAACCTACAGTCAAGGTTGAGAAGTACTGTTTTCATGGCTGTATAGCAAGAATGAAAATATTGGATCAGACAATAGCACGGTGAAAGATTTAATAAAGATAAGGCAGGCAGCAGTATGAGCAGTGTGCTCAGGAAAGAGGCATTAGTGGCAATGAACCAAAGACACAAAATGAAACAGAAGGCCACTCCACCAGGTCGAGTCTTGCCGGTTGAGAAAATAGTTGTGCTAGAATTTGCTGCTGGGAGCTGGTTTGCAAAGACGTTAGTTTGACTTAAGACATTTCCACTTAGATTTGATGCCAACTATAGTTGCCAGGCACTTGGTGGTGTGGCACTGGAGCTTAGGTGAAAGGGTGGTGCTCAAGTGTGGATTTGTGATTCAGTGGGAGCCTGAGTCATACAAATGGTATAAGAAGACCAGATTACAAAATAAAGGCTTTTCTTGTGTATAAATTAGAATGGGAGGCCTGGAAGGAATTTTAGAAGACTTTAGGGCAGACTTCTCTGCATGATCCAAGTGTCTCCACCTCAGTGGTAGTGCAAGGAATGTCCTTCCAACTTGGCCTCAGCAACTGTCAGCCTAGATCAGTGAAGGACCATGCCCGGGGCCCCCGTGTAGAGCCCCATGGAATTCATTGCCGGAAGGGCCTGGCCTGTGTGACATTCCCTTGCCAACTCTGTGACTCAGCTACACACTTCCACAGTGATATTTTCAGAGTAAAATTACGTGTGGCAGAATCTCTTTTCCATGCCTGATGGTGTTGCCCATCTGTGGCGTCATCAAGCTCTGTGTCCTGGAATCAGGGAGGAGGTCTGCAGTGGGAGAAAATTGGGAGCCTGCGTGGATGGCAGGAACCTGGGGTTCATGCTCTGCACCAGGGATCCACAGGCCAGCACCCCTCTCCAAAAGGGAGGCTGCAAGTTGAACAGTAATACACAGACCACTTCAGCAACAGGGTACCAACCAGATTGAAAATACACACCAAGTTGAAAGTAGTAGTCTTTTAGAGTCAGGTTCAAATCTAAGTGAGATCTGCTACTTACTGACAGAATCCTTGCACAAGTTTCCTTCTTAGCTAAATGAGGAATTTTCTCTTCTTCATGGGCTGTAGAGAGCACATGAAGTACTGCATGTCAGAGTGCTTTGCAAACTACACTCTTATAATTTTTTTTTTAAAAGAACACAGAATGTCAAATGTATAGACAGATGTGGAAGAAGAGGACCAAATGAAGTTGGAAGATTTGCTTTCGTGATAGTTTGGGAAGTTCCCTGTCTTTCCTAATGCACCAAAAAAGCAGGAATCTCCCTGTTTGGCTCTGTCTCTGTTGTGATCTATTCATCCTTCCTCTTTCAGCCTGAGACTCCCCAAGTCAATCCTTAGGTTATTATTATTATTTTTTTAACACACCTATGATGCATATTTGGTTCTGTGTGCACACCTGGCCTTGGGCAAATTTGCGAAGGAAGCAGTTACTTATAGTGACCTGAGGTAACGCTTCAGGATATGGTTTGCAAAGCAGGCAAGGGTGTCCCACTGTTCAGGAACAGGACACTTTACCTGGGAAGTAAAGGGCTGGCTGTGAGATTTCTAGGGCTGTTGGCATTTCAGCTTAAGGCTTTAAGCTCTGATGATGGAATTTCTGGCATCGGTGAGCTGGGTGGAAAAGTGCAGAATTAGATCTTTCCAGTATCCTTGAAACCTCAGTACACAGGCTTCCATTCAGGTGTTAGGTTGGCTTTGTGGTGGAATAATTCTCAGCCCTCAGAGATGTCATGAATTGTATGATCCACATTTAAGTGCTCTGGGATTCTGTGAAATGGATCCAGTTGCATTACTTTGTCGAATTTTGAGAGAATCCAGGAGAGAACAGAGGAGAGCAAGCTATTGTGCTCCTCCGGGGATAAGTACCACTGCAGTACAAGGGCATTAATGTTCCTGACGGTGGCAGAATCTATTCAGAACCATCAGAAGCAGCAACCAGCAGAAATCTCTTGAAAAGCAATTCATCTGTACAGTGCAGCATCTTCAAACGTTAGCAGGCATCTGAATCACTTGGGGGCCTTGTTAAAGCACTGATGGCTGGACACCACCCAGAAACTGTCCAGAGTTTCTGATTCAGTAGGTCTGGGGTGAGTTGACGAATTTGTATTTTAACAGGTTTTCGGAGACTGCTGGTGCTATTGTACGAGCTATACTTTGGAAACTGTGGGTCCTGTGCCTTGTAATTTATAAAATGCTCTCCCATTCCAGTCTCTTATGATCCTCTCACACCTTGTGACCTTGTGAGGCAGGTGCTTCACAGATGAAGAAGTAAGTGCAGAAAGACAGTGATCGCTGAAGTGTGCCCCCCCCGCCCAGTCACTGACGAGCAGAGGTGGGTCTCCAAGCCTCCCACTCTTAGAACCGTTTTTCTAGTTCTAAAGTGTACTATTGCTGAGTTCTAGGACGTCTGCCAGGTGTGGCCAAAACGTGACCCTCAATCTTCTAATCCTTTCTGTGGGTTTCTTTTTATTCACGTTGCCTTCTGCAGTCTAAGCTCTAACAGTTGGGGGCATTTTGGAGACTTTTGAAGAAATATATTTGGAAGAGGAAACAAAGAGAATAGAGGGAAGAAGCTTCTAAGAAGAAAGGTCTCTGAGTGTTGAAAGGGTCCAGTTAGGCAGCTGGGAAAGGAAGCCCAGGAGAGACTTGCTGAGGGAAAGGGGAAGAGGGGCAAGCTAGTAGAAAATTAAGAATTCTGAAAAGCCTTTTGTAGCACCTAGCTTCAGGGACAAGATACGCGGTGGTCTGTCCTGGAGTCACTTGACTGTGTGAGAGTCGCTCAGTCGTGTCCAACTCTCTGTGACTCCATAGACTCTGGCCCACCAGGCTCCTCTGTCCATGGGATTCTCCAGGCAAGAATACTGGAGTGGGTTGCCATGCCCCGCTCCAGGGGATCTTCCCGACCCAGGGATTGAACCCAGGTCTCTCACACTGCAGGCAGATTCTTCATCATCTGAGCCACCAGCTCACCCACATCAAAGTCTAGTCTGTTTCTGATGTAAAGAGTGTTTGCAAAGCCCCTCCCACCGACCCTGGCATTCTTTGCTATTTACTATTAAAGTAGTGTCAGTCTTAGAAAAATTATGAAGCTCTGGATATGTTTCCCTTTCAGCCCCATGTGTTCCTTGTATTTATCAAAATGGAACACTAACAAATATTTATGTGGTTTTATAGACGTGTTGACAATAAAGACTACCATGTGTGTCTCCCTGCCATGGTGATTATTTTGCTCAATACATGATTGACTGAGATGTCTTCAGTGTATTATAAACACACATTAAAAATAGCAACCTGAAAAAATGATAAAACTGACAAATAGGAAGTTCCATATTTTTGGAGGCAATACGTTGCCAACCTGGTTATTAGGACACAAAACAGATAATCTGTAGTGCGTTACATAACTTTGTATGATTCTTCTTCAAATAAATGTCTCTTTTGACTCCTACAATGTTCCTTTTCATTTATAAAACTTTTTCGAACTGGAATCCTTTTAAAAGAGGCATTTTTTCCCCCTGCGTGCATGTTCTAATAACCTAGGATGTAGAAAGATCTGACTACTTTTTTGAAATTTCAAACTCACGGTCAAATTCCAACTTTTAGCATCTACTTATGACTATAATCATGAAGCTAAGAGAAGTTACTGCATTTTCATGTTGCATTTTTGTCAGACGGAAAGAAAATGTTCTTGAATTGGCTAAATACTCTCTACTTTGCTAATCCAAGGGGATTAAAGGGTCCAAAGCATTTAAGATTTGTTGCTGCTTATTTCTGTGTATTATTAAGCAACTTAAAATTAATGAAATGAAGATTCTTAATTTTTTTTTTATCATTTCCTACTTAATGTTCTCCCAAAACATTGATTTAAAAGTGGAAAAGGCTTATGTCAATATCAAGGATTTGTGACTTTGATTTTTTTTTTTACAGCGGTAAGAAAAGTGAACAAGTCCACGTATATTGTGGGTGCCAGGTCTGAAAGGTACCGGTGCCATTTAAACTTTAGTTTTTGTTTTGCAAACTGAATAGTTTAAACAACTGCTCTGAGGAAATGAAAGGAAACTATAACATTTGACCTATAAAATTTCTGATGTTTATTGACTCTCTGGATCTCCCAAACAACTTCCTGTCCTCATAAATTTGCTCCTGCGGTTGATCAGAGGCAGACTTGTATTATTTTTCCATCACTGTGTGTGACTACACCAGTTTTATTTCCAGTGGTTAGTTGCTTTTAACATGGAGGCGGCTGTGCAGTGGTGCTGACTAAACCCAATGTTTGATGTGCTGCGTATGTGTCCCCTTTCACATTCAGTGTGTTCCATGGCACTGTCCTTGTGTGCCTGGATGTAAATACCTATTTCACTAATATCTCTGTTCTTCGCTTTATCTGCTTTGGTTGTCAGTATTGGTTGTTAAACCTTAAACAGTAAAGTGTGTACTGGAAATGAAAATGAAGCAAAATACAAAACTATTTAAGAAAAAAAAATCCAAGTGCATTCTCTTGCTTTGGGACTATATTGAGTGACAGGATTCTCACAAATGAAAAGGACAGTCATCACAGTCGATTGATCTTAATGCAGGCAAAGAGTTAAGTGTTAAGGTCAGGCCATAAAGGTGAGAGCAAAGACCAACCAAAGGAAGGGCAGACCATTTATGTTTTATTTAATTTTTTTGGCTGTACAGTATGACATGCAGAATCTGAATTCCCTGATTAGGGATGGAAACCCTGCTCCCTGCAGTGGAAGCAAGAGTCTTAACCACTGGACTGCCAGGGAAGTCCCTGCCAGCACCATTAAGTGGTACCCTTCTTTCCTTCCTTTCTCTCTGTAACTGCATATACTTAAATTCACATGAGATATCTGATTCAATGTGAAGGTGTATCTCTGAGCTTCTACAACGTTATTTTAAATCTTTGCAATAAATCAATGAGATGGGTGATAGTTTCCCTGTTTTACCCGAAGGAAGTCAGTTCCTCAAAGCCATGTAGTTACTAGCTGTCAGGGGCAGGATTTGAGCCCACGAATACCTGTCTCTAAAGTGTAGCGTTTCCAGTATTTAATATCAGAAAGGTAAGAACCCTTAGAGATCATGTTTTATAACCGGTTTATTCCACAGACAGGAAATAAGACTTGCCTTCTTCACTGTCCTTCAGTTAGCGTGGATAATAGGGTGTTGACTGTATATCTTACACTTTGCCAGGATTTCCCAACTGGGGAAATGGAAAGGATTTGCTGCATCAGAGAGTGATGGATAAGATATAAGAATTGGGTCAAGGGGGATGGGAATGAACCAGTTAAAAGGAACTGGAATTACATAGCCTGATATGAAACATAAATCCTGCTCTTCAAGTGAATAGTTAGTTGATGAAGGATAAAGACCAGCTGGGCTCTACTTTCCATGTGACCAAAGCAAGAAGCAAGGCCTTTAAATAATACTTTGCTGGTGGGGCTATGCTGCTGTTGTGTGAGTGCTAAGTCATGCCCAACTCTTTGTGATCCCATGGACTGTAGCCCGTCAGGCTCCTCGGTCCATGGAATTTGCCAGGCAAGAATACTGGAGTGGGTTGCCCTTTCCTACTCTATGGGATCTTCAGAGCCAGGGATCTAACCCGTGTTTCCTGCACTGCATGTGGATTCTTTACCACTGAGCCACTTGGGAAGCCTGGGTGGGGATACAAGTCTGTGGAAGTCAAGAAGTCTTGATTGGGATGGAGGTGTTGGGAGGAGGGTGGCTAGTTAGAATAGTGGAATGGGGATGCCCTCCCCTACTCACCATGCTCTAGTGACTTCTAAATTGCCTTCTGCAAGTCTTTCTGTTTTCCTTGCCCAAGCTTAGGATAGTGTTGCCCCTCTTAATAACTATAGATAAGAAGTGACATATTCTTTCTGGAGTAGAAAAATGGCAACCCATTCCAGTGTTCTTGCCTGGAAAATTCCATGGACAGAGGAGCCTGGCAGGCTACAGTTCATAGGGTCACAAAGAATTGGACACAGCTGAGTGCCTGAGGACACAACATATTCTTAACTGTTGCATCAGGACTTCCTGCACCTACAAATATTTCCACTCTTTGATCCATCCTGCCCACTAGAGTTAGAGCTATTTTCATGAAGCGTAACTCTGATACTGATTCTCTGCCCAAAGATGGCCCCAGAGTAGCTATTTTTGAAGTGTGGTTTATGGAACCCCAGAGGTAAGGTTCAGTTACTTGTTGCCAGTTGCAGAAAGTAAAAATATAGGATGCCCAATTAAGTTTGAATTTCAGATAACAAAAAAATGTTTTAACATGTCTAGGTCCCACGCAATATTTGAGCATCCTGTATTTTATCCATAGCCCTCACCTTAGGGACTTTAAGATCCTTTTCAAGGGGTCTTTGAGGTCAAAACTATTTTCACAGTAACACTAAAACTTATTTGCTATTCCCACTGTGTTGACATTTGCATTCATGGTGGAAAATCAACAGCAGTTCAAACTTCTGGTGTCAATGCAGTGACCCCAAAGTGCACTGGGGGACATCATGTGATATACAATCTCTGTCGTGTATTCATAGTAAAAAAAAAAAGTCAGTTTTACTAATCTCCTTGATGAAGCAGTAAAAATCATTAGTTTTATTAAATCTCATCCTTGTATAGATGTCTTCTTAATATGCTGGGTGACATATTGAGAAGCAGATATAAAACGTGACTGCTGCATGCAGTGGCTGTCTCATTTGTACAGTGGTTTAAGGTGCTGAGCTAAATGGTTGCTTGTTCGTGTAACACCATTGTTACTGACAAACTTTGGTTATGGAGACCTAAATATCTGGCAGATATTTTGTTGAAAATGAATGAAGTGAGCCAGTTACCTCCAAGAAAAATCTTGACAGTCTTTGTGCCAATTATAAAATTTGAGCCTTCAAGTGAAAATGAGAATTTTGAAAAACTTCTGTCTACCACCGAGAGCTTGACAGCTTCCCAATGCTTAAAGACTTTCTGATGAGACAGGCAGTGATAACAATGAATGTGGTTTTTTGGGATCTTGTACGATGAAACATGTCAACATTTGGAAGGTCTGTGTAACTCAGGGAGCCAAAATATTTCAATGACCGATGCATGATGTTACCAAATTCTGCATGGGTAGAAAGATCCATTCACAGTGCAATATAAACTGATTGATTTTAATAGAACAGTGTATGAAAAGTTGCATTGTTATGGTTTCAAATTCCGTATTTCAACTAACCTTTAAAAGTCAAGTTTTGGTGTCATACCAAAGAAGAATATCCACAATTATCTTAAAAGGCTATTAAAACCTTTTCCAAATTCATATCCACATTAGACTGAATATTCATCCTTTACTTCAATACAAATAATCCATCACTACAGATTGAATGCTGCAGGAGATAGGAGAATCTAGCTGTCTTCTTTCTCAGCCAGACTGTAAAGAGATTGGCAGAAATGTAAGAGAATGCCATACTTCTTATTTTGTTTTGGAAACTAGAGTTACTTTCCTTTAAAAATTATGTTAACAGGTAATGATCTTATTACTATTTTAAAATGAACTAGAAATGATGTTTTAAATGTTCTCATTGTGAATTTTGAATATGGTAAATATCAAGGGAGACAATCTACAAGGCAAAAGCTGTCTGGGGTCTATGATAATCTTTAAGCATGTGAAGGGGTCCTGAGACTAAAAAGCTTAAGAATCACTTACAGGACAATGCCTGGACTGGTGAGCCAGATACTGGGGACTTGCCACCATTCCTCTCCATCCTGCTTTTGCCACCTCACTTATGACTCAGAAGTACTCCCAGGTTCCAGCCTGCTGCTTCGGCCAAGTCACGTCAGTCGTGTGCGACTCTGTGCGACCCCAGAGACGGCAGCCCACCAGACTCCCCCGTCCCTGGGATTCTCCAGGCAAGAGTACTGGAGTGGGTTGCCATTTCCTTCTCCAATGCATGAAAGTGAAAAGTGAAAGTGAAGTTGCTCAGTCGTGTCTGACTCTTCTCGACCCCATGGACTTAGCCTACCAGCCTCCTCCGTCCATGGGATTTCCCAGGCAAGAGTACTGGAGTGGGGTGCCATTGCCTTCTCCAGGTTCCAGCCTAACCACCCACTAACTGACTTTCTGCTCATGTTCTGCTCTTGTCATTCCTCTGCCTGGAATTCATGTCTGCACCTCCTGTATCCACCTGTATGCTGCTTAGCGGGTCAGAGCTAGCTTCTTAGGGCCTGAGGATGGAAACTCATTCCGACCCAAATTCACAATCTGTTTATGGCTATATGGTGCATCTAGCCTTCAGGATCTGTTTATTTCTCTTCCTTAAATAGAATTCCTGGAGTGCAGAGGACTCAATTTTCCCTCTGTTTATATGTATTTTTTACCATCGAAAAGGCCAAGTACCCTGCCATAAATTTTATGGGATTTTTGTAAATATTAGCTGACAATTTCTAGCTATATCTGTGGGCTTTTATGATCCCGTGCAGATTAATCAGAGTATTTAGTGCCTGCTGTGAGCAGAACACTTGGCAGTTGGGGGAGGGGGGCTAAGGAGGTGATCCTTGCTTAAGGACGTGCACTGTGCTTGGAGAGACAGGATTTATAGCCAAGAAGAAATCAAACAAGACACAAGAAGGTATCTAATCAAAGGAATAACCAGGTGCTGTAGGCCTTTAGGAAAGGGGAGGTGGGGGCGTTTGCAGCATAGAGGAATCTGAGCAGGCTCCTGGGAGGAGGCAGGGAGTTGCTGGGGACTTGTTAAACAGGGAGGGTTTAGTTAGAGGTCAGCAAGGCAGGATTTTGGGTCAGAGAATAAAAGCGAGCCAGGGCAGAGTCAGGAATGAGCACAGCATGTTCACAGCCTAATGAGGAGGCTGCTGACCACGATGAAGGTGAATGGTGCAAAATGATAAGGTTGAAAGCTGGTCAGAGGAGTTTAAACTGGAGTCAGAAGGAAAGAGGAACTAGCTTTTTCTCTGTTTTAGTTAGGGAAGTGACACGGTGTTTTCTGAGCACAAGATGGGTTATTTGCGGGAGGAGGAAAGGAGATGGGGCATCTAATCAGTGGCCCAGGGGTGTGTGATGGTGAAGCCCTGGGGTATGGTGAGGACTGGGGTGAGGTTTTCTGAATGAAATTCATTCAGGTCACCATGTCAAGAATGCCAGTATGGCGCTTTAAATGATAGTGTTATATATATAAAGGCCTAGGGATTAAAACTCCACAGTAGCATGTTAGTGACATAATTGGGTGATGTGGCTTATCACATGTGGCTGATTTAGAGATGAAATCTTTTATTCTAGACTTCCTTCATCTTTTATTGTTTCAGCTACTAAATAATTGCATGTGTTTTGGGGCAAATTACTTAACTCCTTGGTGTCTTGGTTTTGTCATCTGTAAAATGAGGGGATTAATAAGTTAATAGGACCTGTCTCATAGCCTCATTGTGAGAATTACACGAGGTGATACATGTAAAGTGCCTGTATTTTGTGCCTGGCACATGGGAAGCTTTTAAAAAATATTAGTTGTTATTATGTATTTATTCAGGAATTCAGATTATCATGGGAATAGAAATATTTAAATTACCCAGTGGGCCAAAGCCTTCAGAACTAAGCTGAATAAAGGCCCTCAAAAAGAAGAAAAAAGAAACAAAAACTTGCTGGAGACATTGCAAAGATGGGATTCAGAAGCTGGGACGGAAAAATGTGAAAAATTCTAATTCCATAAACTCATTAAGATCTGAAGTGTAAAACTGGGAAACCCAAGTCACAATTTAATATCACTTCTCAGCTTAAACACCTTCCCTGGTTTCCACTGCAGAGAAGATAAATCTGCTCTTTTTAGCAAGCCAGCTAGCTTTCCTTCCCCAGCCTGGTGGCCTGCACCTCAGCTGCTCTGCTCTCCTGCTAATTTTTGAACACATCCTGTCTTGTACAGCAGTCTCCCTTGCCTTCAACTCTCTCCCTCAAAGCCCATTCCTCTTACTCCACTGATGCCCTACAAAATTAGTCACCTGTTTTTAATAGACTTTATTTTTAAGGGCATTTTTAGGTTTACAGAAAAATTGCTTAGAAAGTAGAGTTCCCGTGTACTTCTCTTCCCCAACAGTTTCTCCTGTTATTAACTTTCTGCATTATTGTGGTTTCTTAGAACCGATAAACCAGTATTGCTACATTATTAACTAAACTCCACAGTTTGCATTAGGGTTCACTCTTTTGTGTTGTACACGTCTATGGGTTTTGAAAATGCATAAAAATAATGTTCTACACCCACCATTACAATATTGTATAGCATATTCACTGCCCTGAAATCCCCGTCCTTCATCTGTTTGTCCCTTCCTCTTTCCTTCCCTGTCCGTTTTTTAAGAATCAGTTAAAATGTCATCTCTTTGAAAATACTTGATTTCCTCTATTATAAATCTCTCTGATGCTCACATAGCACTTTCTTCATACCTGTTATAGCGCCTGTGATCCAAATAGTGTTAGAAATACACAGTCTTTACTTCCTGTACTAGAGTGTACTTAGGTCCTTGAGGGAGGGGCTGCGCCGTAGATTTGTCCCCTGTTTCTACCAGGTGCCTTGTGAATGCTGAGTTGTGAGCAAATAACAGGGTGGGATTTTGCAGAATAGGTCTCAAGAGGCAGAGCTTTAGACCTAGACTTCTGAAAGTGACAAGTGTACTTGTGTATTTTAAACACACTTCAGGACCTAGGGGTCCAGGATGGGAAACTCTCTGAGGGGAGCTGGTTACTCTCCTTTCAGATTTGGTCTCAGAAGCAGCCTCAGAGATGGCCCAGGCCAGTTTTCTATTACCAACTAGGCCTCAAGGCTCTCTCCTTGCCTCTCCTTGTAAAAACAGAAAAGGACAGGAAGGTTGGTTGTCCCATCCATCTTGTCCGGATGCCCTCTCTGGAAGGTTCTCCCCGCCCTCCTCCCCACTCCTCAGGTGGCCCCCAACAGCTAAGGGTGCCCAGTGTGCCTTCTTTGGCCAAAGAACACCTTCCCTTAATTTCTTGGTTTGCGCTGAGCTTTTTGCTTTGTTTTTGCTTTTAAGTCTCTGTTCCCAAACATTCTAAAAGGCTGTAGGAACATGCAGATCAGAACCAAAGCAAATATATCGGACCTTGTGAAGTAACTAAGCAGACGTCCTTATTCAAGAGCCAGTAGGACCGCTACATGAGAAATACCGGTCACGCACTAGAGACAGTAGCTTCCCCTCTGGACGGGAACTGCCATTTGCAAAATCCGCACCCCCCCCTCCCCGCCCCCCACGAAATGAGACCGTGAAGGTACCATAAAACCAACTACTCTCCTTACTTCTACACGGGAGTCTGCAGTTTCTAGCAGCACTGCCTATTCCTTCAAGGGACCCAGTTTGCAAGACCTTGGAGGCTTTGACTTCCCCGTACCTGCCTCCTGACACAAGTGGGGGTGGGGATGGAGAGGGAGGGAGGGAGGGAGTGGGAAAGAGCGATGTCCTCCCCCTCCCCCAACGGTTTCAGAGCCCACAGCCAAGCCAGATCCTGCACAGGGGGATGGGGGGGATGGGGAGGCGGGGGAGGGGGCGATGGAGGACGCTTTGCAAACCAGGTTAGATCTAAAGGGGCTGTTACCTGGGGCAGTGAGTGCTCTCCAGACAGCCGGGCTCCCTAGCCCCCCCGCAATTGGAAAGAGCCGGGGAAAGGTACGGGGCTCCAGCCCCGCCCCGGAGCGGTTTGGGAGCCGGGCAGAGGCCCTCGCCACCCAAGCGACGACCTCCCGCCCGCACCTGTGTTCCCAGGGGGCGGGGCCTCCTCCAGGTGTGCAGCGGGGTAGGATGGAGCCGGGAGCCAAGGCCCGCCGTGGGAGCCTAAAGTCCCCCGGCCGCCCGACCTGAAGAAATGCCGGTGGAGGAGCGGTTCATCCGCACCCGATCTCGGCGGGATCCGCGGGCTGTGCCCGCGAGTTGGGCGGGGGGGGGGGGGGGGCGGCGGCGCGCCGGGGGCGGGGGGGGGGAAGGGGAGAGCACGCCGCGGCGCCGAGGGGGTTAAGCAGGCGGCCAGCGGCTGGAGCGCGCTTAACCCTTCGGCGCCCGCGGGTCAGCCGAGCCAGGCCGGCGGGCCCCCGAGTCCCACGCGGCGGCCACCCGCACCGCGTGGGCCGTGCGGGGCGAGCCGCGGGTCGGCCTCTGATCGCCGGGGCGCAGCGCAGCCTGTGGGAGGCCCGGGGCGGGCGGGGGGAGGGAGGAGGACGCGGCGGCGGGCGCGCAGCGTCGCCAGGGCGAAGCCGGCGTGCGGCGCGGCGCGGCGGGCGCGGAGTGAGCGAGCGAGCGCCTCCGTCCCCGGATGTGAGCTCCGGCTGCCCGCGGTCCCGAGCCAGCGGCGGCGCGGGCGGCGGCGGCGGGCACCGGGCACCGGGCACCGCGGCGGGCGAGCGGGCGGGCATGGGGGGCGCGCCGAGCGGCCCCGGCGGCCGGGCCGGCATCCCCGCGGCGTCCCTCCGCTAGAGGGGGGGACCAAGCCAATTCTCCTTTGCAGCAAAAAAAATTGCATGTATATATTATCAGGATAATATATACATCTGATCTTATTTTTTAGAAAAAGTTTATTTTGCTCCAATTTTGAAAAAGAGGGAGCGTGGGTGGCCAGCGGTTTTTTATAAATTATTCTTATTTTCTGTTATCTGTCCCCGTCCCTCCCCACCCCCTGCTGAAGCTTGACTAAGGGCAGGGACCGCGGCTCTTACCTATCGGTCACCCCCTTTACCCGTTCCTCCCCCGCCCCAACGCCTAGCACAGTGCCCTGCACACAGTAGGCGCTCAATAAATGTTCGTGGATGATGATGATGATGATGATGAAAAAAATGCAGCATCAACGGCAGCAGCAAGCGGACCACGCGAACGGTGAGCAGCCAGAGCCTGGGCACCCGCTGCCAAATCTCATCCTTGTCATGGTCCTCCTCTTTCCACCCCCTCTTCCTTCTCACCCCCCTCCCGTCTCTGATGCGCTGGTGGGTTGAGGGGGTTGGAGAGGATGCTTCTAGCTCGGTGTCATCTACATAGAAAGGGGAGATGCGTGACAACCACTCCATTCTCCCCTTCAGGCCTTGAATGTCAGAGTTAATTATGCATTTGTGGGGTGGGGTGGCCGTGGGGTCCGTGGAGTACGGTGCCGCCGCCGCCGCCGGAGGGGCGGTGAGCCTAGGTGATTCGGGTTCAGTGTCCTCGGGCTCAACTTTCCTCCAACGCTCGCGAGCGATGGGAAGAGGGTGGCTGTGAGTCTTCAGCCCGAGCCCCCTTTCTAGCCTCTTTGCCTCCTTTCCCGCCCCCTGGTATATTAGGAAGAAGGTCTCTGGTGGCATCTGGAAAATTACAGGGTTGCCAGGTTTCACCCTTCTCGTCGGTGGGTGAAGCACTTTGCTACCCTTGAAAGGGAGGCTGGGTCTCGGAATCGCTAGCCAGAGGGTCGGATGGAAAGTGTATTCCCGCTCCCAGCGCCGCTGTGCACACGTCGGTAACCTAGCAATGCCCGGGGAGTCACAGCCGCTGTGGGGCTCCCCTCCCTAGCCCGGCCCGGGCACCACGTGCAGTTACCACGCTGCCGGCCGGCCCGGCTGGGTCGAAGGAAGAGGGTGCAGCTCCTGGCCAGCCCTCTTCACTCCTCCTTAGAGGTCGCTGGAGTCCCCACAGCTCTCTGTGGGCTCACATCTTTCCCAATGAGCGCTCCCCAAGGTAAGACTTGGGACGACTCCTCCCCTGGTTCAGACCTCTGCTGCCCACTCCTGTGGACCCCTCTCAGGCTGCTAACCAGGCAGACCTGTGCTCGGCTCTGACTCTCCCTTGTGCTCTTTACTTAGCAAGAATTGGTTTCACAAATGCCCATCCCTCTCGTTGTGACTTCTGTCTCAGTAAGGAGGTTGTGACCCAAGGCAGGCAGGTTCCTGGGAGACCTGCCTGGGTCCTGGCCTGACCCCAGGCTGGAGAGGGCTTTGCACATGAAGCCTCCTTGGGGTTCTATCCTGTGTGTACTTGGGTCCCAGCCTATGCTGAGATGGTTCCTGTTTAGGCCTTGAGGGCCCCTGACATAACTCAGCCTGTCTCTTCTAGGTGTAAGGATGCAGGCTGCCTGCCTTGTCTGTTTCTCTGGTTGCTGGTTTGGCTGCTGTCGCTGCAATTTAAAATGCAAAAAAGCCCAAAGATGTTTTCTGTTTTCGGAAGCCTGTGGAGGAAATGAGTCCCAAGCATCATGAATTTTCATTTGCAGGAAGTGTCAGTGCATAATCTAGGTATTTGTTATGGGGCTCTTGGTATTGCCCTGGTGCCAGTGGTGCCAGTTTTTATTTATTTTTCCCATGCTGAAAAAAATGCATTTGTGGCTGTGGAAAGATGTTGGAGTAACACCCTGAAAATGATTAAGACTATTGAATTATTGCCACTGCTTTTTTTTTTTTTTTTTTGGTGATGGTAGTTATTTTGGAGGAAAGCTGTGGTATATATCTGTTAACTCACTAGAGATACACGGGTTTTGAAAGTCAGAAAAGATGTGGAGTATAAGTGGAAATGACCTCAGTTTGTCTGAAGTAAGGCACTGAAAGACTTCTTGTGAAGATATGGATGTAGAGAGGTACTAACCCATTGGGCGAAATGCAGCGGTCGTGTGTTATTGACACTCTGGGCAGAGCTCAGGGACTTTCTTGCTGCTCTGGCTGACCTAACCCTGCTTCTGAAAAATAGAATATGAGGTTTCCAGTGCAAACATGGGGATGATTTCCCTGCTCTTCTTGATGGGGAACCACTTCAGCTTTCTTCTGACACTGGATTCTCATTGTGTCATTTTTTTTTTTAATTTTTCTTTTTCCTTCTTCCCAGAGGCAAACTATGCAAGAGGCACCAGGCTCCCTCTATCTGGTGAAGGACCAACTTCTCAGCCGAATAGCTCCAAGCAAACCGTCCTGTCTTGGCAAGCTGCAATCGACGCTGCTAGACAGGCCAAGGCTGCCCAAACTATGAGCACCTCCGCACCCCCACCTGTCGGATCTCTCTCCCAAAGAAAACGTCAGCAATACGCCAAGAGCAAAAAACAGGGTAACTCGTCCAACAGCCGACCTGCCCGTGCCCTTTTCTGTTTGTCTCTCAATAACCCCATCCGAAGAGCCTGCATTAGTATAGTGGAATGGAAGTATCCTTTTATGGGGGAAGTGTTTCTCATTTTCTCTTTTACCATCTGTTCTTTAAAAGGATTTGTTGTCTGGAATGGCACTTAACAAAGTGATAGCACTTTGGAATGTGAGCAACAGAAGCCGTGTGTACAGGGTTTCATGGTATATAATTTCCTATCTCCTCTGGGTACAGAAGGGTATCTCTCTGGGTAAATTTAGGCTACTGTGTGTGTGTGTGTGTGTGTGTGTGTGTGTGTGTGTAGTGGTGGTCGGGGGGGGCAGGGAATGACAACCTGAAACTTAAATTAACCTTTGGTCATCTGACACTAGATGGCTAGTTGAAATGCACCTTTGCTTTTTGGCAGCGGTATGAATTGAACCTATTGCAAATAAGGTATGCTCCTTAAAAAATAAAACTCTACTAGGAATAAATACATTTTTGACCTTTAGTGGAATTCTTCTCATTCTGATGTTTGGAATTTGCTTTGGATACTCCAATTAATGCTAAGGTTGCTTGTAGGTCTGCCATTTGGTGAGTCTGATTGTTCAGGTAGCTACAAATATGAACATTTGCTTCACAGGGAGGGAGCGATTTGGTCATCAGTGCTATGATTTCCTGGAATTTCCTTTTGACAAGTTCCAAAACAGCATTTGAAATGTGAGCATGAGGGAGCCTGTGGAGGGAGAGGTTTGTGTGTGCCTCTTCTTCCAAAGCCCGTGTGAGTTAGCGCCCAGGCCTCTCCGTGGAGGAATTTGCAGTTGTTGCCTTTATAAAAAAAAAATTCTGTATCCTTGGACTGGAGTTACATTTCTGGGTTTCTCCTTTGTATTTTTAAACCTGAACTCCAAATGCCCCAGGCAGGTTATTAGGGCTCAGATCTTGGAAAACTGGGGTGCATTGCCTGCTCAGCCCCTCCCTTAACCTGGAGGCCAGGCTCTAGTTCCTGCCACCCATCAGAAAAGGTTGACTGAGGTCTTCTTTCTGAGCAAATAGCTTTCTAATTAGTCAGATGATTCACTGGTTTGGGTAAAGCACAGCATTTCCTTTTCCCAGAATTATATTTGGGGTCGACCCGGGCCCTTGAGCAGTTCCTAGGCTTGGGAAGGAGTATGTATGTAGGGCTTTCCCACCGAGCCCGGGTCAAGAGGCCATGCTCTAAAGAGAGGATACTGGTTACCAGCTGGCTGGCGAGTGGAGCTGGAACCCCCTTATCATTTGAGTGCCTAGCGAGGCAGCCTTCTGTCTCAGCTGGCTATTTTCTGTGCTCACGGAGAGTTAAAATGAGGTAACTGTCTAGAAAGGTTGTAGAGAGAGTAGCCCAGGGTAGGATTTGAGGGGTTTTCATGTGCGTTTCCTTTCCAGAACAGATGTCTCTTCTCCAGCGGGTGCTGCGGTGTCTCTCACATGGCTGGGGTTGTGTGGATGTGTTTTTCTGTATAGGTTCTTTTTGAGTCTGAGGACTGAACGCTGGTGTTGGCCCAGGAGGGAGTGGGATCCACAGGGAGGGGGTGTCCCTCAGGAGGGGTGGTCTCTCAGCGACATGGTAGGAGCACTTAGTCAGATCGTACTTAGTCACAAAGGTCTCCTCCCCCTCAGGTTGGCTTGATGTGACTCTGAGTAAGCAGAGACCTCTCAGTGGGGTCATTAATTTCATGCGGAGTGAGGTGGGAGGCCTGGTGCTGTTTCTCTTTGTGCTCCGTAATTTGTATATAGTAATTTATGGAGTGAACTCCTGGATGGTGCTGCTGACTCCCTTTCCCGCACCACCAGACACGTATGTGCAGGAATTAGGGGCTGTGGCTGCCAGCACAGGGAGAAGCCGCCCTGCAGACGGGAAGCGTTTACAGAAGAGATTCTGAAACGATATGTGATGTGTTGTTTTCAGTTGACAGTTTCCTTTAAGTTCTGGGAGCAGGGCATAGACAGCCTTCTAAAGTCAGCTGTGCCAGGCTCTGTCAGCACTGGGTGAATGAGTTTTTTGAACCTGCTGTTTGTTTATACATGCAGGCAAGGCAGTATGTCCTGCACTTGGGGGAACAAGGAAGGGAGATTTAGGATCAGCCCCATCTATTTCTCTGACACTGTTCTGCTTGGCTTGTCAGAATCTTGTGGCAGAAGGAGAGGATCCAGCATTACCTGCAATCTGAAACTTTTTTTCACTGTGATGAAAAAAGTAGTCTTTTGTTTGGTTTTCCTAAATAGCATTAGTACTTCTCTGATTTGCTGGTTTATCATCTAGGTATCAGGAAATTTAAAAGGCAGAATGGTGATGTGGGAGATGGAAGAGGCAGTGAGTGTGTTTCCATATAGGATGGCTTTGGGGCAATTGACTTTTTAAGTTTTAGAAGGAATTGCCAAAAGGAAAGATGAAAAGGAGTTTCTCAAGTCTTTTTAAAGTAGATTGCCTTAAAGTTGGATCCCTACATAAGATATTTTGTAATACTAGGTGAGTTAAAAGAATGACTATGAGGGAAGGAAAAGTGTCTTGAAAAATAAGCCCATCAAATTAGTAAGGAAATAACATCATTCACATCCATGTTTCAGTGAGTGTTAAAGTCCTTCAGAAGGTTGAGGTTTCATGAAATGCAATGGAACAGAGACATGAGGGGTCTTTATTTCCTTCAGCATCTTTGGATTTTCCAGAAGGAAGTCCAGGTAAATGCAGAAAATCTGTGCACGTCCTCCCAGCTTTAGGACTTGGAGGTGTTGAGTGAAACTGTGGCTTTGCCTGTAGTGGATGAGCGTTTGGGAGAAACAGTGCTGTACAACCAAGCCTGGAGTTCGGGATTAGATTGGTGCTTGTGAAACCTTGCATTTGGAAAGGCTGAAAACCAAGAGAGGAAAAACAGTCATTTTTGGCAGATGTCAAATTTTGTATTGCCAGTTTTGACAGTGTCTCTTAATAACACCAGAATGTTTAAGCAAGTATCTGTTGAGGCTGCTCACAGAGTGATTCTTCCAGACAGACCCCTGAGATTTAGAAATGTTAAATCGAACTCTGAAAGTGTCTGGTGCTGATTTCTTATGGCCTTGTATTTGATTTGTTTATGAATTGAACACAATAACAACACATTATAAACAGAGCTACAGTCCAGCTCTAATCTGAAACAGTGGTAACTACTGATTAGTAAGGAAAGCAGAGGAGGGAGATGAAGCCTGACTCGCTTGTTACAGGATTGGAATAGCTACGAGACAGTTGCAGGTGGTTTGGAAAAGGTCCTCGGTGACTTGTCCTGTTCTAGTCCAGGCAGGAGATCCAGGCGGACCTGGCCAAGAAGAGCCACCAAGAAAATGGCTCTAGCACATGGTGGCAGGGATTTGTGAAAGAGGTTTATCTCATGATGATTTTTCTTTGTGTCTACAACAGCCAGGAATTTAGCTTTCTAAGGCCCTTGTTGCTGTGAAAACGACACGAAGCAGAAACCTGGTTCACACAGTGCCCTAATTGGATGGACTTTTAGGTTTTCATATAGAATGTCCAACAGAAGGATGAGTGTAACGTAATCCTTACCACAGAAGAAAAGGACTCGTGGAGAGGTCATTTGATAGGAAGATCTGCTGTGAGTTGACCACTGATGATTACTGCTGCTGGAAACCTCATCGTCACAGCAGTCATTTGAATAAGGATTTGTGTGTAAGATTGTCATTTAAAAAGCAGTTCAAGATGGTGTGATTGAGAGTGTGATGAGAGAGATGGTGTATGTTAGCATGACACATATAGACCTTAACAAAAACTTTCAGACCATTTGACATATTTATATTATTGGCTATTTTTGCCAATTGTGTGGCCTTAGCTATTTACATCCCATTCCCTGAAGATGATTCTAATTCAACAAATCATAACTTGGTAAGTGTCCTTAGAATTGCTGCTTGTCTTGATGTGTGCTTGTCATTGACCTCAGTACTGAAGTGGGCAGCTGGCTTTCTGAGTGGTTGAAATTTACAATGATGCGTGTGATGTTTCACAGAGTTTTGCAGCAGTGGGTTTTTTTTTTTTTTCTCTTTTGAGCTGTATTCTCAAATTTATACTGAATGAATGAAGTGTTTAAAGTCATGAATTTTGTATAAATAGATGTGAAACTTTTCATGGAAGAGGTTTGTAGCAGATTTAAAAATAACTTTTCTCTCCATGTAGCCTTTTTTTTGGTTCTGCCATTCTCTTCCTGGTAATGTTAGCTTTTTTCCCCTTATCTAGTGTTATTTGGGAGTTTGGGGTACTTTGGTCGATTTTTCTGGTAAGTAGAGAGTTATCATGTAGATTTTGTACATCAGCTATTGTTGCAGAAGTAGAGCATGACAAAACTAATCATCATAGAACATAATTCTGAGAATAATATAATAGAATGTCTAAGTTCCTCCTGTTAGTCCTATGACATGCTCCAGGATAAAATGATTCTATAGTGAAATAAATTGGGATACTTCCATATACTTTATTGCTCTCTTAAAGATTTATCGTGCACATTAACTCAGTAAAAGCTCCAGGAAAGTCTGTAGTTAAAAAACCAGTTTCATTTTGTTTAACTCAGCTTAGTCCCTAAAAGTAATTGGTCATGGATTCTTTAAACATTTTTTTGGCAGCGTGCATCACAGTGTTTCATGGAACTTCCTTTGGGAAAGGTTGATATCGTTAAAAAAAAAAAAAAAGCACTGAGAAGCACTGGAATGGGACTAGGAATTGTCCCTCTGGGCTGTTAACTGGCTGTATTTTGGGGCGTTTCCCAGATCCTTTCTGCATTGCTGTTGACCCATCTGTCAATTCAGGGGACTGGACGAGAAGATCGCCAGGGTTGTTTTTACCTCTGACATCCTGTAATCTTGCCTTGATGATTCAGAATTCAGAATTTTTCTGGTGCTGTGGCATCCTCTTTGCAAGGATCAGTCCTTCATGACCGGAGCCCATGCAGAAATGAGGTGAATGAGGGCCTGGTCCCAGATAACAGCAATTCTCTCTCCTGCTTTGCTTTTCCCTCTCTCAGCTGGTTCCATTTGTCTTTGGTTTCTTCTGTTGAAGCTGTATTTTAATAGGTCTGAATGTTCTTAGCTGTGTGTGGTAAAGGTAGAACTAGGTGGGGAGAGCTCTCCCAGGGTCTGGAGACGGTGACCGTATGCTCTTATGACTTTAGACTTCATGGTTTATGTACGGGATTTCATGTTGCATCTCTCATGTGCAGCATATTTTATATGTAGTGTGATGTCTCTTCATCTTTGGGCTTTTGTAGTCTGCTGTGTAGAGAATTTTAAAAAATTATGGATACTGCTACTGCAAGAACAACTGGAAATGGGAGTTGGATATACAGATAAAGACTGACTGTTAGTATATATTTATACTGTGTTAGAGATGATTTGTGTGACTCTGGCTATTTTAAATAGCTTCTGATTTGGTTGTAGACATGTGCCTTTAGACAGTCATTTCAAAGGAGAAGCAGAAGTAGTGAAAAGCCCCCATCAGTGGGGCTAGATCATCAGTCTAGGCCACAGATGGTGTCAGCCTTGTTACCAAATTTAACAACGTGGATGGTGACCCAGTTTGTTGCTTTTTGTAGCTCAAGAGAACATGATTAAACAAACTTAGAAAATAAATACCTTTCAGAAAGGCAGATTAATTCAGATCAATGGAATAATTAATGTAGCTGCATGTATAAGTCAATTGATATTCCGATTTTTTTTTCCCCCAGGGAAATTTAGGGCACTAATATAAGAAGTGTCAGACCATTTGGATTTCTCAGCTAATAACTGAGGGAATAAATATAGGAAATAAACACACTATAGGAAATGAATAAATCTCTCTTCCTAACCCCTGCAGTCCCTCGCCAGTGGATCTTTTCTTGACAGTTCTTAAATAGTGGTCTTTGTGGATGGGAGAGGGCAGGGTGTTAGTTTGGCAAGCCTTTTTAAAAAACCAACATTTATTTCTTTGACCTCTTAATATTCTAAGGCTTAGAGCATTCTAGTTTGTGTCTTCGTTTACTTGGCTGGTCACATGGCCGGATGAGTTTAATCTCTGCCTAACTCTTTAAATATCTCTTGTCCCACTGTGGGAAGGGAAAACTGTGGATTCCCCCCTGACTCTCATCAAGGTCCCATGCCATGTCAGTCTTCCTTCCAGGGAGCAAGTTTTTTTTTTTTTTTTTTTTAATATATGTGACCCCATTTATACCAAAGTGATTGCTCTATTTTGGGGGTTGGTTTAGAGGCAGCTGAATGAAGCTTATTTTTCATCTGTAGTAAATACCTTTCAATGAATGTGAATGGCAAAACAAAGGGCAGAGACCCATACGGATTGCAAAGCTGTACGTGTCAGGGAGCTGGTGGTTTCCTTTGCCTGCAGGCTCTGTTGGGAATGTGGATGTTGAGCACACAGAGTACAGTTCAGGGCCAGTTTTGTGGAAGATGTTTCTGCCTGTTGCAGGTAGTTTGTCGTGAAATTATTACTTTCGTTGCCTAAGAAATGTGGCCATTACCCTCGGTCCAGTGTGGGTTTGGCCTGGGTTGCACGTCACTGAGCCAGCTTTGGGCATTTGAGATTACCTTGGGGGCAGCAAGTTTTCCCAGGGGTAGTTTTTATAAAAAAAAATATATATATATATAAACAGTCTCAAGTTTCTGTGCAGCTTTCCTTTGTGGACTTGCAGGGACCCATGGAGGCTGCAGCCATGGAAACGGTGCAACTCAGTTCCCACAGCCATCTCCCTCTTAGATCAGTCAGTCGCAGGGGTTCTTCAGTTCCACTTATTGAAAGCATATATCATTCATTTAATTTTCTTGTTAGCACGGGGCAGGGGCTGCGGAGAGCGCTTCTTTATGGAGTGTCAGAGTGGGGACGATCACAATTCCTGTACTTCATTGTGGTGGAAAATGCTTTATTTGGCTTTCCAAACTTCAGTTTCTCATAAGCAACTGACTTAAGCCTCAGTCTGGGCATCCTGTACCTGGAACTCCCACCCCACTCCTAGGCTCTATAGTGCTAAACAGCCTCAAATTAGAACCTTCCAAAGAGGGGGCACCCAGCTTCCTCAATGTCTGCAGCCATGGAGTCGGCGGGGGCGGGTGGGTGGGGCATGGCCTCTGCCACCCTGTCCTTTTACCAGGTAAAAGCCCCCCCCCCCCCCCCCCCCCCCCCTTCCCCTTCCTCTCCATTCACTTTGTGGCCGGGTGGCATGACCCTGAGGCTTCAGGAGCCACCTGCTCTCCGAAGGAAGTCCAAGTCCTCCTTGGTCTTCCTGACCTTTTCTGGTTGACTCCCTGTGCCTCTCCTTCATGCCCCCCACCCCACCCTATTCTATTCACCCACCAGCCTTTCCTAAACACCCCTCCCTACTCTGGTCCACCTCCTGGCCTTTTCTCCATCTGAAATACCTCTTCCCCCCTCCCACCCCTTCATCGTCATCACTGTCCTTAGGAAGAATCTTAAAAGGACGTCTCTTCTGTGAAGCCTTTTCTGAACCTGATTAGAAGTAACACTGTTATCTGAACTGCTCTCCTGGCACTTTGCATATGAAACACTCTATATTTTAGTTATTTATGTGCACATCTTATCTTTATCTTATCAAGCCTCTTCAGAATACAATTCACAGTGAATCCTTTTGGAACCCCACCAGCACGGAGCCCAAAGGTGTGTACATGATGTTCATAAACGCGGGTTGTTGAGGACCACTGAATGACCACTCTCAGGAGAATCTCCTCACCCTTCAGTCTTTCCTCTGAACTCAGGATTTCCTCAGGTGGCAGGCCTCTCCGTGGACGCCTCCCAAATCCTTGGTTGGGGGTGGGTGGCAAGTTCCAAGTGTTTACTCTTGAAGAACTGAGGGTCTTCTGACCCTGCTTCTTATGTCCCGGTGGCTGAGGTGCCATTGGAGCTGGGTTTCCCTACTGAGCATTCCTGTAGGTTTTGTGCTCCGGCTCCAGGGCCAGTAGTAGCAGGGTGCTGGGAGGCTCCCTGGGAAGCAGTGCCGCCTGGGGGTTCTTGTCAGTGAGACCAGATGCTTTACGAGGGCCGGGAGTGCTGGGGGACAGCCTACTTTGATTACATTCTGTCCTCCATGGCTGAGATCCCCACACTGTGTTTCCTGGGTTTAAAAAGGAAGTTCATTGGCTCTGCATGCTCCAGGGTTTAGCATCTCACATAGTGTATGGTGTGAATTGAACCGAAATACCTGAGACACAGTGTCATCACTTGGCTCCCTGGGCTCTGCCTAGAAGGTGGCTTTTAGTTCCGTACCTCGTCTCTGTGTCTTTCTGTTTGAACTGTGTGTATTTCTGCGTACCTCTAGATTCTGTTTTTTTTTTTTTAAGGATTGCTCCTGTGTTGCCCTCACTGCAGCCTTCTCTGGTCCTTGTCCGCACCGTCTACCCCACCAGCCTGTGTAAATAGTACTTGCTTTCCTCTTTGCAGACATTCACCCCTTTTCACCTTATTCTGTAACTACTGTGGGATGTCGCTTGGTGTGTGGAGTGCAGTTCTGTATATGGTCTCTGGGCTCTGACAGCCTGGCTCTTTGGATGATGAGCTAACTGACTTTGGACGAATGTAGCACATGCTGAGGCTGGAGTCTGGTTGATCTCTGTGGTGTTGTGAGCTTCACTCTGCGTAGGGGCACAGTAGGCACACGAGGAAATGCATGTGAAATGAGTAGGTCCATAAATGAAAGATGTGCAGGGCTCTGTGGCATGTCCTTTATAGATTAGTAGTTAACTTTCAACAATTGGCTAATGATTAATGTTTGCCTGAGAGGCTGACTTTCGTTGTCCAGTATTAATGACAATCTCAGGAAATACCTGTCAGAGTTTGCCTTAAATTTCAGGGTTGTATATTTCTTGGCAAATTTAGCTCTTTGTATTTGAAGCAGGAGAGAAGTAAGACACGTGCTTAATACTTTTTGAATCCCTGCGTCATAAGCCGGCTTCTGTGCTCAGCATTGTGTGTGAACCATGTGTGAGTGGTTGTACTTGTGTGTGTATGTGTGTTTGTGAGACATTTCGTTTGAAGGTTGGTGGAGGGAGGGCAGCAAAATGACCAGACTGGATGGACTTGTGTAGTAACATTTAATCCAGATGTGGTTTCCTGATCTTAACGGTGAATCCATTTATGTCTTGTACAAGTTATAGCATCTCTTTTGTCATCTTACCTCATGTTGACAGAGAACAAGTTACCCAGATTGACCTTTTATTGAACAGATTTTGAGTATTGGCAGTTTTTTGGAAATCAAATCCAAGTCTTAAAGGATTCAGATTTACTTCTATTACTTCCTTAAGAAGAATTCCCAAAGGATCCTTTAAGGATTGTTAAAAAGTGAATCTCATTGTTTTATAGACACACCTCAAACACTGGAACTTTCCTGCTTAGACCCTTTAAAAATGAGCCTATCTTAGAGACTTCCCTGGTAGTCCAGTGATTAAGACTTTGCCTTAATGTAGACGCCACAGGTTTGATCCCTGGTCAGGAAACTTAAGAACCCCCATGCCTTGTGGCCAAAAAAGACTGAAACATAAAATGGAGGGAATATTGTAACAAATTTACTAAAGACTTTAAAAATGGTCCACACCAAAAGACACTTAAAGAAACGAAATGTGTTTTAAAAAATGAGCCTATTTTGGAGTGAGGATATATTGGTGTATTGGCCAGAACTTGTTGGATTACCAGTTGCAGAAACACAAATTGGCTTAGTTGGGGAAAAAAGAAGTACGTGTGTGTTTGTAATTTATTAACTGAGCTAACTGAGAAGTCCAAAGGGTAGAAACTGTTATCAGATACAGCTGGAAAGGGGGCTTAAAAGAGGGACTCGGGATCCCACCCTGCACCCCAGCACCCCTGTCCCCCAGGCACAGTCTGACTGGCCTCCAGCAGCTCCCCCTTACACACCACCTGAAATGTGCATCTTATAAGCCCACTTCAGGGAGGGTCTTTGGGGTCCCTCCCTGGGAGATGCATTCCTTCTTTAACCTCAGTTCAAGTTCAATATTTTAAAAATGATTGTGTGAGAAACAGAAGACCCATGTAGCAGATTCATGGGTAGCTTCTTTTTCTAACCTAACTGTCTGCAAAACATGAGAAGGACTTGCTATGGAAGTACTTGCCCAGCAGTAGAGACACTTAGTCTTGTTAACTCGGGGTGGTGGTGGTGGTGGTGGTACGGGGGTGGGGGGTACTCTAGAAGAGACCCTCACCTGCACCTCCCCTAGGAAAGTCTCTAAAGAGATTGCAGAGGCTCTGGAATGCTGGTGCCTGAGCAGAATGTTACTGCTTGCTTGGATGCTGAGCCGCAGGAAGCGCTGTTGGTGGGTGTCCTTGCCCCGTGGGGTGGCAGTGGGGGTTGGCCGGTCATTCTGGAATAGACTTGAGCCTCCTGTCATGCTCCTAGTCCTGGGGCCCTCTGCCGTCAGCCCTGCAGGATATGTCCCCAAGACGTGTTCTCGCCATGTGTTCGAAATAGGAAAGTGCCAGAAGGTGTCTTCCCTTTTTAATTCAGGTGAGATTGAGATTCTCACAGCTGGGGTTCTTGTGGACAGTGATGTGCTTGACTGGGCAGGCAGACTGGCCCTGGGAGGTGGGGAGGAGGGCACAGTGAGAAAAGCTAAAGATGGGGTTGGAAGAGGAAGTGTCTGAGTGAGGACCCGTCCCCTCTGTGTGCATGAGGGCTGGGGCAGAGTGTGGTGGGTAGATAGACAGATGGCTGTTTTTCTGACACACACCTTGTAGCATGAAGACTTCTTTTGGAGATTTTTAACTAAGCAGGGCCCCAGACACTGTCCAGACTGGGGAAAATGACTTTCTTATCCAGAACCACAAAGCAGTTACTTCTGCTAATTTCTTTTCCTCCTCCTTACTGGTTGATGGGTACATTTAGAAATCACCTGTTGAAATTTTTGAATGACTGAATGTGAGGGTCAGGCTGGAGGGAATTGGGGGACCGTCCTGAGAGAGGGAAGGCCAGCTGCACCCTTCTCAGGAGAGATGCAGCTAACAGGTGGACCCCACCTGGGAAGGAAGGAGAGGGTATCTTTGGTCAGCTTGGCCTGAGGATGCAGAGCAGGCTGGCTGTGAGGTTCATGATTTCCCAGCCGTGGTCATCTTCTGAGGGGCCCACCCTGCCTCCTTTCCTTGCATCCATGGGGAGGTCTAGCACGGCATACTCACACTTTTGTAGTGTGTAAGGACTCTTGTTTATAAGACAGGAAGTCGAGGCACCATTATTCAGCAAATATTTATTGAGACCTGCTCTGCAAAGCATATCAGACTGAGGGGTCCAGGCCTGTAGCTTGTAGCTGTTGCTGTGGTGGGCTTCCTGTGCCATGTCGCCCTTTCATGAGGAAAACCTACCACGTGGGGTCAGAGAAAGGCTTTCTTTGTTTTTCATATTTTGTGTTCTTACAGTAAATCATCATTCAAACTTATCGAAATAGTTTATATAAATAATACACACATATGTTCTTCTAAACTATTGAAACAATACAGATAAAAATGACTGCATTGTTTTGCCTATCCAGCTCCTTCTAATTACAATAATCAGTTTCATAATTTTTTTTTTTTTAAACTACGTCTGTATGTGTTTAACATCTGTGCGTTTTGAAATAGGTATCTATGCAGTTTGGGTATTTTAAAATTTTACACAAGTGGAAGGAGACTGTGTGCATTGTAAAGCTTATATGTTTGCTCCCTTAATGTGTCTTACAGATCTTTCCATATCTGTGTGTAGAAATCTGACAACTCCTTAGCCGCCATAAAATATTCCATGTATGTGTCATAGTTTATTTAGTTATTCTCTTTCTGGTGAGCAGTTAGGTTAGTTCCTAAAGTTTTGCTGTTTGAAACAATGCTGCCTTGAACATCCTTGTATGTGCTCTTTATGTGTACAAGTAAACATTTCTCGGGATAAGTACTTAGAAGTAAACTCTCTGGGTGGGAGGACAGTGCGTTTTAATTCCATACTTCCTGCTGCATTGGCTTCCACTAAGCCCCTATCGATTTACACTCCCACCCCCGCAGCTCCTTGAGATCAGTCGGCCTTTGATGAGTGACCTCATTTGTTCCTTATCTCAGGCCATGGGAAAGGAAATCTTAGTGGCTTGGAGAGAGTACAGCCTCTTTCTTGGATGTCTGGTAGACACCCAGAGCATCTGGTTAGAGCAGCAAGTCCTGGAACCCTGAGCACCAGACTCGTCATCTCTTTTGAACCACTGACTGAGATGAAAGGCATCAAGGCTGCTTATTCTTTCCCTTGCTTTGGGTGCCATGCACTTGGGGACCGGGATTCTTTTTTTTTTTTCTTTGTGAGAATTCTTTTTTTAAAAATTTTATTATTATTATTTTTTTACTTTACAATATTGTATTGGTTTTGCCATACATCAACATGCATCTGCCACGGGTGTACACGTGTTCCCCATCCTGAACCCCCCTCCCACCTCCCTCCCCATACCATCCCTCTGGGTCATCCCAGTGCACCAGCCCCAAGCTTCCTGTATCCTGCAGCGAACCTGGACTGGCGATTTGTTTCCCATATGATACCATACATGTTTCAATGCCATTCTCCCAAATCATCCCCCGCGCCCCCCACAGAGTCCAAAAGACTGTTCTATACATCTGTGTCTCTTTTGCTGTCTTGCATACAGGGTTGTCGTTACCATCTTTCTAAATTCCACATACATGCGCTAGTATACTGTATTGGTGTTTTTCCCTCTGGCTTACTTCACTTTGTACAATAGGCTCCAGTTTCATCCACCTCATTAGAACTGATTCAAATGTATTCTTTTTAATGGCTGAGTAATACTCCATTGTGTATATGTACCTTAGCTTTCTTATCCATTCATCTGCTGATGGTCTAGGTTGCTTCCATGCCCTGGCTATTATAAACAGTGCTGCGATGAACATTGGGGTACACGTGTCTCTTTCAATTCTGGCTTCCTCAGTGTGTATGCCCAGCAATGGGATTGCTGGGTCGTATGGCAGTTCTATTTCCAGTTTTTTAAGGAATCTCTACACTGTTCTCCATAGTGGCTGCACTAATTTGCATTCCCACCAGCAGTGTAAGAGGGTTCCCTTTTCTCCACATCCTCTCCAGCATTTATTGCTTGTAGACTTTTGGATCGCAGCCATTCTGACTGACGTGAAATGGGGGACCGGGATTCTTTCAAAGGAAACATTCATTTCAGATAGCTTACAGATAGTGAAAGTGAAAGTGAAGTCGCTCAGTCATGTCTGACTCTTTGCAACCCCATGGACAGTAGCCTATCAGGCCCTGCAATCCATGGGATTTTCCAGGCAAGAATACTGGAGTGGGCTGCCATTTCCTTCTCCAGGGGATCTTCCCAACCCAGGGATCGAACCCTGGTCTCCTGCGTTGCAGACAGACGCTTTACCGTCTGAGCCACTAGGGATTAGCTGACAGATAAGCAAGTCCCTAATGCAAAAACTGAGCCTTTAGTTTTGCAGTGTTTGCTTGCTACAGTTGAGTTCTAAGGCAAATACTTCCTTCATATTCCTTTTAGTTGTGGAAGAAAAATATCTCACCTGGTATATTTCTGCTATTTCGTGCTCCTTGATTATTAATTATTCTATTTTCACACACAGTAGAACCTTGCTATTATTATGGTATTTATTACAGGATTTGTCCCCCTTTCTACTTCCAAAAGCTCTGATGTGGCTTAGAGAATGGAAGCTGATGAAAGATGGGGCAGCCAGGAATACAAACCAAAAGCAGATCTGCCCAGGTTGCACAAGGCCAACCGTTTGCAAACACCCGAGCACCGAACTGGCCTTTAGGCTTTGTAGCAGTGGTGGCAAAAGGGAGCACTTCTGACTTACAGGGTTTTTTATCCTCTCAACAATGGGAAGCGGCCTCATTCATTGTGAGAGGCACTTTCTAGGAAGCAGATCCAAGCAGGAATCTACAGCATGGGTCCTTGTACAAGGTACTGTTGGGGTGCGGGGAGCTGCGTCTTTGCTGTGCTTTTGTTAACGAGAAATAAATGCCCTGCAAGCAGATGGTCTCTGGATTCAGAGCTCCTGAAGGGTTAGGGCACAGCATTAAACTGGCCTACCGGAGGCACTTCTGTATTCTATAACAGTTTTGCTTTTTGGTGATATAAATTACTTACAGAACTAAAAACTGGGAAGATTAAAGAAAGAGTAGTTTAAAATAACTATCATTTAATCATATATAAAGTCCTTTTTGGAGCATTTGTTATATGTAAAATATAGTCCATTAAACATACTCACTTACTGCCTTTACTTAGTTTAAGCCTGAGTACAAAAGGATAATATGAATTAATGCAAAGAACCACTCCCAGACCCTCGTTTTGGAAGAGCTGTGGTTTTATTATTTTACTCTAATGTGTACTAAAGAAGTGACCACTATTTAAAAGGGAAGACATCCTTGAATGTTCTTTAGTAAATAGATAACAATGGGGCATAATGAAACACTGTTTAAATGACTCCTTTTAAATTGTACAAAAGTAGCTTGAAAGAGTAAATGGTTAAAATGATGCCCCTTTATACCAGGAATTAGTCCCTTAGCACTTTTTCTTTTTTAAGATAATGCAAAAGTGTGCTTCTTTTTGGGCATTCACAAATTCTGAATTATTGAAATATAAATTAATAGTGAATCTATCTAAAGCTCTCTTCAGAATTTTTATCTGGTGGGACTGAAATTAAACATCAAAGGTTCTAAATTAGAATGTGGGGAAGTGGTGATACCCAGCAAGAATATGGTAAAAGAGAGGTGTTTAAGAAATCTTTTTTTCTAGAAAGCCCTGTGGAGTTGGGACTAGTTTGGTTGGGGCTGAGAAAGCTTTGGTGCTATTTTAGGTTGGTCAGCTGAATAAGCTAACTGATAATCTTAAAGACAGGGGATGGGGGGTGGGGAACAGTAGCTTAGATGCTGGTTCTGATTTACTCTGGGTGGTATTGACTGTGAATCACAGACCCTGTGAGGCTGGGATTGGGCAGGACCCCAGAGACCTTCAGATGGATGTGTTCCTCTTCCAGACCCAGCAGTTGACTTGCTTAGGGTCGCAGTGAGAGAGGAGCCAAGTGGGGTCTGTCTCCGGGTCTGTTTCCTTCCCACCCTCTCCGTTACAGCCGTGAATCCAGGTTGAAATCAGGCATTTCCCATCTGACTGGCAGGTCTGAGGATGCCAGGGGCGCATGTGACATCTGGAAAATCAGATGACAAAAGAATGTCTCTTCAGAACAAGCTGGGCATTCAGCCGACTTTGAGCTATCTCAATTTTTTTATCTCCTCGATTTTTTTTTTTTTGTCTTCCATAAGATAGTTTTGATCATCCCTCCCTCACCTTTTTTACTTCATTAATTATTCTTTTACTTGCTTCATGCCTATTAACATACAGGAATCATTTCGCCAAAGATGGCTTCATCATTTTAGGGAAAGAGGGCAGTGGCCAGTGGGTGTGGGATGGTAGGTAGGGATCAGGGGGCCAGTTGACAAATACAGGGGCGGGGGCTGTTGCTCCTTGGTCATCTGGCTCTGGGTGGCTGGCCTACTTTGTCCTCTTGACCATAACAAGGCACAGAGGTAATTGCCTTTGTTACGAGCTCATGGTTGACATCTACTGATCTAGGTGTGCTTTGTATGTGGAATCTCCTTGCTGCTGCTGCTAAGTCACTTCAGTCGTGTCAGACTCTGTGCGACCCCAGAGATGGCAGCCCACCAGGCTCTCCCGTCCCTGGGATTCTCCAGGCAGGAATACTGGAGTGGGCTGCCATTTCCTTCTCCAATGCATGAAAGTGAAAAGTGAAAATGAAGTTGCTCAGTCGTGTCCAACTCCTAGCGACCCCATGGACTGCAGCCTACCAGGCTCCTCCGCCCATGGGATTTTCCAGGCAAGAGTGCTGGAGTGGGGTGCCATTGCCTTCTCCGGTGGAATCGCCTTAGTTCTCCTTTAATCCTCACCATAAAGCCAGGAGATCAGCCCTGGGATTTCTTTGGAAGGAATGATGCTAAAGCTGAAACTCCAGTACTTTGGCCACCTCATGTGAAGAGTTGACTCATTGGAAAAGACTCTGATGCTGGGAGGGATTGGGGGCAAGAGGAGAAGGGGACGACAGAGGATGAGATGGCTGGATGGCATCTCTGACTCGATGGACGTGAGTCTGAGTGAACTCCGGGAGTTGGTGATGGACAGGGAGGCCTGGCTTGCTGCGATTCATGGGGTCGCAAAGAGTCGGACACGACTGAGCGACTGATCTGATCTGATCTGATAAAGCCATGAGGAAGAGACTACTGAGAGCCTCATTTCACAGGTGAGGAAAAACGTCTGGGAGTGGTGAAGCTGCTCACACGAGGCCCCGAGGCCTCCTAATTGGCAGGGCCTGGGTCTGCATCCGGGCTTTCTGCCTCCGCAGCCCACGCTCCAGCAGCAGGCGGTGCAGGCGAGCCGGGCCTCATAGGCCGCTGGCGTCTAAACGCCGGGTAGCGCGACGCCGGGACCTCCAGGTGGGTCTCTGCGCGGGCTTCCCGGCCCTGGTTTTGGTTCAGGCCTGGGTTCGGGGACTGGCCCAGAAACTCCTTCCAGAGGAAGCATTCCCGCCGCCCAGAGGCCTTGCCAGGTCGGGTGGGGCTGTGGCTGGAGAGAGTCAGGGTTGCCCTCTGACCATCTCCTGAGGCGCCTTGTGAACCCAATTAAAATGGGACTTGGAGGAGTTTTAGGTTTGAGCATTGCGTTGATTTTATTGCATTTTCATTCCGTGAAAAGCGTTACTCGTGAAGGGAAGGTGTGGGGGCTCTTGTGCATGGGTCGGTGGTAAGAGTGAGCAGTCAGGGCTGTGGTCACGCTGCTGCTCTTCCTTGCCCGGTCCCTTCCTTTTCTGTAAAAGAGATTAGGCGGCTGGCAGGGTGAGCGGAGCCCTGACTCCTGGGTGACATGGAGTCGTGGGCTCACTGTTGCCAGCGCGGCTGCATCCTTGAGCCTCCTGCAGTCCTGGGAGGTAGGGGTTGCTGTCCTCCGCTTTCCAGGTGAGGAACCTGGGTTCGGGAAGACGGACCGCTGGCTCCTGCCCGTGAGGGAGCAAGAGAATGGGCATCGGGTGAGAGTGGGACCCCTCCAGCCATGCCAGGTTTCCCGGACACTGGGTCAGGGATTTGCTTTCGAAGTCATTTTACAGAAGATGTTTTCAGCGGACAGACCCATTCCTTCTGTTCCGTGAAAAGCCTGAGACGTAGAGGACAGACAGGGTGCTGGAGGGGCCTGGTGTCGTATCAACAGGAAGCTACCCGCCCGTTATAGGAGGCCGTGGACCTGGACTGCACCATCTTCGCTTAGACAGTGGTCAGGGCTGTTGCTTTGCCCTCGGGACACCGGGGAAAGAAAGGAGCTGAGTTAAGTGATCAGGATCTGGTTCCCACAGATGGGAAGCCTGACGCCACCCCCTCCCCCGCCCTACAGAGTTACCGGTGAGGCAACGCAGAACAAATCCAGAGCTCAGCCTCTCGCGAGACTTGGCGCGCGTCCTTGCCCGCATGCTTCCATGGGAACTTGTGAGTCCACGTGACCAGCTGTGTCTTGTTCTTGCTCGGCCCAGGTGGGAGACCCTGGCTCTGTCTGGATTTAAATGTTACTCAGAAGAGGAAAGAAAACAGTGCTAAGGTGCAGAACAGGGGCCCTGGGATTTTTGTTTCTCTTTTCCTCAGTGTAGCCCAGTCGGTGGAGGTTGGTGAGCGTGCCCCTTCCCTTCTCTTTGCGTTATGAGGGTTGGGGTCAGGGAATGCCTCGTAGCTGCTCCTGGATGCCAGCTGGGCAACCATTGAGGCTGGAGGTCCTGACCGTGGGTCTTGACTCTTTGCCATCCTGGTGGTTTGTGAGCTGAAGTTGGGCGCTTTTCCCTAGGAGCTTCACAGAGTCGCCCACCATGGGCAGCCTGTTCCCTGAGCCATGTACTTGTGTGTGTTTGGTTACCCTGTTTTCTTATTTCCAACAAGAGTATGAACTTGTTGTGGGCAGGGACCCAGCCTGCCCTTGTTTGCCGCCGCCTCGGCTCCTGGCACGGGGTGTTTGTAAATAGTGGACCAGTTAGTGAAGCATCACCGTGTCTGTGTCAGCTGTTCTGAGGTTGCCTTATCGCTCTGACTGCTTTCTTAATGTGGCCTGATGGTGTCTCTTTGCAAGCTGGGAACAGAACTTTGGGGAGAGGGATAGAGCAATGGAGGGGACCCACAGCAGGACAGAGAGGCAGAGATGAAGATAGGAGAGAGGGAGAGAGACAGGAGGGATGGGAGAGGGAGATATTCCCTTTGGGAGAGAATGTGATTGTTTAATGAAAACAGCAAAACCTACAAAACCAAAAGACGGGGCTCTCTTCAAAGCATTTGTTCTGAGGCTGAGCCCTTGTCCCAGTGATGTAGGAATGCTTGTATTAAGAATCGCTTTCAAAGCCAATTTCTACTTTTCATTTTGCTTTTGTTTCTGGCAAAAGGTAGGGGTGAACCAGGTTGATCACTGACCTTATTCACTAGCCTTTTCCTAAAGAGATTCTGGGTATTTCTGAGAAAATCAAATCTGTCTTCAAAGAGCGCCACATTCTCTTGTCTGTGAAGCTCTCAAGAGGAGGGTGTCCTGGGCTCTGGAGAAGGTCGCCCTGGGAGCTGCTCCGAGGGGTGGCGGTATTCCCAGCACCACACCGCCCGCTTCCCAAGCTTCCTCCTTTGAAGGGAACAACACTTGTTTATGTGATTCTGGTGTGTTGATTAAACAGAACAGCCTTCCTACTTTGCAGTCACACTTCCCTAAGTCTACAGTCCCATCTGGTGCCAAGAATCCATCCCCCTAGACTTTCCTCTTTACCCACTGGCCCCGGGAACACCGTCAGATGACGTATTTCACTCCCAGCTGTAGCCTGGCTTTTAAAGGCCTTCCTTGTCCCTGGCACAACAGACTTTCATGTTACCCTGGAATCAGGGGACTCAGATGTGGGCTTCTCAGAAGTGGGGATACCTGCCTCACCCCCACTAGGACTTGGGGGTCTTGTGAACTGTATCATTCACAGTTGTCGTGTTGGTAATTTTCACAAGTAGAATTCCTTCAGTTCCCAGGAGGGCTCCTTGGGCTTGACTTAGAATATGTGAGTTTCTGCAGTTTTTCTTTCCTTGCCTTTAAAAAAAATGCACTTTTGATCCTGGTTAGGTTAGACTTTTTCATCGTAGTGACAGCAGAAAGAGCTCCACCCTTCCTGTGTGTGAAGTGTGCGAGACGATACAGGCTGCTTTAAAAATAGCCTCTCGTTTATAAGTGTGGCGTCTTCAACTTAAGTCGTGTTCTGTGCACGTTCAGAAGGTCACCACCGGCACTTGTTGGGACCTGGGGGAGATAAATAGCAATTAATTGGTCTCCACTAAGTAGGTGGGATGAAGGCACGCACATTTTTTTTTAAACAGCCTTATTGAGATATAATTTACATACTGTACAGTTCGCCATTTTAAATTATACAATTCAGTGGTTTTATTATATTCAGAGTCATGTAACCGTCATCAAGATCGATCTTATTTTCGTCACCTGAAAAGAAACCCCATACACATTAGCCATCACTCCCTGTTTTCCTCCAGCTTTCCCTCCCTTCCCCAGCCCTAGGGAACCACTAATCTGCTTTCTGTCTCTATGGAGTTTCCTATTTTGGACATTTTATATAAACTAAATTATATGTGTTCTATCAAGTCTGGCTTCTCTAATTTAGTATACTCTTCTTAAGAGTCACTCATGTTGTAGCCTGTATCTGTACTTAATTTCTTTTGTGGCTGAATAGTATTCCATTGTACAGATATGTCACATTTTCTGTGTCCTTTCCTCAATTGGTAGACATTTGGATTGTTTCCATTTTTTGCATTGTGATATTATGAATACTGCTTTGAACATTCATGAACAAGTTTTGTATGAACTTAAATTCTCAATTCTCTTGAGTATACATACCTAGGAGTAGAATTTGCTGGGACATATGGTGATATGGTAACTTTAACATTTTGAGGAACTGTCCAACTGTTACCCAAAGCAGCTGCACCATTTACATTCCCACTAGCATTGTATCAAGATTCCAGTTTCTGCACATCTTTCCTGACACCTGTTAATGTATATCTGCTGGGTTCTAGCATCTTTAGGATGTGAAGTAGTATCTCATTATAGATTTGTAATTTTTATGACTGTGATGTTGAGCTTCTTTCCTTGGGCTTATTAGTCATTTGTATGTATTCTTTAGAGACATGCATATTCAGATTTTTGCCTACTTAAAAAATTGAGTTTTTTTAAATTCTTGAGTTGTAAGAATTTTTTATATATTCTAGATACCAGTTCCTTATCAGATCCATGCTTTGCAAACATTTTCTCTCCTTCTGTGGGTTGTCTCTTCATTTGCTTGATGGTGTCCTTCACAAAAGTTTAACATTTTGACCGAGAGGCATGTGCATTTTTAGCATCTTACAGCTGGATGGGGCCTTTGTGGTGGCCTGTTCTGAATCTCTTGTCCTAGTGGTGACATGCCTCGTGGTCCACAGAGGAGATGCCTTCCTCAAGATCACGGGCTAATAAAGGACTGGAGCTTAACCTCTGGGAAGCCTCAGTTTCATCCCCACTGTTTCTGAAGGTGGTAAGTTTAGGTGTGTAGGGAAAGAGTTGGTAGCACTGAACTGTTCTCATCTTCCTGGAGGCGCACAGACTCCAAACTCAGCTCTCGTTGTGGATGGACTGGCCTCTCCCCGAGGGTCATTTGTTTTTAAGTATAGAAGGGTCCTGTCACGTTTGGTCCTTTCTTTGGGAGGGTGCCATCTATGAGAGACTAGCGTGGATCAGTGCTGTCAGGGGTCATTGTCACTAGTCACCTGTAGCTGTGAGACCTTAAGTTAAAATTAACTCACATTCAAAATTTATCTTCTTAGCCACACAGCCCTCACGTGCATTGTTCAGCGTCCGGATAGGGCTGCCACGTGGGGCAGCACGCATACGACACGTTGCCGTCGCTACAGCAAGTGGTGGTGGATGGCGCTGGCCTGGAGGCGTCTGTGCCTTGTGCGCTGGTTCCACCCTCACCTCTGACCCAGGCTGCTTCTCTGGACCCACAGGCTTGGTCTGTCTGCTGTGTGTACCTCCTCCACCGCTGAGACTTCCTATGTGTGTAGCTGCCTCTGGGCTTCTTGTCAAGCCTCCTCCTCAGATCAGATGGTCTGTGGGTCCTACTGGGAGAGACACTGCTTTTCTGTGGCTTCTGGACTTGGTTGCTAGTAGAGAGACCAGTGTGAGACCAGTGTCTTTCCTCACTTCAGCTGGTGGATGTCTTGCAGAAATTGAGCTGGAAGATGCTTGGAGAGAAGTGCATTCTTTCTTGGAAAGGCTAACTCCTGAAAGTGAATGAATGAATGTGTTGGTCTGCTTGGTGGACAAGAGGAAGAAGTTGAACATTTTTGGAGTTTAGTTCTTTTGGCTGCATTGGGAAGTAGCCTTTTGAGTGGTGCTTCCTTGGTGGCTCAGATGGTTAAGAATCTACCTGCAATGCAGGAGACCTGAGTTCAATCCCTGGGTCGGGAAGATTCCCTGGAGAAGGAAATGGCTACCCACTCCAGTATTTTTGCTTGGAGAATTCCATGGACAGAGGAGCCTTGTGGGCTATAGTCCATGGAGTTGCAAAGAGTTGGACATGACTAAGTGACTAACGCTTTCATTTTTCCCTTTAGAACAGGGGTCTTCAGCCTTTGAGATCTAAAGCCTGATGATCTGAGATGGAGCTGATGTAATAATAACAGAAATAAAGTGTACAATAAATGTAATTCACTTAAATCATCCCCTCACACTGTCTATGGATAAACTCTTCCATGAAAGTGATTTCTGGTGTCAAAAAGGTTGGGGGCCGCTGCTTTAGAGGCAGTCAGTTCCAGGGATTTGCAAGATTCCAAAGGGGCATGAGGAGGGAGACGGGAGGAGTCAGAAATGTGGTGTACCAAGTCAGTGCCATGGCAGATGGTGGCCTTGTCCTGTGTAGTGCTCTGGTACTAAGTCACTTCAGTTGTGTTTGACTCCTGGTGACACTATGAACTGTAGCCTGCCAGGCTCCTCTGTCCATAGGATTCTCCAGGCAAGAATACTGGAGTGGGTTGCCATGCCCTCCTCCAGTGGTTCTTCCCGACCCAGGGATTGAACTAGCTGCTCCTGCATTGCAGGCAGATTCTTTACTGCTGAGCCACCAGGGAAGCACAGCGCCCTGGTGGGAGTCACCTTTATTTTAGTGCCTGTAATCCTGAGGGCTGTTCAGAACGCTGACTCCAAGGTCACCAGGGCTGCGCAAAGTCTCTCACAGGAAGTGCTTTATGTGAAAGGATTGAAGACATCGTGGTTGTACCAAGTTGGAGCATTAGAGCAGAGAGGAGCCTTAGAGGATATCAGAGAGAAGAAGGGATTGACCCAGGTCATAGCAAGTTAGTGGTGGCAAAACCAATGAGAATCTGGGTCCTGTGGCACCTGGCCTTATGCACATCCCACATGCCAGTTTTTTTTCTTCATTTACATAAAGGACAAACACAGTGACTTCATGGAGATGTTGCCCAGGGTGAGACATGAATTAATTTAACCCATGTGAGGCACTGGTCTTGCCTTTAAGTCCTCCTCTGCTGCTTGCGTCATTTGAAAGTATATTAAGAAACCTTTCAATTAAGGCAGGATCACCCAGGTTCTCATTCCTTCTCTGCACCCTATCTCCAGGATCTATTTTCTGCAGGGAGGTCTGTCCTTGACTTTAAAGAAAGCGTTGGGAAACAGAGACTTGTTGTTTTTGAGGTCAGCCTTGTTCACTGGACTTTGAGAGCCTTGAGGGCAAGGCCAGCGTCATCTGTCACCACTTGGGGACTGGCACAGTGTGTTCAGATGGGGAATATCTGTGAACTTTGCCTTTTTCAGGAAAACTACCCTTTGAATGGGTTTCTGAGGTACGAGGTCCCTTCTCCAGGTGGTGCTGAAACTTTGTCACTTCTGATTTGGGAATAGCGACCAGGAGAAATGGAATCTTTTTTTTTTTTTTCCTGTTTGCAGGGAGAGTTGTGCATTTCGACTTTGAACTTTATGAGAGCTGGAGAATTTTCATGTTTGGATCAAGAGAGTAAAGGCTACTTTTTGCTAAATTGGGCAGTAGGTGTACAAAACCTGACAATATGCTGGGTAGAATTCCCAGAGCAGTGAGGGGTAAGCAGGGCATTGTGGAAGGCCTCCCAGGCCATAAACACAGGATATCTCACTTCATAGTGGAACTTCTCTGCTCTGTCCTCCAGAGGTGGCAAACCGTTCTTTTCAAAGACAAGCTTAATGACTACTGTGCCAACACACAAAACTACGAGATAAACGTATGCACCAGTTTAGCACTGGAAATGCAGTTTACAAAAGATTTGCACGACAATCTTAAAAACAGGTTGAAGCATCTTAGGCTCAGCTGCTGTACTTTTAAGTTAGTTATTAGGAACAGGGCTCTGGGGACAAGATTATGGAGCAGGGATGTGACCCAGTCAGAGCACCTGTCCGTCTGGCATTTGAAGCCTCTGTTTTTGGGTTCATTTTAATTAATTTCTTGTTCGGCCTTTAACAGGACCCAAGTTTCTCTGGTTGGAGCACAGTAAGTTTTCAGGCTGAATTACTTGGATCATTGCCTTTGTTTTCTTTTTCACATAGCCTGTGGATATCTGGCCTTTTCAGCCAAGGAAAATGGAAATGGTTTTAAACACTCACTTGAGCCATGAATTTCAACCATGTATTAATTTGCTGTTTATTCTTTGATTTTTCATATCTTTTGAGAAGCAATGAAATGACGCTGAGGCAGGCATTCAAGGTCCTTTGGCGATACCTCTGGGGCCTGGAGCTGGAGGGTACGGCCTGGGAGAATGGACTGTGCCCTGCCACCCATTTCACCCACAGAGCAGCTCCCCACACTCTCACTCTCTCCCTCCCTCCCTCCCTTATGTGTGTGGTTGAGGTTTTCACTTAAGATTTCATCTGGGGAGAAAAAAATTTGACATGTCTCTTGCATGCAGTTAGCGGACAGTTTGCTCTGTGTTCTGTCCTCGAGTCAGTGAGGTCTCCATGATGAACATTGAGGGCTTGGATTTGTTCCTTCCTCCTAAGAATCAGCCACAGGATAGATGCTGAACTCAGATCTCAATTTTGCCTCTAACTCAGCTGTTACTTAGCTTTTCCGGGAAGTGGAAGTAAGAAACCTGGTGTTACAGATGAGCACAGGCCCTTCAAGTGATCTTGTATTCAAAGTATTCAGTGTTATCCCCAGGTAGATCAGAGTATGAACTTATTCCTGTCTTCTAAAATTCTTTTCCTAGGGAGGAAAAGGATTCAGGCATGATGAGTAGCGTCAGTTCAGTTCAGTCACTCAGTCACATTTGACTCTCTGCGACCCCATGGACTGTAGCATGCCAGGCCTCCCTGTCCATCACCAACTCTTGGAGCTTGCTTAAACTCATGTCCATTGAGTTGATGATACTATCTAACCATCTCATCCTCTGTTGTCCCTTTCTCCTTCTGCCTTATCTTTCCCAGCATCAGGGTCTTTTCCAAAGAGTCAGTCCTTCCCATCAGGTGGCCAAAGTATTGGAGTTTCAGCTTCAGCATCAGTCCTTCCAATGAATACTGAGGACTGATTTCCTTTAGGATTGACTGGTTTGATCTCCTTGCAGTCCAAGGGACTCTCAAGAGTCTTCTCTAACACCACAGTTCAAAAGCATCCAGTTCTTCGGCACTCAGCTTTCTGTATAGTCCAGCTCTCACATCTATACATGACTACTGGAAAAGCTATAGTCTTGACTAGATGGGCCTTTGTGGGCAAAGTAATGTCTCTGTTTTTTAATATGCTGCCTAGGTTGGTCATAACTTTTCTTCCAAGGAGCAAGTGTCTTAGTTTCATGGCTGCAGTCACCATCTACAGTGATTTTGGAGCCCCCTCCAAATATAGTCTCTCACTGTTTCCATTGTTTCCCCATCTATTTGCCATGAAGTGATGGGACCTGATGCCATGATGTTCGTTTTCTGAATGTTGAGTTTAAGTCAACTTTTTCACTCTGCTCTTTCACTTTCATCAAGAGGCTCTTTAGTTCTTCTTTGCTTTATGCCATAAGGGTGGTATCATCTGCGTATCTGAGGTTATTGATATGTCTCCCAGCAATCTTAATTCCAGCTTGTGCTTCATCCAGCATTTTGCATGATGTACTCTGCATATAAGTTAAACAAGCAGGGTGACAGTATACAGCCTTGACATGCTCCTTTCCCGATTTGGAACCAGTCTGTTGTTCCATGTCCAGTTCTAACTATTGCTTCTTGACCTGCAAACATTTCTCAGGAGGCAGGTTAGGTGGTCTGCTATTCCCATCTCTTTCAGAATTTTCCACAGTCTCTTGTGATCCACACAGTCAAAGGCTTTGGCATAGTCAATTAAGCAGAAATAGATGTTTTTTTTGAATTCTTTTTTGATGATCCAACGGATGTTGGCATTATGATCTCTGTTTCCTCTGCCTTTTCTAAAACCAGCTTGAACATCGGGAAGTTCATAGTTCGTGTATTGTTGAAGCCTGGCTTGGAGAATTCTGAGCAGTACTTTGCTAGTGTGTGAGATGAGTGCAATTGTGCGGTAGTTTGAGCATTCTTTGGCATTGCCTTTCTTTGGGATTGGAATGAAAACTGCCCTTTTCCAGTCCTGTGGCCATTGCTGAGTTTTCCAACTTTGCTGGCATATTGAGTGCAGCACTTTCATAGCATCATCTTTCAGGATTTGAAATAGCTCACCTGGAATTCCATCACCTTCACTAGCTTTGTTTGTAGTGATGCTTCCTAAGGCCCACTTGACTTCACATTCCAGTTTGTCTGGCTCTAGGTGAGTGATCACATTATTGTGATCTGAGTTATAAAGATCTTTTTGTATAGTTCGTCTATGTATGCTTGCCACCTCTTCTTAATATCGTCTGCTTCTTCTGTTAGGTCCATCCCATTTCTGTCCTTTATTGAGCCCATCTTTGTATGAAATGTTCCCTTGGTATCTCTAATTTTCTTGAAGAGATCTCTAGTCTTTCCCATTCTATTGTTTTCCTCTATTTCTTTGCACTAATCACTGAGGAAGGCTTTCTTATCTTTCTCTGCTATTTTTTGGATGAGTAGGTAACGGACCATATATAATGTGGTGGCTTTGCAGTGGGGGTGGTGGGGAGTACGGTGGGGATTAAACTGGAACTAATGATTAAATGATCAATACAGAACTTTGAGGTTTTTGTTATTTTCTGCTTTGGGTATATAGCTTTTGCTCTGTAAAGCGTGGAGATGACCTATTTAATCCTTATGTATTTGGAGCTCTCAGAATGTGCCAAGGACCAGCCCAGTTGACTGAATGTTAATGGAAGGAGTCAGAAGTCAGTCCCTGACCACAGGGAGCTCAGAGTTCAGTTGGGGACAGATGGCCCTTAATGATCCCAAGTATTAGTATTCCTTTGATCTAAGGAAAGAACCCAATCCCAGCACAGACTGGATTAAGTCAAATAGCAATTTATTGGTTCTCACAACTGACCAGTCCAGAGATAAATCTGGAGTCAGCTCAGTGGCTCAAATGATGTCATCAGGGTCTGGCTTCTCTCTCCCCATTCTGCCTCCACTTCCTATGTGTTGACCCCGTTCTCAGAATGCCCTCCCCTTGTCATTGCAAGATAGCTGTCAGAAGTTCTTAGGCCTGCCTCTTTCCTTCCTTGCTTCCAGCAAAAGAGAGTGTGAGAGTCTGTGTCCAGCTCTGCCAGGCAGTCTTGTTTGATCTCATTGGCTCAGGCTGGGGCAGGTGCCTTCCTGAATCTGCCACATGGCTGGGGCATGTGAGGCACTGCCTGAGTTAAGAACTGACCCTGTACTTCACCCCTGAACCCAGGGTGGAGCCATCTCTACTCTAAGCCTGTGGGCTAAGAATGGAGAGAAATTGGAATGTTGATTTCTGGGAAAGGTAACGGGATCAGGCTTGAATTCTGGCCTCACTTCGCATCATGGCAGGCTGAACTTGGGGCTGTACTCCCACCTGACGTTCCCATGGGTCACAACTTACTCCATGAGGAGCAGAGCATCTTGTTTCCATGTGGTTTAGCTGCACTGTGGATTTAGACACCAAATCTTGTCTGCCCCGAGAACACCGTTCTTTCTGAGGTTGGGAGGGAAACATTTCAGAGTAGCCTTAGGACCTTGACTCTGATAATGAACATCTTCCTGGTGGTACTGTTTGGGACTCTCAGAGGCATACAGGTGAATAAGGACAGTGGTGCATGGGCACCCCTCCAGTCAGCCATGTTATTCAGATTAGCATGTTTTACTCTTTCTGGGGTTCCAATAGCAGATTGGCGAATGGTACAGACTTCCGAGATTTGGGAAGGAGAACTGAGTGTACATCCTGACTTCAGGTTCCTCATCTATAAATGGTAACCATCTCAGAGTTGTTGAGAGAAGTAAATGAAGTAGTGTGAGTAAAGCCCAGTGCCTGGAACATAGTATCCAGTCCATAGAGGTAGCTGTTGTCATTTCCTAACTTTTCAGATGAGTAGGGATGCTACCAGATAATCTCTGTGGAGTTTTAGTGTGACCATTCTGTGAATCTATGAAAACCTTTCTTTCACTGCCCACACCTCTGAAAACTGGAGATGCTTCTTCACTGGGGATGAGATGTTGGAAAGCTCTCACAGGCCATAGCCTCACCTTATAATTCACTGAGTACCTTTGCATGCATGCTCTCATTTGATTCTTAGAATAGCCTGTGATGAAATCACGATCCCCATTTTATGGGCAAGGAAGCTCATCCATGACTCAAGGACCTTATGGGACAGTGGTAGGGCAAGTCCGAGTGTCTGGAATCTTCTCAGATATCCCATATCCTTTGTAGCTTTATGCTACTCCAGTGTGGATTTGCCTTTCTAATATAATTCATTGAATTTATTACAGATCTACCATGGTTTCACATGGATTTGCACGGACAGCCATATTGTATAGTACATCAAAATAAGAAGCCTTGAGTTTATCTAGTGAAAAATAAAATTATCCTTTCACTTCTGTCTTTGTTCATTGGCTTAATTCATCAGGATTGTACTGCAAACCTCTCTTGCCATTAAACCAAATTAGCTCAATTTGTGTTGTTATGAAATAACATAAGTCAAGTTTATAACATTTCAAAGTTCTAGGCAGTAGCTTCCCAATTAGAACTAGAAAAACTTGCCTCGCTGAAGTCCAAGCCATTTATCTTGGTTAAGATACAGATTTCTGAGGGAGGTTGGACTCGTGGAAAAGAGAGTTAAATGCTAAATTTCTTAATTTCTTTAGCACCTAGCTCATTTCTTCCTAACCACACCCATCAAAGCATTGTGCACTAGCATATTTGCAGTAGTGGATAGTAATTATGATGGCATTAAGTATTTGAGAAAAGCTGAGGGTGTCTAGCCAATAGACTGTTGTGAGAAGATTATTGATATTATCACATACAGATCTTCTTCGACTTAATGATGAAATTGCTGTTGCTGGTTAATCGTTAAGTTGTGTCTGACTCTTTTGTGACCTTATGGGCTGTAGCCTCCCAGGCTTCTCTGTCCATGGGATTTTTCAGGCAAGAATATTTGAGTGGGTTACCATTTCCTTCTCCGGGGGATCTTCCCAACCCAGGGAAAGAACCTGTGTTTCTTGCTTGGCAAGGTGGATTCTTTACCACTGAGCCACCTGGGAAGCCCAATGTCCTGATAAAACCATCCATTGTAAGTTGAAAATAACGTTGGTTGAAAATGCATTATATATTTCTAACTTACTAAACATCATGACTTAGCTTTACTTACCTTAACTGTGCTAAGAACACTTAGATTAGCAAACTTATCAACACAAAATTTATTTTATAATAAAGTGTTGAATAGCTTTTGGAATTTATTAAGTGGTTGAATGGGTACACATGGTTGTACTTTTATTGGCTGTTTATGCTCTTGATTGCATGGCTGATGGAGAGCTGCACTCACTGCCCTGCCCTACGTCAGGAGAGGGTGTATCTCTAGCCTTGGAGAAGATCACAATCCAAAATTTGAACTATGGTTTCTACTGAATGGGCATGTGATGTGGTCAGGGAATGTGTTAGTTGGTATTCTGTTTCAGCTATTTCTTCCTGAGATTGGAATAATTCCCTCATATGTAATGCGAATGGTTATAAAAGGCCTTGTAGAAAGAGTCCTTACTTGTTTTCTGTTACTTATATTCTTTGTCTTAATGAGTCCCTTTTCTTCCCTTGATATGTAATTTCCTGTGTTTTTTTCCTTTCTTGTTTCTGAATAAATCTTGAAGAACCTCTCTTTTGTCCAGTTGTTTTCCTTCACAGTGGGGAAGCTAGAGTTTCACCTATATTTGGGAGTGTGTTTCAGTAATGTTAAATAGAATATATGAGACGTTTTCTTTCTTTCCAAAGGTCTTATTTTTTAAAATATTTTAAAATATATTTCTATTTATTGATTTGACTATGCTGGGTCTTAGTTGCAACATGCAGAATCTTTATTTGAGGCATGTGGGGTCTAATTCCCCAACCAAGAATTGAACTTGGGTCCTCTGTATTGGGAGTCTTAACCATTGGATCATGAAGGAGGTTCCTGAAGGTCTTACAGCATTCTGGAAATGTTCTCTAATGAACATAGCCAGATCAAACTAAATAGTACTTAAACTAAAAGGGAAAAGTTGAGTTTGGAGTTCAGAGTATTTGAAGAGGAATATAGTTTTATTACTTTTAATTTTAAAGTCAATTATTAATTTTTTCTTTTGTGATTAATACTTTCTAGGTCCCAAGAAAGATCTCAAAGATACTCTGTTTTCTTCTAGAAGGTTTATAGTTTTATCTTTTACATTCATGTCCATTTCATATTTTTATCTATGGCATGAGGTAGGGATTTATTTCATTCCCTTCTCCCAGTGGATATCCAGTTCTTTAAACCACAGTTGTCTGGGATTCCAGTACTGTGTTGAAATGGAAGTGGTGAGAATGGACATCCTGGTCCTTTTCTTGAAGTCAGAGAAACGGTGGTTAGTCTTTCATCACTAAGTACAATTTTAGTTTAGGTTTTGCATAAATGTGCTTTATTGGTTGAGAAAGTTTCTTTCTGTTTCTAGTTTGCTGAGAGTTTTTGTTATGAAAGGGTGTTGAATTTTGTCAGGTTCTTTTTCTGCATGTATTGAGGTAATCATAGGCTTTTTCTCCTTTATTCTATTAATGTGGTTAATTCCATTGAATTTTGAATGTTAAACCAACTGTTATTACCAAGTTAGACCCCACTTGGTCCTGATGCATCAGCCTCTTTATGTATTGCTGGATTTAATTTTCTAATATTTTATTAAGGATTTTTACATGCATGTTCTTGAAAAATATGGGGGTCTTAATTTTCTTTTTTTGTAATGGCTCCGTCTGGTTTTGGTATCAGTGTTATGCTGGCCTCATGAAGAGGAGTAGTCTGGTACCAGTTACTCTGCCATGACTGGCTGCAGAGTTCCAGTTTTCTTTTAAGTGCATAGAGTGATGACTGTTGGGTAAAAGAAATGGTGTTGTTTTAATAATTAGCTGTGAATTCCTGATTTATTATAGAAAACATCTATAGAATAGTATGTTGTATATGAAGTAATACATCACAGATGCTGAAAAATGTTTTACCTCAAGTGGGATGAACAACTCATACCTACCTCCCCTTATGCTAAAATTGCATTTCTATTTTAGTGGCAAAATTTGTTTAACCACTGAGGGAATGAATTATCTTATTTGATTGTCATTCCTTTGTAATTTTTGGAATATTCAATTAATAAGCTTTATTGTATGTTCATATTTGTGTCTCATTGTTTTTCTCTTTCTACCCTCTTTTGGTTGTATTTCTCCCAAATAAAAGCTTATATTCATAAGTCAGCTAGCGTTTTTTACCTTTGCGTTATTTTGCCTGGAGTTGGTCACATGGCCTCAGGCAAAATAAAAATATTTTTTCGCTAGTGACATTGTAGGTTGCCACTGCTGCTGTGGTTTCTGTTTTGGGGAGACTTGCCTTCAAAAAGAAAGGTTATATTTTTTTTTCTTTTTTTTTTTAATAATAAAAAAAAAAAAAAAAGAAAGGTTATAAATTCAGTCTAACTCAGCAAGCAGTTCAGTAAAGAATGGAGTTAGGAGAAAACACACCATCAATTTTGGTGAAGTACAAATCTTGTGTGAAGTAAGCAGTGGGTGAGTGGGAACTGGGAGCAACCATGCGCGTTCCCATAGTGATAGTACAGGAAAAGCACAGGGGAAAAGGAAGTCGTTCTGGAAGAGTTTTTGGGGGTGTGTTGTGATGCTTCAGGAAACATGCCAACTTCTACACCTCTGTCTTCAGCATGACGTGTTTAGACACACGTCCTATACTGTGTTCAGCAGTACTTGCTGTGCTTCTCTTGTGTCCCTCCAGGCCTAGAGGATGCTACCTAAGGGGGGTTTATGTCCCCATGTGATTTAGAGGGATCTTCTCCCTTGTTTCTGTCTAAGAGTCCTGTAAACAGAGACACAAAATATTGCTTGGAGCACCTGGTGACATCCGAAGGTGTTCCCTCCGCCTTGCTGTCATCCCTGGTTCCTGGATGGAGCCTGAGTTATAGGCTGCCTTTGGGGTGGTCTGCATGTTCTCAGATGCCACAGGCCTGACTTTGATGCTGCCCCCAGTATCTGCCTCCCTGTTCCTCTGGGGGATGCTTATCAAAAGGGTCTTGGGACTGGGGACCATTTCCACATTTGTATAAAGTAGTCCCCCAGCATGAAATGTCCCTCCTTATTCTTCACCCGTTCATATCCCATCATGCTTGAAGGCTCATTCAGTACCCTCCCAACTACTCAAGCCTCTCTTTTTTTCCCTTTACGATCTATGTTTTATGTTTGTATTATTTAGTACAGTCTTAAGAAGTAACACATTTTGAAGGTTTATTTCGGAAGTATAGTCTAGGTCTGATTTTTTAAATAAAGTGACACAGAATGGAGTCTTTCTGTTTATTTACTTGGCAGGAGTAAAAAAAAAAAAAGTTCTTATACTACACAATGGGAAATGAAGCATTTGCAACAAGCAGAGGATTTAGGTTATCATGACTATGAGAGCGGAGAATTTAGGGTAAAAGAAACAAAAGTTATTTGAGGTCTTGGTTTCTCAGTTTGACCCGTTGATGATTGCCTTCTTTCCTTTACTTTTGGACTCCACGGTAAGATTTTTCTGCAGCAGTACCTTCTTGTCATTAATGAATTCTGTCTACCATACCCGCTCTGTTTGGATTTTTGAGTTGTTTTCCCCTGTTGGCTTCTGTGCCCCAGTGCTCTTTTTATTAAGGCTTCTCTGACAGTTGTTTTTGGAATATTTGTGTCAGCGTCAAATCTCTGCAGGATCAGATCTCAGGCTACGTAATCCTGAGCAAGTCCATCTCACTGGTTGACTTTTTATTCTTTTTAAAAAGGAGGAGGAGGAAGCCTTCCTTGCAGGATGGTGGCAGAATTTGAGAGAATGCATGTCCATGCAGCACAAAGCAAGGGCTCTGATGGTTGCTTAACAGTTCCCTTTGCTCTACCCCAGAGGTTCCCTCTGTCCTTGCATGTCAGAGGCTGTGGTAAATGCTTTCCCATTGGGTTGCTTACGTTACAGGTAAGGTGACCTTGATAGTTCATAGCCATGGGAGGTGAGTGTCCTCAGGCTCTGGCTTGTACCCTTGAACTTGCTGAATTGTTGGAAAGGCATTTTTCCTGGTGTTTACCCAGTGGCAGATGTGACGTGTACAAAATACTAGTCCCATGATAAAAAACATTCCTAGGTATAATGCCTAGGAAGTTGTTAAGGCCACAGGAAGTCAGTGAATACTTACTCTGTCCTCTTTGGAGATTTGGGGATATAAATAAAGGAGAGGCTTGGCGTGGATAGTCCTGAGGAGACCGTAAGCGTAATTCCTGCCACTTACGAAGCAGCTTTTCAATAAGCTGTCTAGGTTGCTCATAGTTTTTCTTCCAAGGAAAGAAAAACTCTTTTAATTTCATGCCTGAAGTTGCCATCTGCAGTGATTTTGGAGCCCCCCAAAATATAGTCTCTCACTGTTTCCTTTGTTTCCCCATCTATTTGCCATGAAGTGATGGGACCTGATGCCATGATCTTCGTTTTCTGAATGTTGAGCTTTAAGCCAACTTTTTCACTCTCCTCTTCACTTTCATCAAGAGGCTCTTTAGGTCTTCTTCGCTTTCTGCCATAAGGTTGGTATCATCTGCGTATCTGAGGATATTGATATTTCTCCCAGCAATCTTGATTCCAGCTTGTGCTTCATCCAGCCCAGGATTTTGCTTGGTGTACTCTGCATATAAGTTAAACAAGCAGGGAGACAATATACAGCCTTGATGTACTCCTTTCCTGATTTGGAACTGGTCTGTTGTTCCATGTACAGTTCTAACTGTTGCTTCTTGACCTGTATACAGATTTCTCAGAAGGCAGGTAAGGTGGTCTGGTATTCCCATCTCTTTCAGAATTTTCCACAGTTTGTTGTGATCCACACAGTCAAAGGCTTTGGCATAGTCAATAAAACAGAAGTAGATGTTTTTCTGGAACTCTCTTGCTTTTCCAATGATCCAACAGATGTTGGCAATTTGACCTCTGGTTCCTCTGCCTTTTCTAAATCCAGCTTGAACATCTGGAAGTTCACGGTTCACGTACTTTTGAAGCCTGGCTTGGAGAATTTTGAGCATTACTTTACTAGTGTGTGAGATGAGTGCAGTTGTGCAGTAGTTTGAACATTCTTTGGCATTGCCTGTTTTTGGAATTCGAATGAAATCTAGACAGCGTATTAAAAAGCAGAGACATTACTTTACCAGCAACGGTCTGTCTCGTCAAAGCTATAGTCTTTCCAGTAGTCCTGTATGGATGTGAGAGTTGTACTATAAAGAAAGCTGAGCAACAAAGAACTGATGCTTTTGAACTGTGGTGTTGGAGAAGACTCTTCAGAGTCCCTTGGACTGCAAGGAGGTCCAACCAGTCCATCCTAAAGGAAATCAGTTCTGAATATTCATTGGAAGGACTGATGCTGAAGCTGAAACTCCAGTATTTTGTCCACCTGATGCAAAGAACTGACTCACTGGAAAAGACCCTGATGCTGGGAACGATTGAAGGTGAGAGGAGAAGAGGACAACAGAAGATGAAATGATTGGATGGCATCACTGATGCCATGGACATGAGTTTGAGTAGGCTCTGGGAGTTGGTGATGGACAGGGAAGCCTGGCGTGCTACAGTCAGTGGGGTCACAAAGAGTCAGATGTGACTGAACTGAACTGATGGAGCAGCTGCTCTGTTCCATAAACAGTAGTCACACCATAGGGCAGGAAAGTACCCTGAGGCTCCAAGAGGCTGTATTGAGGTGGGTATACAAAATTCAAAGAGAAGTGTAAAGTGGGCGCTTCACAGCAGGAAAAGAGATTGAAGAGATGGATAAGGGTAAGAGATTTTAAGAACTTCAGTAATAACTAAAGTTTTATCATCTTTTGATTTTTAAGATAAGTGTCATTGGCTAGCAGTTGAGATTGCTCTGTCATGGAACTGACTTTTGCATGTAGGCTGGTTTTATGTTGATTACTTTTGATATTTGTTTTGTGAAAACCCTTTACATTTGTTGGATTTTATATTCTTTGTGGGCTGAGGCAGATACTTTTATAGCCAGGACGAGTGGAGAGGCGGTGAGGGTGTGAAGGGAAGGCAGCCATCTTGGATTCTGGTCACTTTCCCGTTGCCCGGCTGTGTGACTTGTGCCCAATACCACATCAGCTGGTGCAGGTGCTGACACTCGGCGTCAGACTTGGGTGCCCAGCCCATGGTCTTTTCTCTGGGACCCTTGATTGACCTTCTAGGGTTCCGAGCAGGTTTTGTTCTGGTGGTGCTGGAGACGACTTCTTGGCCTTTGGTTAGGATGGTTGATATGTAGACTAAGAAGCAGGCTGTTGACCAGATCAGACTGCTTTTGATGTCTCAGCCATGCCCCTTTTGAGCAATCTCTCCGTGAGTTGTTGGAGTATCTGCATTTCCCATCATGTTTTCCTTTTTGTCTTGGCTTCAAAGAAACTTGGAGCTAAATTTATTGCTTGATTGTAGTTCCCGGGTTGGCCAAGGTTTTAAATACATATTTTTTACGTGACTTTTTTTCTTTTTCTTTTGAAAATCTTGTTTGTGTCCTTGATTGCATCCACCTTAAATCATTTTTGTGAAGTAGGTCAGGTATACATTGAAGAATCGTTTCTGTAGGAGGAGAGTCATCAGACAAACAGAAACAGATCTGGGTGACTTTAGTTAAAAAAAAAAAAAAGTAGGGATAGATTTTGCATTTAAACTCCTTTTTATTATTATTTGCTATCAGATGGTCTGTACAGCTCATTTTGCTGTCCTCTAATGTGGGGGGTAAGCATCGGGAGGAAGGTTTTTCTTCATAATGATTATTTGATTATGGAAGTACTCAAGGCTGGATAACCTTCAGTTCTGACCTTGTAGTCAGACCTATGATTCCCTGAGGTTTGGGGGCCACATGCCCTCCCTCTCCTTCCTTGTTTGGGGCCTGAGGCAGCTCTCCTGGAGCCCTAGGACCGCCGAGGAGGTGAGGGCTGAGCATGTGTAGCTGCTGGCTAATCCTTCTTGAATACGGAGGGGGAAGATTCTGGGTTTAGTTACTGGGCCCCTTTATTCTAGCCTGGCTTCTAGAAGTAGCTGTTATGCCCCCGACAAACAATTGTTTGGCATAAGCTATATGCTGGGCACTGAGATAGGTGCTGTATTTTTTAAGCACTTAATGATGACAGCAGAGTTGTTAATAATTACAAATAGGATAGGCAATAAATATTGGAGGAATACTATTGAAGACTCCTTCCTAGTGGCAGATGTGAGCAGCCTGAGGGGAGGAACTGAGGGCCCTGTAGGAACGGAGGTCTCTGGGTACAGTGGGGCAAGGCCGGGGAGCAGAGTTCCCGTCTCTAGGTTGTGTTTCTTGTGTGTGAGGGCCTACTGGGACACCTCTTTGCAGTCATTCTAGATATTAGGGCTTATGAAGAAGGGACCTCAGTCCCCTCAGCCCGTTGATGTGGGCCCAGAGAGATGCTGGCATGCCTTCCCAAAGTCCTTTGGAGGTGGAGCGTGGTGGCCGGCTGTGCCTCCCCTCCACTTTTCTCCCCTCTTTGTGGCTATTCCTTTCTGTAATTCATCTGATTGCTATTCTTTACAGATTGCTGGCTTCAGCTTTATTTTATCTAATTTTATCTCTTCCAGCCTTGTACATCCAGAGCATCATGGGGCCCTGTGCTTGCTCTGTCCCTTCCATTTCTCCTCTGCTCCTTCCACATCCTGAGGGGGATAGGGACAGCATTTGCATAATCTCTGCTTCTCTGGCGCCCAGGTGCATTATGTGTTCCCCTCCTTGCAGTCATCGTCGTCTGTCATTGACATATTTTGCTGCTTCTAAGAGTCGGTCCTGCGTCCTCTTGCCCCATCTCTCTCTGCTTCCTTTTGTCTTTTGACCCATATCCTTCCCACCCCCATCTTGACCTTTTTTGCTTGCTGGCTGGCTTTTCATACCTTCTGTCACATTTACATGCTCACTATTTCTTTTTACTCCAAGCATCTGTTCATCTAAATCATGAACTGCAGTTGGTATAATTAAATATGTAATATGTTTATTTTAATATCAATATGTCACTCCGTGCATGTATTTGTAAGAGACCTGGCTGTCAGCACTGGGTCAGATCACTGTTTGCAAATGTCTACTCCTGCCAGCTCCCCTGGGATGTTCATGGGTTCTCTGTCTCCGTGTCTCTCTGCTCTGTATGTCTCTCTCTGTGTTGCTGTCTTTCTCTCTGAAGCACATCGTCTGTATGGACTGGCCCTTCCCCTCCCCATAAATCCCTGTTTGTGGAGGCTCACGGATCCCTGGGTGAGTGAGGAGGAACAGAAGTGCTCAGTTAAGAGGCCACTCATAGAAACCAATAAAGAACTAAAGTTTCATGCCCTGCTCTTTATTTTCCTTCTGCAAGCTGCTCTGAAACGGCAGCATGTTACGTGGAGCCTGAGCACCCTCCCCTGAGTGCATTGCTGATGCAAAGGCAGGCTGGCAGAAGCAATCAGAGCCTCTCCCGGCCTGTCTGTGGTCCCATGTGATCCCCCTCCCCAAATGGGCAGTGGGGAAACCAGCCCATCTCTGAGGCTTCTAAGTGGAGTGACAGGAAATAGAGGATCCGGTATTAGAATAGATTATGTGGTGTTTGCTTGTCACTTCTGTTTAAAGGTAAATAAAAAATCTATCTCTGGCTTAGAATTCTAGCCGCCTGGCCTGTGGGTGAATATTGACTGGCAAGCATCACCTCCCATGTAGAAAGGCTTGCACGCGAGCCTGTAAATTAGAGCTCTGCTGTAGACTTATCTTCTTAATGTTTTCTGCAAAGCAGAATTAGAACATGTTGTTTCTTTGGAGGTTGGGAATTGCAAACAAGAATCCCCTTCCTCCCAGACTAGTGGAAAGTAAACGAAGAAGTTGAAATCTTGTTTCATCAGCCATAAAAGTTAGATGAAAGCTGGGGCAGATAGATGAGAAGATTGTGGTATGTCTTGGACCTCAGATTTGTATTCCTTTTCTGGAAGAGAAAAATTGCATTTTAGATTTAGATAGTTTGGTTACATTTTGTGGGCTGTCAGATACACAGAATGTTAGATTAAGTTTCCAGTCTTGAGTTTTAGCACAGTGATAGGCAAGTCATTCGACATCCACGGGCTCTAGTTTCAACGACTGTCTAACAGAATACAGGTGGGAATACCTCCCACCTTATAGGAGGTAGTGATGATCGATTGGAAGTTTGTGCCAAGCACAGATCATGTGTTCAGTAAATATGGGTAAATGGTAAGCCCTTTGATAAACCTGCTGAAGTTCTAGGTGGTTATTTTTGCTTGTTGGTTTCATTTTGTTAGTTACAGTGTCTGGCTGGACTTAATAACACAGGCTGTTTGTGCTTCTGTGGACACTGGTTCTTTTAGGGACTTAACTATATTTGTCATGGAAATTTTGAAAGGGACTCATGGTTCCAAAAAGGACTAAAAGTTTTGAATTTCCTTTTTATTTTTTGCAAAAGATTTTGAAGCTTAAGTCATGCAATTAATAACAGGGGAGTTTAAGAGTCAAAGATTTTTCTTTTATTCTGGTCATTTTTTATGCTGAACTTGGCATGGGTTGAAGCAAATTCATGTCCTCTTGACCATTCACTTTTTTTTTTTTTTTAAACTGAGAAGATAGATTCTATCTCTAATGAAATAATTGCAAACAGTCCTGTTAACATATGGTACTGATTTTTGCAGAAGCATTGTTGAAATGCATGGGAACTACCAGGTTAAAAGACATAAAAATAGCCAGTGCTTCATACAGTCCAGATGGTATCTCCAGACTAGAGGATCGAAGAGGCACGAGAATTGTCTAGAGCTTCTAGAGCAGGGGTTGGAAACCATGGCCCTTGGCCAAGCCCAGCCCACTGCCCGTGTTGCATGGCCTGTGAGCAAAGGATGTGTTTTTTTAAGGGTTAAAAAAAATCCAGAGAAGAGTACTGTTTCATGACATGTAAAAATTCTATAAAATTTGCATTTCAGTGACCGTAAGTAAGGTTTTTCTTTGGATCACAGCCAGTCCCATTTGTTTATATACTGTCTGTGACTGCTTTTGTGTTACAGTGTCAGATTGAATAGTTGCCTAAAATACTTACTGACTGACATTTTACAGAAAAAGTTTGCCAGTCTTGAATCTAGGTGCTGAGGAATATTTGTTCTAAGATACATTAGTTGATACATGGCTTTTTTTTTTTTTTTGAAGTTTAGCTTTTGAACTTTAAGCCTTTTTGCTGTTTAAAAACTTTTATTAATAGAGAACAACAACAAACATGGCCTATTAATCCCACTACTCAGATCACCCATTTACATTTTATGTGATTAAAAATAAAAATGCTCATGGTAAAAATGTTCAAATAATGTAAGGTATAAAATAAAAATCTGCCCCCTACTTTTTCCCCATCCCAGTTTTTTAACCCAAAGGTTAACACTTAATAATTTAATACTTAACATGCCAAAATCTTTTTGTGGTTACACCAGTATATGTATATGTATATCCTTTTTTAAACAGAAGGCTTCCCTAGTGACTCAGTGGTAAAGAATCTGCCTGCTAATGCAGGAGATGGGGGTTTGATCCTTGGGTTGGAAAGATCCCCTGGAGAAGGACATGGCAACCCACTCCAGTATTCTTGCCTAGAGAAGTCTCATGGACAGAGGAGACTGGCAGACTACATACAGTCCATGGAGTTGCAAAGTGTTGGACATAACTTAGCGACTAAACAACAACATTCTCACAGAATGCTTAGTTCACTAGTAAAATATTTCTTAATTATTTAACCTTTTATTAGGAAAAATTTCAAACGTGTACAGCATATGACGGAAAAGCACAGTGAACCTTGGGAACCCATTTTTCAGCTTCAGTATTTTTCAGCTCCTGACTAAATCCTGTTTTCTCTGTCCAGTCCACTTCCAATGTTATTTTGAAGAAATTCCAGGTACCTCATTTCATCTGTAGATATTTCTGTATGTATCTTTAAGAGATAATGACTCTTTCAAAAACATGTCCACAAACTAAAACTGTTAAAAAAATAAATTAATGTGGATTTGAACACCAGGTATTATTTAAAGTTGTCTCCTCACCACCCCCAGTTCTTTTTTAAATGTCATGGTTTACTCTTGGTTGAATCAGATCTGGATAAGGCTTACACAATGTGATTGATTGTTGTCCTTTTTAAGTAAATTTTAATCTATAAGTTCCCTGAACACCCCTTCCTTTTTCCTCCTTCTTAATTTTCAAAGAAACCAAGTTATTTGCTGTGTAGATGTTTCATATCCCTGTTGTATTGTTTAATGTTTTTTTTTTTTTTTCTGTCCTTTAAATTTCCTGTGAGTTAGTAGTTGCATCTTGAGGCTGGATCACATTCAGGCTTACTTTAATGATGAGGAGGGTGTTTAAGCAGGGCTACTTCATAGGTGATGGTGGATTCTTTCAGTAGGAGACTCTAAATGTCTTTCTGTGATATTAGCACTGGTTGGTGTTTAATATGTATAGGCAGCCATTCATTATGTGTGTACAATGGTGATGCTCTAATTCTGTCCTTCCTTTGCCATTTATCAGATGAGATATTTCATTTTTTTCTACTTTTACTAGATTGAAAGTATTGTATTGACTTATTAATGTCCTTTAACAGTGACTGGTTTGGTTTCTTGTTTTTAGAATTTATAGAAATATTATGAATTTAAACATATTTAATGTGTTCTATCAAAGTTATTGATGTTCAAAATTTCTCCTTTTTGGCTTGCGTGAGCCTTTTCAAGTTGGTCCCGGAGTCCTTTTGCCGTGAGCCTAGTAGTCTTTGATAGCTTTCTTTCTGTCTGGTATTAAGATGGTCAAGGTGACATTTCTTGCCCCAGTTCTGGAATCAGCCATTTCTCCAAGAAGTCAGTCCTGTTTTTTTGTTTGTTTTTTGGAAACAGTATTTCCAGACATAGTCTGGGCTCAAAAGTACATGTCTATAAAAAAACAAATAACTTTTTATAATAAAAACACATATAGATAATGCATAAAGTACAACACTTATGTAACCATCACCTCAGTCAAGAAGGAGAATGTGGCAGCAGTTCAGAAATACCCTAGTAGGTCCCATTCTGACCATATCTCCTTTTCCCCTCAGAGTAACCACTCTCCTAATTTTGATGATAATGACTTCCTAGTTTTTCTTTTTATCATTTATATGTCTACATCCCTAGGCAATATAGCTTGGTTTTATCTGTTTTTGCATTTTATATAAATGGATCTGGTTGTGTGATTTTTTTTATATTATCTTTCATTCAGCATTGTAAGATCCATTTGTTTTCATTTTTCATGCAGTATGATATTCCATTGAATGAACAGACCATAGCTTATTTATTGATTCTTCTGATGATGTACATTTGAGTTGTTTCTCCTTTTGAGATGTTAAAAGATGCTGCTAAGACTGTCCATCGACTGATATTTCCAAAGGGTATATACTAGAGGTAGCATTGCTGTGTCAAAAGATAATGTGTATTTCTCTAAAGAGTTGTACCAGCTGATGCTCTCACCGACGGTGAGATGTTCTGTTGTTCTATTGCTTCATGTCCTCTCCCAACCTGCAACTGTTCAGATTTTCCATTTTCTTGCCAGTCTGTTGGTTTGAAGTGGTAACTCACTCTGACATCAGTTCAGTGTTTCCCTGATAACCAGTAAGGTCAAACCCCTTTTTGTATGTTTAACTGTTTAGATTTATTCCTTTTGTGATGTTTCTGATCTAGTCTTCGGCTCATTTTCCCACTGAACTGTCTTTTTTCTTCTTAATTCGTAGGCATTTTAATATGTACTGGATTCAGGTTCTCATTGGTTGTTTGAGTTGTGGGTGTCTTCTCTCATTCTATACATTTTCATTTTCTTTATGATGGCTTTTTGATTAGCATAAGTTCTTGTGCTTTTTTATATCTTATTTTAGGAAATCTTCCTCAACTCTGAGATAGGTTAGAATGTATAATAAGGATGTAAAATATTCTATAGTAAAAGTATGTAAATAAAATCTGATCTTGCAAAAGCCTTACAGCTTTGTATTTCTATGTATGTACATTCTCTCTTAAACAATCTACACAGGAGTAATACAGCATCTTACTTTTTCACATAGTTTTATTTTATTTTATTTATTTTTTTTTTCACATAGTTTTATTTTTGAGATCTTTCTACATCATCCATATACTAATCTACCTTTGTTTCCAGTTTTATTTCCTGGTAAGATGTGGTGCTGCCAGAAAAAACCTCTTGTGCATAACTTTGTGAGTATACTGATAAAACAGATTCTACACAGTAGAATTTCTGGGTCCAACTATTTGCTTGTGTTAAATATTAATAAGTATTAATATTTGTTCTTCATTAATACATGTGAAATAGCCAGCAGTCCCACTGATCACATCCAGAGAAATTATCTGGATATGAAGTGTTTTTTAGACCTAATCCACATCGATTGTATATGATTAATTTTAAAAAGTCAACACCTATCATTCTCCATATTTCAAAGGAAGAAATTGCTAGTTTAGCCAAATTAGAGTTTGGAGCAAATTTCTTGGGAGAGTCTATACTGTGTGGAGTATACATCATGAAGAACAGGGAGGCAAGAGGTGCTTAACTGTGCTGTAAAATCCGTGCGGAGAGGCCACTTTGAAGGACTGTGCTGTTCTTTGTGACAGCTCACTTGAGAGTTCTTGGGTTTCTGAGTCATCATCTTCACCAAAGTAGGGACTTTTGGATCTTACATTTTATTCAAATTGAAATGCTTTCCCCTCCTCTTGGTTTAGTAATTCTTTGAGTAGTTTTTCCTCAATCATTTCCTGAGTACCTAACTGGGTTTTAGGGGAGAGTGACTGCTCTGGGGAAGGTGGAGGATTGGTTATGAGATTTATTGTTTGTCTTCAAGCAGATTACTATCTCATAGGAGGGTTTAGATGGTAGTTTATATGTATCATGGGCTTTTACCATTAATTGAGTATTACTCTCCTCAAGGCATCATTTAAATCAAAGCAGCAAAAGACCACATGTTATATGATTCCATTAAGACAAAAGCCTGGAACAGGGAAATGTATGGAGATAGAAAGTTGAGGAGTAGTTGCTAAGGGCTGGGGGATAGAGGGCAGTTGGGTCATGATAGCTTAAGGACATGGGTTTCTTTTTGATGTGATGAAAATGTTCAAAAATTGGTGGTGGTGGTTGCATGTATCAGTGAATACACTAAAAACTATTGAATTGTACACTTTAAGTGGGTGAATTGTATGGTATGTGAATTATATCTCAGTAAAGCTGTTAGAAATACTAAAATCAATGCAACTGTTTTTTCTCTGCTGGCTCAGTGAGCTTTCCCTAGAAGTTCTCTGGTTGCTTAAAAGAACGGATGATACAGAATTCCCAGGTCTGGAGGAAGGGTCCTATAACAGATGTCAGTTTGATGTAAGTGAAATAGCCAGGTTTTTTTTTTTTTTTACCAATAGATTTGAAGCTTTGTTTCCTTCCTCACTTGAGTATGAGTCACTGCTGTTCAGAGGCTGTTTAAAGAAGGGATCAACATTATTCTTTTTGCAGGGAAAACACAAAACAATGTACCAAACCAAAACATTGCCCACAAACCCATTTAACTCAAATTTGTGTAACTTCTTTGAATTTATAGTTAATACAGATCTTAAATGGTGTTTTCCTCCCCTTCCCCCGCTTTGCTTATGCCGTGAGTGAGGAGGTAGGGTGAAGAACTTGAGTGTACAGAAGAACTTGAGTGTACAGTTGAGTTGTTCAGTTGCTAAGTTGTGTCTGACTTTTTGTGACTCCGTGGACTGCAGTATGCCAGGCTCCTCTGTCCTCCACTGTCTCCTGGAGTTTGCTCAAATTCATGTCCATTGAGTTGGTAATGCTATCTCTCTTATCCTCTGCTGCCCGCTTCTCCTTTTGCCTTCAGTCTTTCCCAGCATCAGAGTGTTTTCCAGTGAGTCAGCCCTTCGAATCAGGTGGCCAAAGTATTGGAGCTTCAGCAGTTACTTCAGCAGAATATTCCAGTTGAGTTAGTATTTGTTAGTCCCCAAATGTGCAGGATTCAGAGCCCTCTTCTCAGGTAGGTTTATGGTCTATACTTAGGAATTGATGTGTATTTATCGAGATCTCAGTGCTTGCCAAGCCTTGTGTAAAGATGCTCTGGCCTTACCAGGAATATAGCATCTGATTGAGAGAAATGTGAATAAATGCTGTCCTAATAACTGACATGTGTGGATTGTTTACTGTGTGCTGGGCTTGTGTATTTTTAGGTTGTTACGAAAGCAAGGAAAAAACCCTCTGACGGTCAAAGGTGTAATTTTCTTGCATAGTTCTTAAAACTGAGGTGGTGAAGGCACTTGTACTGTTATTTTACAGGTGAGGAGACAGATTGAGACAGGTCATGTGTCTTGCATAGGGTCATATGGCCAGTGATGGGTAGATTCACTCCCAGATCTGTCTGAACAACTTCTTGTCAGCGGCGAGGGGACATGCAGTTGGTAACATTTTTATTACACAATTAATACAAATTAAAAGACAAGGAAAAGCACAAAGCAGAAAATAAAAGCCACCCATAATTCTACCCCACGGGCATGCCCATCTTTAGTGTTTCTGTGTATTTTCTTTCAGTCTGTTTATATGCCTTCTGATTTATTTTTATATCCACCCAATCTCTGTCAGCCCATCGGTGAAGGCCGTTGCTAGTTCATTAAAGGACCTTGGGACTGAGGACACACAAGGCATAAATCAGGATGCTTCATGGGCTGGGGACTGGGGTGGGATGGAGACTGGATGCAGACCTGACAAGTCCACACCATGATCCATCTCAGGGAGCGCCTTCCTTTTCCAAAGTGTCCCCTTAATCTTTCTCCACTCCTCCAGCTATTAGACTGTACCTCCTGTGAAGCATTACAGAAAATGTCTGTACAGGGACACATGCTGCAGCCCCGTAGGATTATGGAGAATGTTTGGTAAACATGAAAAAGTATGGGGCTAACAATAACCCCGTTGGGAGAGTCTGTGCTGTGTGCGTGGTGGGTATAGAGCTGGCTGGAGACTTTCCTGGACTAATGGGACTGGGTCTGGCTTGCACCCAGTGGAAAACCTGCAAATCTGGGAGAAAGTTCCATGTACTATGAAAGGTCATGAGAACCTCCAGTCCCAGGAGGACTTCGGTTCAGTTCAGCCACTCAGTCGTGTCCGACTCTTTGTGAGCCCATGAACTGCAGCACACCAGACTTCCTTGTCCATCACCAATTCCCAGAGCTTGCTCAAACTCATCTTCATCGAGTCAGTGATGCCATCTAACCATCTCATCCTCTGTCATCCCCTTCTCCTCCTGCCTTCTGTCTTTCCCAGCATCAGGATCTTTTCCAGTGAGTCAGTTCTTTGCATCAGGTGGCCAAAGTATTGGAACTTTAGCTTCAGCATCAGTCCTTCCATTGAATATTCAGGACTGATTTCCTTTAGGATTGACTGGTTGGATCTCCTTGCAGTCCAAGGGACTCTCAAGAGTCTTCTCTAACACCACAGTTCAAAAGCATCAATTCTTTGGCGCTCAGCTTTCTTTATGGTCCACCTCTCATATGACTACTGGAAAAACCATAGCCTTGACTAGACGGACCTTTGTTGACAAAGTAATGTCTCTGCTTTTTAATATGCTCCTTAAGTTTGTCATAGCTTTTCTTCCAAGGAGCAAGCGTCTTTTAATTTCATGGCTGCAGTCACCATCTGCAGTGATTTTGGAGCCCAAGAAAATAAAGTCTGTCACTGTTTCCATTATTTCGCCATCTGTTTGCCATAAAGTGATGGGACCAGATGCCATGGTCTTAGTTTTTTGAATGTTGAGTTTTAAGCCAGCTTTCACTCTCCTCTTTCACTTTCATCAAGAGGCTCTTTAGTTCTTTGCTTTCTGCCATAAGGGTGATATCATTTGCATATCAGAGGTTATTGTTATTTCTCCTGGCAATCTTGATTCCAGCTAGTGCTTCATCCAGTCTGGTATATTGCATATTGTACTCTGCATATAAGTTAAATAAGCAGGGTGACAATATACAGCCTTAATATACTCCTTTCCCAATTTGGAACCACTCCGTTGTTCTATGCTCGATTCTAACTGTTGCTTCTTGACCTGCATACAGATTTCTCAGGAGGCAGGTCAGGTGGTCTGGTATACCCATCTCTTTAAGAATTTTCCAGTTTGTTGTGATCCACACAGTTAAAGGCTTTGACATAGTCATAAAGCAGAAGTAGATGTTTTTCTGGAACTCTCTTGCTTTTTTGATGATCCAACAGATGTTGGCAATTTGACCTCTGGTTCCTCTGCCTTTTCTAAATCCAGCTTGAACATCTGGAAGTTCTTGATTCATGTACTATTGAAGCCTGGCTCAGACAATTTTGAGCATTACTTTGCTAGTGTGTGAGATGAGAGCAGTTGTGCAGTAGTTTGAACATTCTTTGTCATTGCCTTTCTTTGGGATCGGAATGAAAACTGTCCTTTTCCAGTCCTGTGGCCATTGCTGAGTTTTCCAAATTTTCTGGCATATTGAGTGAAGCCCTTTCACAACATCATCTTTTAGGATTTGGAATAGCTCAGCTGGAATTCCATCACCTCCACTAGCTTTGTTTTTAGTGATCCTTCCTAAGGCCCACTTGACTTCGGACTCCAGGATGTCTGGCTCTAGGTGAGTGATCACATTGTCATAGTTATCTGGGTCGTAAAGATCTTTTTTGTATAGTTCTTCTATGTGTTCTTGCCACCTCTTCTTAATCTCTTCTGTTTCTGTTAGGTCCATACCATTTCTGTCCTTTATTGTGCCCATCTTTGCATGAAATGTTCCCTTAGTATCTCTAATTTTCTTGAAGAGGTCTCTAGTCTTTCCATTCTACTGTTTTCCTCTATTTCTTTTCATTGATCACTGAGGAAGGCTTTCTTATCTCCCCTTGCTATTCTTTGGAACTCTGCATTCAAATGAGTATATCTTTCCTTTCCTCCTTTGCCTTTTGCTTTTCTTCTATTCTCAGCTATTTGTCAGGCCTCCTCAGATAACCATTTTGCCTTTTTGCATTTATTTTTCTTGGGGATGGTCTTGATCTCTGCCTCTTGTACAATGTCACGAACCTCCTTCCATAGTTCTTCAGGTACTCTATCAGATCTAATCTCTTGAATCCATTTGTCACTTCCACTGTATAATTGTAAGGGATTTGATTTAGGTCATACCTGAATGGTCTAGTGGTTTTCCCTACTTCAATTTAAGTCTGAATTTGGCAATAAGGAGTTCCTAATCTGAGCCACAGTCAGCTCTTAAGTCTTGTTTTTGCTGATTGCATAGAGCTTCTCCATCTTTGGCTGTAAAGAATATAATCAATTTGATTTCAGTATTGACCATCTGATGATATCCATTGTAGAGTCGTCTCTTGTGTTGTTGGAAGAGGGTGTTTGCTATGACCAGTGCATTCTCTTGGCAAAACTCTGTTAGCCTTTGCCCTGCTTCATTTTGTACTCCAGGGCCAAACTTGACTGTTATTCCAGGTATCTCTTGACCTCCTACTTTTGCATTCCAGTCCCCTATGATGAAAAGGGCATATTCTTTGGTGTCAGTTCTAGAAGGTCTTGTAGGTCGTCACAGAGCCATTCAACTTTAGCTGCTGCTTCTTTAGTAGTTGGGGCATAGACTTGGATTACTGTGATATTGAGTGATTATTGTGAATGGTTACTGTGATATTGAATATTGAATGAGAGGGCTAGGTGAGGGAAAGAAAATCAGATGGGACTTTACCGGGTGAGTCATCAGTCGTTTGCTTGGTGATTGGCAGGAATCACCTGTTCTTGTGTCTGTTCCCAGTGTTGAGAGGGGGGAGGTTGGTGGTTAGAGCTGCCTCTTTGCAGAAATATGAAAAGAACAGCTATATTTCCAAACCAGCTGCATCTCACACGTGTGTGCATATTTCGATGTGCAGGCTGAGGTAGCTGACACAATGGTCCGAGGGTAGCGATGGACCGTCGGTAGGGCTCAGGTCCTGGTCCGCTGCAGTGGTTCCCATCTCGGCTGTTGTGTATTCTAGCTGTGTGACCTGGTAGATTGTTTAGCCTCTCCTTTGTAGAATGCAGGGCCACCTACGACACCTGCATTTAGCACAGCTCCTGGCCCAGAGTGAGTTCTCAGTAAAGACAAGCCAGTATTTTATATGATAATTCTAGAGATGGGGACAGATGGGATGTTTCGGTTGGAAAACCGGCATCTTCTCTCTGTGTGCACCCAGAAATGCTATGAGGCTACGCGAGTCACTTTAACGTTGTTTGGGGACTCAGCTTCCTGGACAGTGAGATGATGGCTCTCGGGGATCTCTGAGATTCTACCCATGCTAGAATTGTATGACTGTAGTTTTTCGGTTTTACACCATACATAGTTACAGATTTTTTTTTTTTAATTGTAACTTTTAAGATCTCCTCTCTCGGCAACTTTCTAGTTTGCAATGCAGTACTGCTAACTGTAGTCACCACGTACATCATATCCGTACAGAACTTACTCTGTATGTGGAAATTGGAGCTTTTGACCCACCTCACTCATTTTGCCCATTCCCCACCCCTTGTATAGTTCTGTTGTTTTAAAGACTGTCTCACTGAACACAAGCTATGGTCAGAACATTTCCGTGTTTGAGCCTTGCCATGACATTAACGGGCAGTTAACCCATCCTGCCACTTTTCCAAATGAGGAAGCAGGCTTGTAGACCTCAGAGTTTGTGAGAAGAGCGTATTCTAGAAAACGAAAGCCAGGTTCCTTTTGTGTGGGGTGGAATGTGTGAAATATGGATACTCCTCACTTGGTCTTTTGCCCTTGTGTCGAAACTGAGCTGGGAAGAGGTTCTTGGAGGAGCTGGGTGAGGATTTCAGGAGACACGATTCCCAGGAGAGCTTCAGGCTAGGACTGTCTTAGTAAAGCAGTAACTTACAGGCTCCTGACAGCTGGAAAAGGTCGTGATGTTCTTCTTTATAAATGAAAACAAAGTAACTTGGGGTCCAGGGAAAAATGAAAGAGCTTGTAAAGACTGAGCTCAAAATCCTCCTTTGTTATCATGTCAAAATTTGATTTGTTTGATGCAATTAGCTCAATCCGGATACTTCCGTAATTCTAAAAGCAGATGGGATTCAGGGCACAGGCTAAAGCAGCATTGGGGCAGGGGTGGGGAGGAGGCCCTCTGGCAGCAGTGGAAAGGCCAGATTATTTCTGTTGTGTGCCCTGATGTAATTCTGTCTGCCTGCCCTCTGTGGTTTATCACTTTCCATTTCACGCATCCTTCTTGTAAAGTAATTACAGAAGCAGGGACAAACAGGCAGGAGCAGCGTGGATCAGAGCCCTTTAGAATGGATAACTGATGCAAACTGGGTGTCAGCTTGTCGGGGATGAGGAGTGTAAGGAAGGGGCAGGGAGAGAGTCTTCTTTGGGGCAATGATAGTCACAGGGTTATGAGTATTGCGTATTAGGCCTCTCTGGCAAGGCCCTCCAGCACCTGAGTTCCTTCTAAGTGGCTTACTGGCTGCATGAGGAATGTGTCTGCCGTGGTGGCCGCAGCGGCCGGGCTGTAATTTAGATGTTACCACTGCCTGGCCGTGAAAGGTCAGTGCCCGGCTGCTGTGTTGTAGTGCTGCAAGGGAGGTTTGGGCCCTGGGGGAAACTGACAACTGCATCTGGAGTGTGGACGATGCAGGAACCCTGGAGCGATGCTTGGACCTTCATCTCAGTGGGTTGGGGTTTGGGTGGTGCTGCTACTGCTGCTAGGCACTGAGTTTAGAGCTATTTGGTGGTCAGGTTGAGATTAATCTCTGTCGTTGGTTTTGTTATCTTAGAGTGGCTTTTGGCTTATGCCTCTGGTGACTGCTCACAGCCATAATATAGCCCTTAAAAGGCCATGAGAGCAAGGATGTGGTTAGCAGGGATGAGAAGCCAGTTCTGAAGAGACCCTGCTTCATTTATGATTGGCCATTTATTCTGCATTTGTTTTTGTCCCTTCTACACTGAGGCCCACCTCCCACCCCCATATCTTTGTGGAAAGCTTTGCATTATAAGGCTCAACTCATTAGCCTGGCCCTGTCAGCATGATTATCATTAAGCCCATTGCATCATAAAAAACATTGCAAAGTAAGTAGATGGAAAAGGGCCCTGCCCCCTGATATTGGGTGAGTAGCTTGACTCTTCTAAGTTTTGTTTTGTTTTTAATTTTAAAAGTTTTTTCAAGGTGGAGATAATAGCAGCAGTATATACCATGGTTATAAAGAAATGCATGTAAGTTATTCAAACAGTGGAAATTTAAAGGCATAAGATGGCATTCTCATGTCACGTGAGCTTTTCTGTAGGAAAGTTGTTTGTAGTAAATTGCATTATTGCATACTCTACTTAAGTAGTACTGAATATTTGCCCCCAAACTTTTATTTTGTTGTTTCTTTTGGATGCCATCAGTAAGTGTGTGCAAGAAGGAGACAGGAATCGTTACTCTCAGCCACCATTTGACAGAGGAGGGGCACTAAAGCTCCCGGGTGTTGTGACTTGTGCAGGGTGGATTTACTGAGTAAAGGCCCACGTAAGTAATACAGTGAGGCAAGTGCTCTTGCCATCACTGTGTGCTGAGTGCAGAGCATTCGAGCTCATTGGTCATGGTCCTGAGGGCTCACCTGCCTATCTGCTGCCCCCATTCATTCACTCTCGACTGAGGGCAGCTGGTGCCCAGGGCCTCTACTGGGTGTTAAGAATGTCATTAACGAGGGGCCCTGGCGCTCGCCTTCCGGGAGCCTATGATCTGGCAGGGGAGGTGGACTATAATAATTATGATGTCAGTGCGTCCTGTTTCTCTTCTGCCTCCTGTGAATTTGTCAGGGGCAGGGGTGCAGGGAGACTTGGCTCTCTGTGGGCTTCATCTTTCTCCTCCTGGGAAGTCCTGCAACGACTCCTTGGATCATGCCCGTTAGAATTCCGCCTGCCTATGCCTGAGGCTCTGTGTGCTCAGCAGTTGGAGACTGAGGAGGATGCGTCTGTGGGCTGGAGGGCTGTGAAGACAGGAGAGGCAGGGAGCTCGCTCCAAGGAGACACATTTGGAACCAGCTCTTAAAGATGATGGCAGTGGTCCCTCGAGGACATGGCCTCTCCTGCTGGCTGTCATGACCCACAGTGGGACATTGGCAATTTCATCGGGACCTCTCATCCTACTTGTGAAATTTTAGTACTGATTTATTTGCTCTGAGTAGAGCTGGATGCGACAAGGCAGTAAAGTTCTGCCTTTGTCCCTATAACATCCTCTTCCTACCAGAGCTTTCCCCTAAGCAGGCAGTAAAGTGGGACCACCACTTGGCACTGCTGGGCTACCTTTCCAGTGTGAATGGCTGGGCTTGGTCCAGGAAAGAGGGGCTGAGGAGAATGATCCCAGATTTCACATCCGGGTGGGCAGAGGGAGGTCTGGACTCATAAAATGAGGAAAGTCTTTTTCCCCTTGCATCATGGGCTAGAGGTGATTTGCAGACTTCTCTGTGGTTGGTTTTCGTCTTCCTCCCTCAGTTCTTTGATTCATTTTGCCTTATGTCAAGTCTTTGTTTCCCCTCCTTGCACCTTTCTCTCCTGAAAGAGAATTTGGCAGAATGGCTAGAATCATGTTAAATACACTGGCTTTGTGGCTTCCTTGGGAAGGGATTCCCTAGAAGCTCAGACAGTGAAGAGTCTGCCCACCATGCGGCAGACCCAGGTTTGATCCCCGGATCAAGAAGATCCCCTGGAGAAGGAAATGGCAACCCACCCCAGTATTCTTGCCTAGAAAATCCCATGGATGGAAGAGCCTGGCAGGCTACATGCCACGGGGTTGCAAAGAGTCAGACACGACTGAGCGACTTCACTTTCTTTCTTTTGTGGCTTAGTTGTTGGTATGCAAAGAAATTGAAGAGTACACATCTTTGCTGTGATCCTTCCCAGAGTGTGTCTTTTCAGAGAACTGAGTTTTCCAGAATGCTGAAGCTGAGTTTTATGCATTGTAAACAGCAAAATTTTTTTTTTAATGAAAAAAAATCCACCTTGTAAGGGAATCCTCTGAAGTGTTTTGGACGTACACGTACACTGTGTTTGTAAGCAGACCACTGGGAACCTCACCTAGTGTTTTCTCCGTCACACAGGGTCACTGTTCCCAACTTCAGAGGTGGTTGTTCATTGCTGGGGAAATGACGCCTTCAGGGTGTTTCCCCCTATAGTACAAGGTGCCAGAGTCTCACACTTTGTTCATCCTTATATCTGGGCTTTCCCCACCCTCCCACCCCCTTCCACTGTGTTAGGTGTTCTGGGCTTCCCTGGGGACTCAGTGGTAAAGAATCTGCCTGCCAGTGCGGGAGCCTCAGGTTTGATCAGTGGGTCATGAAGATCCCCTGGAGAAGGAAATGGCAACCCACTCCAGTATTCTTGCCTGGGAAATTCAACGGACAGAGGAGCCTGTCAGGCTACAATCCATGGGGTGGCAAAAGAGTTGGGCAGGACTTAGTGACTAAACAGTAACAAATGTTTGTTGTTACTTTTGCTTGCACTTTCTCTCCCTTCTAATCTGTGTGTGTGGGAACAAGAGCGCAATTTATTTGGAAATGTAAGAACAACATCGACCATATAGTGGGTTCTTATGTAGGCACTGCGGTAGTGCTTTGCACACATGTTCCCATTTAATGCCCACACAGTTGCCAGGTCTGTAGAGCCATCATCCTTCTGTAAGAAGAGGGAACTGAGCAGCAAAGAAGGCAACCACATATCCTCCTTGCTTGAAATACAGCAAATTAATTCAACAGGCATTCATTGGGGGCTTCTATTGTTTGCATGTGCGTGCTCCATCATGTCTGACTCTTGTGACCCTGTGGACTGTAGCCTGCCAGGCTCCTCTGTCCATGGGATTTTCCAGGTAAAAATACTGGAGTTAGTTGCCATTTCCTACTCAAGAGGATCTTCCCGACCCAGGAATCGAACCTGGGTCTCCTGCATTGCAGGCAGATTCTTTATCGACTTAACTACACGAGAAGCCACCACCTATTAAGCATCATTAATTAAAAATAATTTGTAGGGGGTGTTAATCAGTGACACTGAAATAGTTTGAATAATAGAATATTCCTAAATAAATTGTCTGGTTATTTACAGGACTTCATAAATCTTTGTGCTGTCTTATGGTACTTAAAAGGGATTTAAGCATGGGAGAAACAGTCTGTAAATTGAATTAAAATGCAAAAGTAGTCTCATTGCTTTGCGGCTCAGCTCTCCAGACCAGAGCTCCATTGAGTGCAGTAGTCATTTTTGTTTTTCATCTACACTGATGTCATAATTGGTGTTCATTTATACAGTCTAATTGTCCTCATCCTGAAGGGCCTTGATTTAAATTTATTTACATTGCTTCTGCCAGATGGAAATGACATGCACCTATGCACTTAAATTTACGTTTGCCTGAGCCTTTGAAGCCCTATCGATAGAGTGAACCCAGCACCAGATGATTAGACAGCAGGCTTAGGCTCCTGTTTTCTCCCTGCCACTAACTTGTTATGGCTCCCTGAGCAGAGACATGACTCTTCTGGGTGCCAAGCTCCTCTACTTTAAAAGGAGGAGGAAAGGAAATCTGGTGGAATTTCTAGCCTGGGACATCCTATGAAGAGTGTATTCTTTCTTGAATGATTGCGACCAGAGCTGCAAGTCTACAGGTGCTTGCTCTGAAGAGAGCTATATAAGCAGTGCTATTTAAATGTAAACCACTAATTTATAAAATTATCTGAAAGTTGATTCTTTGAAGGATGTTATACTTGCCCTTCAGAGAAGGCAACGGCACCCCACTCCAGTACTCTTGCCTGTAAAATCCCATGGACGGGGGAGCCTGGTGGGCTGCAGTCCATGGGGTCGCTAAGAGTCGGACAGGACTGAGCGACTTCACTTTCACTTTTCATTTTCATGCATTGGAGAAGGCAATGGCACCCCACTCCAGTGTTCTTGCCTGGAGAATCCCAGGGATGGGGGATCCTGGTAGGCTGCCATCTATGGGGTCACACAGAGTCAGACACGACTGAAGTGACTTAGCATAGCATAGCATAGCATACTTGCCCTTGAAGTCTTGTGTTTTTTAAAGTTATTTTCTTCATGTTCTTTATTGGCTTTTCAAGTGTTTTTTTGTAGAGAGCTCAGAAGTGGTTTTCAGACCTGTTTCAGATTAATTTATTGTAAATTCTTTTTAAAAAATTATTTACTTTTTGTCTGCGCTGGGTCTTCATTGCTGCGTGCGGGCTTTCTCTAGTTCCGGCAGGTGAGGGCCACTCTCTTACCTGTGGTGCACGGGCTCCTCGTTGCAGTGGCTTATCTTGTTGCCCAGCACAGGCTCTAGAGCTTGCAAGCTTCAGTAGTTCCAGTTCCGGGGCTCTAGAGCACACGCTCAGTAGTTGTGGCTCACAGACCTAGCTGCTTCACGGCATGTGGGATCTTCCCGGATCAAACCCATGTCTCTTGCATTGGCAGGCGGATTCTTTACCACTCAGCCACCAGGGAAGTCTCTGTTGTAAATTCTGAACTGGTAAATTTTCTGTTAATGATGTTCTTGTGCTGTGTGTCGGAGAAGGCAGTGGCAACCCACTCCAGTACTCTTGCCTGGAAAATCCCATGGGCGGAGGAGCCTGGTAGCCTGCAGTCCATGGGATCGCTGAGGGTCAGACGCGACTGAGCGACTTCACTTTCACTTTTCACTTTCATGCATTGGAGAAGGAAATGGCAACCCACTCCAGTGTTCTTGCCTGGAGAATCCCAGGGACGGGGGAGTCTGGTGGGCTGCCGTCTCTGGGGTCGCACAGAGTCGCACACGACTGACGTGACTTGGCGGCAGCAGCAGCAGTGCTGTCTGTTCACCTTGGCCCTTTCACAGTGAGTGAATTAGAGAGCATGGGGAGAGAAGTCTCCTTCCCTTCAAATACTCAAAGGGTTATTTTTTCTCCTGAGCATCTCTGCATATCTATATAGGACGGAAGTAGAATAAAAGAAGTTAAAAAGGAGGAGATTTCAACTGAGTACACAGAGGGGTAAAAGCAGCCTGATCATTGTGCTGAAACCTCTGCAGAGATGCTGGGAGGAAGAGACCGTGTGTGCTGTTGGTCTGTTCTGAACAGCCCCTGGTAAAAGAAAAAAGACAAAGAGCATTTTCACAGGCCCCTGGGGGAAGGGCCTGCTGGAGGAGAGGGAGGAGAACCCAGGATACCCTTCTTAGGGTGCTGCTGAGGGCAGGTGGCAGCAGTGGGGCTGGCCGGCCTTCCAGGTTTCTTTCTGTGCTTTGGTCCAGTGACATGTGGCACCTGCATCAGGCAGTGCAGGGGAGAGGTTAAGTTCTCCTTTGTGTTTTTAATGTCCCCCGATTACCAGAACGTTCAAGGCAGCGAGTACTGGAGCTCAGTTCCCCAGGAACCACGGCGTGGGGCTGACAGCAGTCGTTTCTCCGTTCACCCCAGGTCCAGATCGCTCTCCCTCAGCAGCATCACTGGCACCCGGAGGCAGCTGAGTCTCCGACTGCATTCCTTGACTCGTAATGAACTATCAGGCTTTCCCTTATAATTGGGTCAGGCAGCCATGTGACCTGCTGCCTGCCAATTTCTTTTTTGAAAAGATGTTCATTTCATGGATCATTTTTCAGATTCTCCATGGATATGCAAGGTGGTTTGAGAAATTTGGATAATTTTTCATTTGTTCTTTGAGATAGGTTGTTTCGTAGTCTTCTTTGCAGTCAGCTACTGTAGACTTTTTGAAGACGTTCTCTTTTGCTATCTCCATTTTATTGCTTCTTATCTGAGGAGAAGCACATGAGAAATCCCTGGACCCACGTGACCCTAACCTGCTCCAGAGGTGGAGAGAGAGAGAACTGGGAGGAAAGTACAGATTTTTGAATTATGGATATTTTAGTAAAGGGCAGAGAGAGAGACAAGAGACTGAGACCCAGAAGTGTTTTTTTACTTACATGAGCAATTATGTCCTTCTCTTGGGGATGGAAATATGTCCTGAAATTTGTTTTGTCAGCTTCCTTTGAAATAAATAAAATTACAGTGATGATATCATTCCTGCTTAAAATGTTTGAATAGGTATCAAGGCAAAGTGATTAGGGCTTAATTGTTTTGCCAGATTTTCTTTAAAACTACATTTTTTAGGGGGAGCGTGGGGTAGGAATTTCTATGCCAAAAAACATCTTAAACTGATGAACATATAGTTCTCTTCACTTATTTTGGCTAGTGTTTAATTAGATGACTGTTTTCATAGTTGAGGAAATACATTTGCGTTGGGCCGAAGCCCCAGGGTGCCAGATTTCAATCCCAGAAAAAAATGTTCTTCTCAGTTTAGTGCTGATGAACACTTAAATAGCACAGGAGCGAGCACTTTTCCTTGGCCAAGGTCACAGGGCGACTTTCCAGAGGGTTGATTGGTTTTAGAGTTGGGCAGGTTTCAGGTCGAGTGCCCAGCTTGCCCTCCATCTGGGGAGCTACGGCTCTCCAGCTCTCCATGAGAACAGCCTCAGGAAGTTATCAGGTTCTCGAACCTCTGCCCCCTGGCTGGACAGCCGGCGGGCAGAGGGGGTGGGGACAGAAGCACAGTTGCTGCCCATTAGAAGCCGATCTCCTGGCCCCCACTGCATTGTGGCCACTGCTGTGTGAGTTGCCAGCTCCCACATTGGTGTGCTTGCTTGTGCTTGTTGCTGGTGATGAGCTTGGGGTTTGCCACAGTAGATGCTGGAATCAACCAGTTTTACTTTTCCTGAAACCACACTTTGAGGTTTACACTGATAACATTCTGCAGTTCTTTGCCAACCCCTGGTCAGGCACCTTTACTGGTTCTCTTTTTACCAAGGACACGAAGGCTGGACTCTCAGCTAATGCTCCATTAGCTCAGACAGCCTGGACCTGTGCTTCTCCCGAATCATCTCTGCATGTTTGCCAGGCTGTTTCTCTTCACTGCTGGGTATCTGACAGGAGCCTTGTGTATGGCTTTGATGGTGGCTGGGCAAATTCTCCCAGGTGTCCTGCCCACCTTTTTGGAACATTGTGTCTCCTCCTGGGGTTGCAGGTGGAGTGCTGGGAATGTGGGGTCTTGGATGGTAAGGGCTGAGCCAGGACAAGGGCGTGGGTGCTTGCTGGGGGCCTGGTTCCAGCTCCTCTCCTGGCGTCCTGTTACTTCCCTGGCCCACTCCCCAGAGGAGCTGGGTACGTGTCCTGAGAAATGAGAGACTCCAGGCTCTTCTTATCTCTACCCATACCCTTGGTGTTCTGTGGCATTCTGCTCCTGAGGCGTTCATTCTGCTTCTTAAAGACCGTGAGTTTTGCCTCCCCAGCCTTCTTCCCTCCAGCTAGGAGCCCATGAGTAGGAATGTGCAGGGTTTTCTTGGCTCTCGTCTTTTCTCAGGATTGCCCACAGCAGTGGAGTGGGGTCAGGAACTCTTCTGTGCCACCAGATTCTTCTGTTTCTGTTCTTGACATATGCAATGTAAGATTGATTTCATTTTTTTGGTTTGATTTCTCTTTTTTTTGTTTGATTTCTCCTGGTGTTTTTCTAAACTACATTGTATTCATTTTGCTTGATTTTGGAGTGGAAAGATAACATGCTCCCATTTTACCCTCATCTGAACTTGGAACTGTCATGCATGATACACTTTATTATTCTTTATTGCATTGTAATTGACCTGAAATACTATATTAGTTTCAGGTGTGCAGTATAGGGATTCCATATTTTTATACATTATGAAATCATCATGATTCTGGTTACTATCTGTCAGTGTAGAGTTATTACTGAATTATTAACCATAGTCCCTATGCTGTACACTATATCCATGTGAGGTATTTATAATTGGAAGTTTGTACCTCTAATCTCCTTCAACTATTCTACTTCTGCCTGTTCTTCCAACACGCTCTCCTCTGGCAATCACCAGAATTGTTCTCTGAATCTCTGATTCTGGTTTTTTTTTTTTTTTTTGGATCATAGAAATAAATGAAATCATACTGTGTTTGTTTTTCTCTGACTCATTTCATGTAGCATAATACTCTCTGGGTCCAGCCAGGTTGTTACAGATGGCAAGATTTCATTTTTATATATCTGAGTAATATTCCGTTGTGTATAAATATATTTATATATATATATATATACACACACACACACACACACATACCAAATCTACTTATCTATTCATCTATCAGTGGACACTAAGGTTGTTTCCATATCGTTAACTGTTGCAAATAATGCTGTGCAATGAACATGGGGTGTACATATTTTAGAATTAGTGTTTTCATTCTCTTTGGATAAATATCCCAAAGTGGAATTGCTGGATTCTAATGCAATTCTGTTAGGTTGGTACAAAAGTAATTGTGATTTTGTATTGTTGAACTTTGTTGTTTGAGATTGGAATACATTCTTAAATAAATGTAGTTATGTTATACATCATTTTAATGTGCATTTCTCACTTTTTTTTTTTTTTTTTTACTAATGACATTATTTGCTGTTTAGTTTATATTTATTTTAGGCTGAAAAAATGATGTTGGACAAAAAGCAAATTCGAGCAATTTTTTTACTTGAGTTCAAAATGAGTTGTAAAGTAACGGAGACAGCTTGCAACATCACAATGCATTTGGTCCAGGAACTGCTAAGAAACATACAGTGCAGTGGTGGTTCAAGGAGTTTTGCGGAGGAGACGAGAGCCTTGAAGTTGAGGAGCATAGTGGCCAGGCATCAGAAGTTGACAGTGACTGATTGAGAGGATCATTGAAGCTGATCTTCTTACCACTACAACTACGTGAGAAGTTGCTGAAGAACTCAGCATTGACCATTCTACCGTTATTCAGCATTTGAAGCAAATTGGAAAGGTGAAAAAGCTCAATAAATGGGTACTTCGTGAGCTGATTGCAAATCAAAAAAAAAAAAAAATTGTCATTTTGAAGTGTCTTCTCTCGTTCTACGCAGTGAACCATTTCTCAGTTTGTGACGTGTGATGAAGAGTGGATTTTATACAATAGCCAGGGATGACCTGCTCAGTGGTTGGACCAAGAAGAAGCTCCAGAGCACTACCCAGACCCAGACTTGCACCAAAAGAAGGGTCATGGTCACTGTTTGGTGTTCTGCTGCTGGGTCTGATCCACTATAAAGTTCTGATTCCCAGCGAAACCATCACATCTGGGAATTATGCTCAGCAAAATCAGTGAGATGCAGTGAAAACTGCAAGGCCTCCAGCTGATACTGTTCTACAGAATGGATCCAGTTCTTCTCCATGATGATGCCTGAACTCAAGTTGCACAACCAACACTTCAGAAGTTGAACAAATTGGGCTACAAAGTTTTACTTCATCTGCTGTATTCACCTGACCTTTTTGCCAACCAGCTACCACTTCTTCAAGCATCTCAACAACTTTTTGCAGGGTAAACACTTCTGCAACCAGCAGAAGGCAGAAAATTCTTTCCAAGAGTTGGTCAAATCCTGAAGCATGGATTTTTATACTACAGGAATAAGCAAACTTATTTCTCATTGGCAAAAATGTATTGATTATAATGGTTCCTGTTTTGATTAATAAACGTGTTTGAGCTTAGTTACGATAATTTAAAATTCATGGTCTTAAACCACAGTAACTTTTATACCAATCTGATATAATTTTTTTTGAGGAACCTGCAGACTGTTTTCCATAGTGGCTGTACCAACTCATATTTCCAGTACTGGCGCATATGTTTCCTTTTTCTCCACACCCTCACCAAAACTTATTTGTTGTCATTTTTTTGAGGTATTGTTGATTTCCAATATTAGTTTCAGGTATTTCACAATTTTTATACATTCTGCTCCATTTAAAGTCATTGCAGGACTTTCCTGGAGGTCCAGGGGCTAAGACTCTGTGCTTCCAATGCAGGGGGCATAGGTTTGATCCCTGGTCAGGGAACTAAATCCCACAGGTTACATCTGAGGATTTGCATGCCACAACTAATGATCCTATGTGGCATAACTAAGACCTTTTGCAGCCAAATAAATAAATAAAGTTATTACAAAATATTGGCTGTGGTCCCTGTGCTATACAGTATATCCTTAAAGCTTATCTATCATATACATAGTAGTTTGTGTCTTTTAATCCCCTACCTCTATCTGTCCCTTCCTTCTTCAGTCTCTCCACTGGCAATCAGTAGTTTGTTCTCTATACCTGTGACTTCACTTTCAGTCTGTATGTGTCCCTTGTTTTGAGGTGGGGTCTCTTGTAGACAGCATATATAGGGGTCTTCTTTTTGTATCCATTCAGTCCTGAGTGTTCATTGGAAGGACTGATGTTGAAGCTGAAACTCCAATACTTTGGCCACCTGATGCAAAGAGCTGATTCATTTGAAAAGACCCTGATGCTGGGAAAGATTGAAGGCGGGAGGAGAAGGGAATGACAGGATGAGATGATTGGATGGCATCACCGACTCAATGGACATGAGTTTGGGTAAACTCCGGGAGTTGGTGATGGACAGTGAGGCCTGGCGTGCTGTGGTCCATGGGGTCGCAAAGAGTCAGACACTACCGAGCAACTGAATGGATTTAATTCTTTTTTATGTGATTATTAATGGGATTATGTTATTAATTTCTCTTTTTGATAGTTTGTTGTTAGTGTATATAAATGTAACAGGTTTCTATATGTTAATTTTGTTTCCTTCACCTTAACCAAATTCAGTGCACTTTTGTAGTTTTTGGTGGTGTCTTTAGGGTATTTTAATGACCTAAAATAAGTCCCTTATGATTATACAGTGGAAGTGAGAAATCAATTTAAGGGACTAGATCTGATAGACAGACTGCCTGATGAACTATGGACGGATGTTTGTGACATTGTACAGGAGACAGGGATCAAGACCATCCCCATGGAAAAGAAATGCAAAGAAGCAAAATGGCTGTCTGGAGAGGTCTTACAAATAGCTGGGAAAAGAAGAGAAGCGAAAAGCAAAGGAGAAAAGGAAATATATAAGCATCTGAATGCAGAGTTCCAAAGAACAGCAAGAAGAGATAAGAAAACCTTCCTCAGCGATCAATGCAAAGAAATAGAGGAAAACAACAGAATGGGAAAGACTAGAGATCTCTTCAAGAAAATTAGAGATACCAAGGGAACATTTCATGCAAAGATGGGCTCGATAAAGGACAGAAATTGTATGGACCTAACAGAAGCAGAAGATATTAAGAAGAGGTGGCAAGAATACACAGAAGAACTGTAGAAAAAAGATCTTCACGACCCAGATAATCACGATGGTGTGATCACTCACCTAGAGTGATCACAGACCTAGGATGTCTGCATCCTGGAACGTGAAGTTAAGTGGGCCTTAGAAAGCATCACTATGAACAAAGCTAGTGGAGGTGATGGAATTCCAGTTGAGCTATTTCAAATCCTGAAAGATGATGCTGTGAAAGTGCTGCACTCAATATGCCTGCAAATTTGGAAAACTCAGCAGTGACCACAGGACTGGAAAAGGTCAGTTTTCATTCCAGTCCCAAAGAAAGGCAATGCCAAAGAATGCTCAGGCTACCGCACAATTGCACTCATCTCACATGCTCAAAATTCTCCAAGCCAGGCTTCAAAAGTACGTAAACCGTGAACTTCCAGATGTTCAAGCTGGATTTAGAAAAGGCAGAGGAACCAGACATTAAATTTCCAACATCTGTTGGATCATCAAAGAAGCAAGAGAGTTCCAGAAAAACATCTATTTCTGCTTTATTGACTATGCCAAAGCCTTTGACTGTGTGAATCACAATAAACTGTGGAAAATTCTGAAAGAGATGGGAATACCAGACCACCTGACCTGCCTCTTGAGAAACCTATATGCAAGTCAGGAAGCAACAGGTAGAGCTGGACATGGAACAACAGACTGGTTCCAAATAGGAAAAGGAGTACGTCAAGGCTGTATATTGTCACCCTGCTTATTTAACTTATATGCACAGTACATCATGAGAAACGCTGGGCTGGAAGAAGCACAAGCTGGAATCAAGATTGCCGGGAGAAATATCAATAACCTCAGATATGCAGATGACACCACCCTTATGGCAGAAAGTGAAGAGGAACTTTTTTAAAAAGCCTCTTGATGAAAGTGAAAGGGGAGAGTGAAAAAATTGGCTTAAAGCTTAACATTTAGAAAACTAAGATCATGGCATCTGGTCCCATCAGTTCATGGGAAGTGGATGGGGAAATAGTGGAAACAGTGTCAGACTTTGTTTTTTTGGCTCCAAAATCACTGCAGATGGTGATTGCAGCCGTGAAAGTAACCATGCTTACTCCTTGGAAGGAACGTTATGACCAACCTGGATAGCATATTCAAAAGCAGAGACATTACTTTGCCAACAAAGGTTCGTCTAGTCAAGGCTATGGTTTTTCCTGTGGTCATGTATGGATGTGAGAGTTGGGCTGTGAAGAAGGCTGAGTGCGGAAGAATTGATGCTTTTGAACTGTGGTGTTGGAGAAGACTCTTGAGAGTCCCTTGGACTGCAAGGAGATCCAACCAGTCCATTCTAAAGGAGATCAGTCCTGGGTGTTCATTGGAAGGACTGATGCTAAAGCTGAAACTCCAGTACTTTGGCTACCTCATGCGAAGAGTAGACTCATTGGAAAAGACTCTGATGCTGGGAGGGATTGGGGGCAAGAGGAGAAGGGGACGACAGAGGATGAGATGGCTGGATGGCATCACTGACTCAATGGACATGAGTCTGAGTGAACTCCGGGAGTTGGTGATGGACAGGGAGGCCTGGTGTGCTGCGATTCATGGGGTCACAAAGAGTCGGACACGAGTGAGCGACTGAACTGAACTGAATGTATAGTTTTATAAGTGTATACATTTAGAAGGTATCATGTCATCTTCAAACAGTGGCAGCTTTACTTCTTCCTTTCAAATTCAAGTTCCTTTTATTTTTTTTCTTGTCTGATTGTGGCTTGGACTTCTAATACTATGTTGAATAAAAGTGGTGAAACTGGGCACCTTTGTCTTATTCTTGATGTTAGAGGAAATACTTTCAGTTTTTCACAGATGAGTTTGATGTTAGTTTTGGACAGACCATTTATGACCTTTGTTATGTTGAGGTATGTTCCCTGTATACCCATTTCATGGAGAGTATGATTTTTATGGTAGATGGATATTGAGTTTTGTCAGAAGGTTCTGCATCTATTGAGATGATCATATGGTTTTTATTCTTCAGTTTGTTAATGTGATGTATTGCATTGATTTTATAAATATTGAACTACCCTTACATCTCTGGAATAAATCCCACTCGATTGTGGTGTATGATCCTTTTAATTGGATCTGTTCAGTTTGGCTTGCTGATATTTGAGGTATTTTGTAAGTTCATCAGTGGTATTTGCCTGTAATTTTATTTTTTTCATGATATATTTGACTGGTTTTGGTAGGAGGATGATGCTGGTCTCATAGAATGAGTTTGGAAGTATTCCTTCCTCTGCAGTTTTTTGAAATAGTTTGAGAAAAATGGATGTTAACTTTCCTTAAGTGTTTGGTAGAATTCAACTGTGAAGCAGTCTGCTCCTGGTCTATTTTGTTTTGGAGTTTGTAAAATTACTGATTTAATTTCATTACTGTTCACATTTTCTGTTTCTTCCTTGTTCAGTCTTGGGAGATTATACATTTCTATGAATTTTTTCATTTCTTTTAGATGGTCTATTTTATCTGCATATATTAATAGTTATTCATACTAGTGATCTATGATTCTTTGTATTTATATGGTCTTGGTTGTACTTTCTCCCTTTTCATTTCTGAAATTATTATTTGGACCCCCACCCCTCTTTTTCTTAATGAGCTGGCTAAAGGTTTATCAGCTTTGTTTATCTTTTCAAAGAACCAGCTTTTGTCATTTTTATAGTTCCTTTAGATGTAAGGTTAGGTTGTTTCAGATTTTTTCCTTGTTTCCTGAGGTATGTTTATGAGGTTGTTTCCTGAGGTTGTTTATGAGGTATCCTCATAACCTTCCCAATTAGAACTGCTTTTGCTGTGTCCCGTAGATTTTTGGATCATTCTGTTTTTGTTTTCACTTCTCTCCAGGTATTGATTTGTTAATTATTATTATTTTTTACTGCTTCCTTGATGTCTTCAACGATCTGCTGGTGGGTCTGTAGTGTATTGTTTTGCCTCCATGTGTTTGTGTGTGTTGCAGTTGCTTTTTTCCTGTAGTTGACTTCTAATTTCTAGTCTCATAGTGTTGTTGTGGGACAGGACACTTGATACAATTCCAATTTTCTTAAATTTACTGAGGCTTGTTTTGGGACCTAGTATGTGATCAGTGCTGGAGAATGTTCCATTTGCACTTGAAAGGAATGTGTATTTTGCTGCTTTTGGATGTAATATTCTCTGCAAATCTATTAACTTATTGACTGTAGATGTATTAATATGGTGTTTGTTATCCAAATGTTATTGACCAGAGATGTTTCAGTAATCACTTACATGACAAATTGCCAGCCACAGGCATTAGTTTCTGCAGAAATATTAAGTCAGTCTGGTCTAAAGTGTCATTTAAAGCCAGTGTTTTCTTATTTATTTATTTGTGGTCTGGACGACCTGTCCATTAATGTAAGTGGGATGTTAAAATCTGTTAATATTATTGTGTTATTGTCAGTTTGTTCCTTGATGTCTGTTAATATTTGCTTTGTGTATTTGGTGGTCTTATGTTGGGTACATACACATTTATAATTCTTCTTGGATTTATGCTTTCATCATTATGTAGTGTCTTTCTTTGTTACAGTGTCTGACCCTGTGTGATCCCAGAGACAGCAGCCCACCAGGCTCCTCTGTCCCTGGGATTCTCCAGGCAAGAATACTGGAGTGGGTTGCCATTTCCTTCTCCCAAAAGTATTGCTACCTTGGCTTTATTTTGATTTTTATTTTCATGGAATATTTTTTCCCAACCTTTCACTTTCAGTCCATGTGTGTTTTTAGATCTGAAGTGAATCTCTTATGGGCAGCATAGATTTGGGTTTTGTTTTTGTGTCTGTTCAGTCACCCTATGTCTTTGATTGGAACATTTAGTCTATTTTCAATTAAAGTCTGTTTGCTTGCAATCTGTGTGTTTGCTATATCACTTAACTGCTTATTGTGGCTATAGATGCTTTTACTACTTTTGTCTTTTAACCTTCCTACTAGCTTTGTAGTTATTAATAGTTGGTTTATTACCTTTAATGTATATTTGCCTTTATTGATGAGCTTCCTGTTTCTGATTGTGACCTTTCCTTTTTTGCTTAGAGAAGTCCCTTTAACATTTCTTGTGAAGATCTGTTTGGTGTTGCTAAGCTGTTTTATTGAGAAGGCAATGGCACCACACTCCAGTACTCTCGCCTGGAAAATCCCATGGACGGAGGAGCCTAGTAGGCTGCAGTCCATGGGGTCGCTAAGAGTCAGGCACGACTGAGCGACTTCACTTTCACTTTCCACTTTCATGCATTGGAGAAGGAAATGGCAACCCACTCCAGTGGTCTTGCCTGGAGAATCCCAGGGACGGGGGAGCCTGGTGGGCTGCCGTCTTGGGGGTTGCACAGAGTCGGACACGACTAAAGTGACTGAGCAGCAGCAGCAGCAAGCTCTTTTAACTTTCATTGTTGGTTAGTTTCCAAGTCATGTCCAACTCTTTGTGACCCCGTGAACTGTGGCATGCCAGGCTTCCTTGTCCTTCACTGTCTCCTGGAGTTTGCTCAAACTCATGTTCATTGAGTTAGAGATGCCATCCAACCATCTAATCCTCTGTCACGCCCTTCTCCTCCTGCCCTCAATCTTTCTCAGCATTTGGATCTTTTCCAGTGAGTTGACTCTTAGCCTCAGCTTTTGCTTGTCTTAAAACTTTTGATTTCTCCAACAAATCTGAGTGAAAGCCTTGATGGGTAGAGTGTACTTGGCTGTAGGTTTTTCCCCTTTCAGCACTCTAAATATATTGTGTTACCTTGTTCTGACCTGCAGAGATTCTGCTAAAGAGTAAACTGATGGCTTCCTGGGAGTTCCTTATACACAACTTGTTGATTTGTCCCTTGATGCTTTAGATAGTCTGTCTTTATCTTTGATTTTTGCCATTTTAATTACAATGCATCTTCATGCAGGCCTCTTTGGGCTGATCCTTTGGGGACTCTATGTGCTTCTTGAACTTGGAGGTCTGTTACCTTTCCAAGGTTAGGGAAATTTTCAGCTATTGGGTCTTCAGATATGTTTTCTGCCCCTTTCTCTCTCTCTCTCTTCTCCTTCTGGAACCCCTATCCTGTGACTATTAGTAAACATGATGTTTACTAATCTGGGACAACAACATGATGTTGTTCCAGAGATCTTGTAAACTGTTCTCATTTGTTTTTATTTCTTTTTTCTGTTCAACTTAAGTGATTTCCACTACTATCTTATAGCTCACTGATCTGTTCCTCTGAATCATTTAATCAACTATCAATTCCTGCTAGTATATTTTTCACCTCTGTTTTTGATTCTTTATATTGGGTTGTCCAAAAAACTCCTTCAGTTTTTAAGTAAAAAAGATATATTTTTCATTTTCACCAAGAACTTTATTGAACAACATGTTCATGGCTTTGTTTCACAGTCTTCTGCCATTTTTCAGGCAACTTCATAATTCCATCTTACCAAAGCTTTTTATCTTTTTAAGCACAGGACTGTTCCAGGTGCCTTTTACAGTCTTCCAGGGAATTGAAATTTTCCATTAAAAGAGAATTTTGTAAAGACTAAAATAAATGAACATCTGAAGATGCAGTCTGGTGAATATAGTGGATGAATCAGAACTTCCCAACCCGGTTGTAATAGTTTTTACATGGTCACCAAAGAAACATGCCATCGTTGTTATCCTGATGGAAGATTATGTATTTTCTGTTGACTAATTCTGGATGCTTTTTGTCAAGTGCTACTTTCAGCTGGTCTAATTGGGAGCAGTACTTGTTGGAATTAATTGTTTGGTTTTAAAGAAGGAGGTCATAATAGAGGACTCCTTCTAGTTCCACCATATGCACAGCATCACCTTCTTTGGTTGAAGACTGGCCTTTGGTGTGGTTGGTGGTGGTGGTTCATTTCAGTTGCCCCACTGTCTCTTCCATTCCACATTATTTATAAAATATCCACTTTTCATTGCCTGTCACAATTTGTTTTACAAGTGGAACGTTTTCATTATGTTTAAGTGGAGAACCACATGCGGAAATATGGTTAAAAAGGTTTTTATTGCTTAACTTATGTGGAATCCAAACATCAAAGCAATATACATAACTAGGCTGGTGCAGATGATTTTCAGTGCTTGACTTGACTGTTTTGAGTTTGTTGGCCATCTCCTGCATGGTATAATGTTGCTTGTTCTCAGTTAATGTCTCTATTTGATTGCTATCAACTTCCACTGATCTACCCAACTGTGGAGCTTTGTTAAATGAGAAAGTTTCAGCATGAAAAACTTCACAGACCACTTTTGACACATTTGATCAGTTACAGCATCTTCCCTTCCCCATACACTGCACACATCTTTTTTTGTATGTGTTTCAGTTGCATTTTTACCTTTGTTGAAATAATAAAACATAATATACCAAAAATGTTGCTTTTTCCTCCCATCTTCAATATTAACATGGATACACAAAATACAGCAATTTTGATAAATGTTTTTAAATGCATGCTCATATGACAGCTGTCACAATAGAATCTAATAAAATTGTTTTGAATGAAGTTAAAGACAACTAAGAGCTATTAGAACCATCTTACTGAAAAAACGGAGCAAACCTTTTAACCAACTCAGTGTTTTCTAACTCTTTATTTAAAAGTTCTAACTTCTGATTCTGTTTATCAACTTTTCTCCCAAGTTCTTTGATCATCTTTGTGATCATTAGCTTGAATTCTTTCTCAAGTAGATTGCCCATCTCTACTTCATTTAATTCTTCTAAGGTTTTGTCTTGTTCCTTCATTTGGAACATGTTCCTCTGTTGACTCATTTTTCTTAATTTTCTGTTTTTATTTCTATGTTTCTACTAGGTTGGTTATGTTTCCTGACCTTTGTGAAGTGAGCTTCTGTAGGATATGGCCTATGAATCACAGCAGTGCACTTCCCTCTGGTCACCAGAGCCATATGCTCCAGGAGTGCCCCCTCTGTGGGTTGCATGGGTCCTTCTTTGTGATGGGCTGACTACTGTGGGCCGCCTGGTAGTCGTGATTGGTCCCTAATCTGGTTGTTTGCCAGGCCCTGCCTTGTGTGGAGGCTGCTGGACACTGGTTGGTAGGGCCAAGTGATGATGCAGCTGGTTGTAGAACCCTGGCAGGTCCCAGGGCTAATGCTGGCTCACTCATGGGGCAGAGCTGGGTTCTGAGGTGGATGATTGCAGAGCCAAGTCTTCCTAGATCTAGTGTTGGCGTGCTATTTTGTTTGGGGTTTGGGTTGGGAGTGTAGCAGTTCCTGACATGGCTGGCTGTGGGTTCCAGAGTGTCCCAAAGCTGGTGCTCGCCCACTTTGGGGCTGGAGGGTGGGACTGGATCCTGAGGTGGCTGTTTGAGGAGTTCAGGGTATCTCAAAGCTGGTGTTGGCTTGCTGCTGGGGCCCAGGAGGTGCCAGTGCTGTTTCTACTGGTGAGTGGAACTTGGTCCCCAGCCTCTGACTGCAGGGTTCTAGGGATCCCAAAGCTGGTATCTGCTTGCTGTGAGTGGAGTTGGCTCCAAGGGCCATAGACTAGAGGGGTCAAGATGTTCCAGAATGGAGTTGGCCTGCTAGTGGGCAGAGCTGGAGCCTGTTTGGTCCCCAGACTGGTGCTGGCCTGCTGGTGTGTTGGCTGGGTCTTGACAAGGCAGGCTGCAGGGCTGTAGTGATCCTGGGGCTAGTGTCTACCTGTTGGTGTGTATGACTGGGGCCATGGCGTTTCTGGGGCTAGTTCCTGCCCACTGGTGGGTGAAGCTGGGTCCTGGAGTCTCTGGCTGCAGGCTCATGGATCCCAGAGCTAATGTCAGACTGTCGATGGGAGGAGCTGTTTTCTCACACAGCTGACTGTGAGGCCCAGAGGGTCTTGAAGCTTGTGTCAGCCCACTGAGGAGTGGGGTCGGATTCTGCGGTGGGTGGCCGAAGGGCACAAGGTGTCTCAGGCCTGGTATTGGTCTGCCAGTGGGTGATTGTTGGGCCCAGGAGGCCTGGGGGCTGGCTATGGACTGCTGGTCTGTGGCAAGGGTCTTGCCACAGCAGGGTGCAGCTGTGGTTGTGCTGGGGCTTGTGTCTGTTCATTGATGGGTAGGGCTGGGCCCTTTCTGGTGGCATCTTTAGGGTTTTTAATATATAGTATCATGTCATTTGCAAACAGTGACAGTTTTACTTCTTTCTTTCCAATTTAAATGCCTTGTATTTCTTTTTCTTGCCTAGATGCTGTGGCTAGGACTTCTAATACCCTCTTGAGAGAAGGGGTGGTGAAAGTGGTTATCCTTGTTTTATTTCTGATCTTAGAGGAAAAGCTTTTAGCTTTTCACCATTGAGTAAAGATGTTAGCTATGGGTTTTGTCATATGTAACTTTTATTATGTTGAGGCATGTTGCCTCTCTACGCGGTTTGGTGGGAGATTTTAAAATTATATAGGGATGTTGAATTTTGTCAAAAACTGTTTATGCATCTATTGTGATGAAAATACGATTTTTAGCCTTCATTAATGTGGTGTATCACATTGATTTGCAGATGTTGAGCTATCCTTGCATTCCTGAAATAAATCCTGGTTAATTATGATGTATGATCCTTTTACTATATCATTGGATTTGGTTTGCTAGTGTTTTGTTGAGGATTTTTGCATCTAAATTCATCAGTGATGTTGGCTTATAATTTTCTTTTTGACGTCATGGTTATGCTGTTTTATAAAAATGGGTTTGGAATCATACCTTCCTCTTCAATTATTTGGAATAGTTTTAGAAAGATAGGTATTAACTCCTTTTTAAATGTTTGGTATAATTCACTTATGAAGCCGTCTAGTCCTGGATTTTGTGTGTGGGAGTTTTTTGACTGCTGATTGTTCTCATTATTAGTAATTGATTTATTCATGGTTTAGTTCTAGCAGCTTGTGTTTTTCTAGGAATTTATCAACTTCTTCTCGATTGTCCAATTTGTTGATATATTATTTTTCATAGTATTTTCTTAAGATCCTTTTCTTTTTGGTGTGTGATATTGGTTGTAATTTCTCTTCTGTCATTCCTGGTATTATTTATTTGGGGTCTTGCCTTTTTTTTCCTTGATAAGACTGACTGAAGGTTTATCAATTTTGTCTTTTCAAAGAGCCAGATCTTAATTTTATTGGTATTCTCCATTGCTTTAGTCTTTGTTTCAGTCTCACTCTGATTTCTCCTAACTTTGGGCCTTGAGTGTTTTACTTTTTCTAGTTGCTTTACTTGTAAAAATAGTTTATTTGAGATTTTTCTTATTTCTTGAGATAAGCTTATATTGCTACAAATTTTCTTCTTAAAACTGCTTTTTCTGTGTCTTGTGGATTTTTTGGAACATTGTATTTTTATTTTCATTTGTTTCAAGGAGTATTTTGATTTCCTATTTGATTTCTTTGTTTGCCTATTGGTTGTTTAATAGCCTATTTAATCTCCATATGTTTGTATGTCATCTTGCTAGTAATATCTAGTTTCATACTGTTGTTATAAAAGATGCTTGATATGATATCAGTCTTAAATTTATTGAGACCTGCTTTGTGGTCTAACATGGGATCTGTACTGGAAAATGTTCCACCTGCTCTTGAAAAAAATGCACATTCTGCTGTTTTTGGTTCAAATGTTCTGGGTCTGTTTACCAAGGTCAGTCTAGTCTAATGTGTTATTTAAGGCTAAACTTTTTGAATTGATTTTATGTCTGGGTGGTCTTTCTAGCCGTTGATTTAAGTAGGGTATTAAAGTTTCCTATCATTATTGTATTGCTGTTATTTCTTTTCTTTATGTCTGTTAATCCTGTTTTATGTATGTAGGTGCTTCTCTGTGGGTGCCTGTGTATTTACAAATGTTACGTCCTGTTGTTGGAGTTGATCACTATGCAATGCACTGCCTTGTCTTTGTTTTAAAGCTTGTTTTGTCTGACACAGGTATTGCTACCCCAGCTTTCTTTTCATTTCCATTTGCATGGAATATCTTTTTCCATTTCTTCACTTTCAGTCTCTGTGTATGTGTTTAGATCTGAAGTGGATCTCTTATAGGCAGTATATAGGTGAGTCTTATTTTTTATCCATTCAGCTACTTTGTGTGTTTTGATTAAAGAACTTAGTCTAGTCATTTACATTTATAGTAGTTATTGATAGATATGACTTAGTGACATTTTGTTAATTTTTTTGCGTTGTTTTTGCCATTTTTCTTCCTTTTTTCTTGTTCTTTTTCCTTGTGGTTTGAAGACTTTTTTTAGTTTTGTGTTTGGATTCCTTCCTCTCTTGTGTGTATCTAGTATAAATTTCGGTGCTTCCCAGGTGGTGCTAGTGATAAAGAACCTGCCTGCCAATGCAAGAGACATGAGAGACGTGGGAAAAATCCCTGGGTCAGGAAGATCCCCTGGAGGAGGGCATGGCAACCCACTCCAGTATCCTTTCCTGGATAATCCCATGGACAGAGGAGCCTGGTAGGCTTCGGTCCATAGGCTTGCAAAGAGTTGGACATGACTGAAGCAACTTAACATACACACATTACAAGTTTTTAGTTTTTGGTTACCATGAGGTTCATATATAACAACATATGTATAACGATATGTACATATACAAACACACACATATATATATATGGTAGTTTATCCTAAGTTGATGGTCACCTATGTTCAAATGTAGTCTGTTAGGTTGTTGTGAAAGTAATTGCGGTTTTGCATTATTGAACTTTACCCTTTGACATTGGAATACATTCTTAAATGTGGTTATGTTATACATCATTTTAATGCACCTTTCTTTGTTTTTCTGCATAACTTATTTGCTGTTCATAATTACTTTAGTCTATAGAAATGATGTTAGACAAAAAGAAAATTCGGATGATTTTCTTATTCAAGTTCAAAATGGGTTGTAAAGCAGTGGAGACAACTTGCAACATCAGCAGCGCATTTCGCCCAGGAACTGCTAATGAATGTGCAGTGCAGTGGTGATTCACAAAGAAATTTCGGGAAGGAAACGAGAGCCTTGAACATGAGGAGCATAGTGGCTAGCCGTCAGAAGTTGACAATGATCAGTGGAGAGCATCATCAAAGCTGATCCTCTTACAAACAACTACATGAGAAGTTTCCACAGAAGTCAGCATCAACCATTCTGTGGTCATTCAACATTTGAAGCAAATTGGAAAGGTGAAAAAGGCCAATAAGTGGGTGCTCATGAGCTGACCGCAAATCAAAAAATTGTTGTTTTGAAGTGTCACAGTCTCTTATTCTATGCACCAACGATGAACTGTTTCTCCATCAGTTTGAGACCTGCAATGAAAGATGGATTTTGTACGACAGCTGGTGACAGCTAGCTCAGTGGTTGGACCAAGAAGAAGCTCCAAAGCACTTCCAAAAGCCAAACTTGCACCCAAAAAAGGTCATGGTCACTGTTTGGTGTTCTGCTGCCTGTCTGATCCACTACAGCTTTCTGAATCCTGGTGAAACTGTTACATCTGAGAAGTATGCTCAGCAGATTGACGAGGTGCATCGAAAACTGCAGTGCTTCAGCTGATACTGATCAACAGAATGGGCCCAATTCTTCACGACAACACCCGACCATACATCGCACAACCAATGCTTCAAAAGTTGAATGAATTGAGCTACAAAGTATTGCCTCATCCATCATATTCACCTGACCTCTCACCAACCGAATACCACTTCTTCAAACATCTTGACAACTTTTTTCAGGGAGAATGTTTCCACAACCAGCAGAAGGCAGAAAATGCTTTCCAAGAGTTTGTCAAATCCCAAAGCACGGATTTTCATTGGCAAAAATGTTTGATTGTAATGGTTCCTATTTTGATTAATAAAGATGTTTTTGAGTCTAGTTTAATGATTTAAAAGTCATGGTCTGAACCACAATTACTTTTGTACCAATCTGATATAAACTCTATTCTTTCCCCATATTTCATAATTTACAAATTTGTATTTTTTCCCCTCAAGTAGATACTGTAGTTACTGATTTTTGCTACTTTTGTTTAACTTTCATACAAGCTTTTTAAGTAGTTGATTTACAACCTTTACTACATATTTGCCTTTACCACTGAAATTTTTTTCTTTCATGTATTTTTAGTTATGGCCTTTTCTGCTTAAAAAGTTCATTTAACATTTTTTTTTTGTAGGGCTGGTGATGCTTGTCTGGGAAACTCTTGATCTCTTCTTAAATTTTGAAAGATAACATTGCTAGCTAGGTAGAGGATGCTTGGTTGGTAGTCTTTTCCTTTCAGCCTTTTGAATATATCATGCCATGCCCTTCTGACCTAGACAGTTTCTACTGAATAATAGTTTTGTGGGGTTTCCCTTGTATATAATAAGTTGTTTTCCTCTTGCTACTTTTAAGATTCTCTTTATCCTTAAGTTTTACTATTTTAATTTTAATGTGTCTTGGTGTGGTTCTTTCTGGATTCATTTTATTTGTAACTTTATGAGCTTCCTGGAGCTGTATATTTGTTTCCTTTCCCAGATTAGGAAAGTTTCTGCCATAATTTCTTCAAATATTTTTTCTGACCCTTTCTCTCTTCTTCTGTAACCCCTACAATGTGAATGTTGTTCTGCTTTGATGATGTCCCAGAGGTCCCTTAAGGTTTCCTCCCTTTTAAAACTTCTTTTTTCGTCTTGCTGCCCTGTGTGAGTGATTTCCATTGCTTTGTCATGTTGATTTGTGCTTTTACTTCATCCAGTCCTCTGTTGAGCCCCTCAGTTGTATCTTCAGTTCAGTCATAACCTCTGTTTGTTACTTTCTTGTATTTTGTATGTCTTTGAAGTTATCACTGCGTCCATCCATTCTTCTCCCGAGATCAGTGAGCACCTTTATGACTATTACTGTGAATCCTTTATCAGTTAGGTTGCTTATCTCCATTTTGTTAGGTCTTTTTCTGGGGATTTGTTTTTTCCTTTGGTTTGGAACAACTTTCTAAGTCACCTCATTTTGCCTGACTCTTTTTATTTGTCTGTATGCATTAGATGAAAGGGCTGCCTCTCCCAGTCTGGAATGTGTAGTATTATGAGGGAGATGATCTGTGCGGCCCGGAAGTGCAGTCTCCTCTGCCCTTCACAGTGCAGCGCTCAGGGGGCACCCCTCATGCCTGCCCTTGAGGTCATGGCAGGCCTGTGCTGCCGCACCATGTGGGTGTGGGGTGGTGCTGGACAAATGGTGTCCGCCAGCTCTGTCACCAGCAAGTTAGAATGAGATGAACACCAGAGAACGTTCCTGAAGGTTCCCGCCTTTCTGGCAGCTGCTGTGGGGGTAGTGGGTGGTTCTCCATCACTTATGGTCCTGGCACTTTCTACACTGTTGGTTCTTTGCTGGGTCTCAGGGTCAGTGGTCTGCACTCCTTTAAGAGCAGATTCTCAGTTCCCTACAGTTCTGTGGTTCCCTGGACTTACTTCCTGTTGATTTTAGAAACCAGCCATTTTGGGGGCTCTTTTTTTTTTTTCTGGTGTGAGACCAAATGTGTGACATAGTCCTTTCTCTCCTCAAGGGGGAATTTTGTATTTTGTCTATCTCTTTACTCCCGCGGGGCACCGTACCTCTCGGGGTTCCCGGGTGAGACTCAGTCTCTGCCTCTTACTAGTCTTGGTGCATCTCTATTTTTGGTTATGAAGCCACTGTTTATGTAGTCCTTGGGTCCTTTTTGGAGAACAGTTATTCCATATGTAGCTGTCGATTTGTTGTGTCCATAGAAGGAGGTAAGTTCAGGCTCTTCCTGTGCTGCTGTCTTAAACTCCTGATTTCCATGATACACTTTATAAAAGATTTAGTATTCCTGTGAATTCCCTTCCTTTCTAAACTATAAACTTCTTCAGGCCTGTAACTACGTTTTATTCTTCTGTGTGTCCCTGCTGTATCTTTACCTGCTGGGTGCTTAATGAACACAGGACAGAACGGTGCAGGGCTGACCTGATATAAGAGTACAGTTGCTTCAGAGTTATGTTAAAAGCTCTCAGGAGCACTAAAAAATTACTTGCAGACACAAATCAAGCTGCCTGCACATGCATTAAAGCAGGGACACTAAGAACCACTACAGGGAAACACTGTCTTAGCTTAGAAAGCAGTTTAAATTAATGCTGTTTGGGGGACTTCCTTGGTGGTCCAGTGGCTAAGACTCCATGCTCCCAATGCAGGGGGCCCAGGTTCAGTCCCTGCACTGGGAAATAGATCCTGCATGCCACAACTAAAGATCCCGCATGCTGCAGCTAGGACCCGGCAAAACCAAATCAATCAACCAATAATTTAAAAAATACAGTAATGCTGTTTTATTTATGTGAATGTATTCTAGTTGACACATTCAGAATGAACTTGCTACAAATTAGTGGAGCATTTCAGTGAAGTTTTCAGTAAATTCCTAATTTCTGGAACTTATCTAATTAGGCTAGGCTTGTGTTTCACACAGTCCCTGTTTCTTAGTTATCAAGTTATTAAAAAAAATGTGTTTACACTGTCCCTCCACATCACCACCTGGCTGCAGAGCCTCCAGGAGTACCTCTGCTCTCTTCCTGTTACCCCTTATTTTAAGAACAAATCACTGCTGCTGCTGCTGCTGCTGCTAAGTCGCTTCAGTCGTGTCCGACTCTGTGCGACTCCGTAGATGGCAGCCCCCCAGGTTCCCGCATCCCTGGCATTCTCCAGGCAAGAGCACTGGAGTGGGTTGCCATTTCCTTTTCCAATGCATGAAAGTGAAAAGTGAAAGTGAAGTTGCTCAGTCGTGTCTGACTCCTAGCGACTCCATGGACTGCAGCCTACCAGGCTCCTCCGTCCATGGGATTTGCCAGGCAAGAGTACTGGAGTGGGTTGCCATTGCCTTCTCCAAGAACAAATTACTACCACTCATCAAAGACACATACTGGTGGGGATAAGGAAATATTACTACCACTGCTGTTGTAACCAGGTCCCCCTGCCATGTCATCGGGAGCTAGTGTTTGATGAGCACTCTTTTTTTTCCCAACACAGCAGCAGGATACAAATTCTGTTCCAGTTCCCATGGACTATAAACCAGGAAACACTAAAACATATCCAGGGACATAAAACAAGGTGCAAACATTTTGATGAACATTCTTATGTTGCACTGTATTCCGAGTGGTGTGTTTGTTATCCTACTTAATCCTATAAGGCATGTGCCATTGTTGTCTGTACTTGAGGGGAGGCTCAGAGAGGTTAAGTGCCATGCTAAGACCACACAGCTTGAAAGAGTTAGGAGTGGGGAATAGGTTTTTTCCCCTTAGGGCCACATTCAGTGGCCTGAAAAGAAATCAGGGCCTACTGGTAAGAGAAAGACATTACCCCAGGATGAGGGTACAGGCTAAACATAACCATTTTGTTTGTGAATAAGAGCTAGAGGACAGTGGCTGGGGGGAAGGAGTCCAGAACAGTCGTCAGCTTAGAGTTATCTTTGGTTCAGGTAGAAAGTAGTTCAGGTTCCAGAATTATGATCAAGGGTACAGCTCTGAAATGTGACCCCCAATAATGAGAAGGCACAACTACGGCTGGAGAGCAGTAAATATGGCAGACTTTAAAAATCTTCTAGGTAGATGCAGCTTCCCTGCTCATATGTCTGTGTGAACATCTTAGACTATTCACCATATGTAGATTCTAGGCAATTACCCATGTGTCTCTTCAGAGCATAGTAAGAGGTACGTGCGGGTATGATTTCACAATTTCTATAAAGAATATTTTCTGATGAGAAAAAGATAGTTGTTAAAAATTTGTAGTGAGAACCATTTTATTCTCAAAGCAATTGAAACAGTGTAACTAAATAGCATCTTTTTTTTTTTTTAATAATATTTTTGGCTGCACTAGGTCTTTGGTGCTGTGTGGGCCCTCTCTAGCTGTGGTGATGTGGGGCTGCTCTCTCGTTGCGGTGCATGGATTCTCATTGCGGTGGCTTCTGTTGCAGGGCGCAGACTCTAGGGTGCGAGGGCTTCAGTAATTGCAGCACACAGGCTTAGTTGCTCTGCGGCATGTGGAATCTTCTTGGACCAGGGATTGAACCTGTGTCCCCTGCGTTGGCAGGCAGATTCTTTACCACTGGTCCACCAGGGAGGTCTAAGTAGAGTCTTCTCCCAGCTATTTTACAAGTCCCAGGTACACATGTCACACATGGGCTAGGATACCAGGTTGTGTAATGTTTAGCCCAATACAGTCAACAGATTTGATTCCCTGGCAGTCAGTACCTGGTTGGAAGAGAAGGTACCAATCAGGACTGTTAGGATTAAATTCAAAGGTTCTTCTGGGGACTGTGATAAGCCTTTGTGAGAGGAGCTTTCCATGCTCCATACAAGTTTCTGTTACTTAGAAACTTGTGCTAATCTGCAAAATTATGCTACAAAACACAGCTGTGTAAATACTTTTTGAAAGTGTCTTAAGTTGTGTGTGTGCATGTGTGTTTTAAAATTGGCATTTTCATTATCATACCACAGGCAAAAATAAAGTATGTAATCTAAATAATAAAAATTATTTACAAAAGTGGAAGGAGTTGTGAGCCAGTAAACTGCTGTTTATAAAAACTACATTCACAGGAGTCCCCGCTGCCTCCAGCCTCACATCATCCTAAGAGATGGGTTGTCCCTCCTCTCCAGGCACAATATTGTGTGTGGGTTCCCCTCCCCCAGACTTCACTTCTCTGTGAACTCGCCCTGATGAACTCAAGAGACTCCTTTCTTTGTGTGCCTTTGTTTCAGCCCAAAAGATGGCCATGGGATTGAATGTGCCCTTTGAGCTGATCCCCACTTCCTAGGTCTTTTCCAAATGCCTTCATCATCCCTCCTTACTTACAGTTTAGTTTTCTTAAGGGTAGGGATTAGCTGGTTGGTTGTTCCTTCTCTCACAATTCTTTGTGTGTGTGTATGTGTGTGTGTGGCTTTCACTGCATGAGGTTAATACATCTTGGTGGCTGACATTTTATCTTGTTGTCACCACTGAGGAACCAACACATGGTCTTGCACTCAGTGGGAAATCAGTGTACATACTTTGTTGATTAATAATTGCTAAAGCTGATTCCTTCATCTGTAGAGTTCGATGACGGTTTCTGATTATGAATGGGAAAGGGTTCTCCTGGGGATAGGGTGATAGCAAACTCCCCTCGACATGCTTGCGTCCACTGAATCACGAATAACAACCCCCTCCTTTTAAATTTGTATTCTGTTAATATTGTTGGCAAGTAGGTAGGGTTATATAAAAATCGAAAGACTCTATACTGAAATACAATAGTGGTGAAAAACCATGACTTTGAAGCAAAATCATTTTTCCTGAGCCTCTCTCACACTATTTCTGGGATCTGGGTGGTGTATCTAAGTGTCCCTTGAGAGTGCTATACCCAGATTATTGAATTAGAAACTGAAAAAACAAGATGTATCAAGCATTTAGTATCACGCACTTGTGAGATGAATCAGTACTGGAATTTCCAGCTATGTTTTTTATCACCCTGTGTTTTATAAAACCATGGAAAATATTGAACCTTTGAACAGGGATCTCAGTCATGGTGACAGAACGCGATGTAGGAGGGCTATACTGTGGAGTTCAGTTTGGAGGGAGATTCTCCTGCCCTTTGCCCTGTTTCCTTCAGGCTGCTTTTTTCTGTTTTCCTATGAAGCTCTTCCCAGGGAATAGAGAAATAAATCAACAAAAAGCAAGGATAAAAGGGGGATTTATGGCTTTCTATACGTAAAGCTCATAGGTCTTGCCTTTACTGCTGTATTGACTCATCTCTTTTTTTCCTTCCCCCCCCCTTTAAGTCATTCTCAGTGCTGCTCCGTTTCTCTCTTTGTCTGTCTCATCAGTTGCAGATGACCTATTAGGAAGGAAGACTAGACCTTGTTTGGTCTGGTACACATAGAGTACCTGCCTGCATCTTTCCAAGGGCTCTTTTCTCTGCCCATAGTTTTTTTTGTTTTATGTGGATAGACCTTGCCCAGATGAGTCTTTTTTTTTTTTAATTTAAAAAATTAACATACCATAATTGGTGTTGTTTTTGATGTACAGTTATGTGAGCTTTAACACATAAAAGACTTCTCATGTCCACCCACCACACAATCAGAACACAGAACAGCTCCACTACCCCAAAACTTGATCATCTGGCCTTGTTACAAAAAGTAATTACAATTACACTCTCCCTTCACCCCAGCCCTGGGCAGCCTCTGATTTGTTCTGCATCACTGTAGACTTTTGTTTTTTTTAGAATATCATGTAAATACACTCACTCAGTATAATGCCATTGAGGTTTATCCATGTTCAACAGTGTAGCAATAGTTCCTTTTGATTGTTGAGTAGTATTATGTTTATGGATATATCACAGTTCACCTGTTGAAGGAAATTTTATTTCTAGTTTTTGGTGATTTTTCAGTATAGCTGCTAGAAACACACCAGTTTCTGTGTGACTATAAGTTGATGTGTCTAGTGTAAATACCTAGGAGTAGAATTGTTGGATCATATAGTAAATGTGTGTTTAATGTTGTAAGAAACTGCCAAACTGTTCTCACGGAGTGGCATGGCCATACTAGTTTGCATTCCCATCAGAAATATATGGAAGTTCCAATTACTTTGCATCCTTGTCAACACTTAATAGTGTCAGTACCTTTTATTTTAGTCTTTCTAATAAGTGTTTAGTGGTATCTCATTTTGGTTTTAATTTTTACTTCCCTAATGGATAATGACTATGCCAAAGCCTTTGACTGTGTGGATCACCATAAACTGTGGAGAATTCTGAAAGAGATGGGAATACCAGACCACCTGACCTGCCTCTTGAGAAACCTGCACGCAGGTCAGGAAGCAACAGTTAGAACTGGACATGGAACAACAGACTGGTTCCAAATAGGAAAAGGAGTTCGTCAAGGCTGTACATTGTCACCCTGCTTATTTAACTAATATGCAGAGTACATCATGAGAAACGCTGGGGTGGAAGAAGCACAAGCTGGAATCAAGATTGTCAGGAGAAATATCAATAACCTCATATATGCAGATGACACCACCCTTATGGCAGAAAGTGAAGAAGAACTCAAAAGCCTCTTGATGAAAGTGAAAGTGGAGAGTGAAAAAGTTGGCTTAAAGCTCAACATTCAGAAAAAACTAAGATCGTGGCATCTAGTCCCATGACTTCATGGGAAATAGATGGGGAAACAGTGTCAGACTTTATTTTTTTGGGCTCCAAAATCACTGCAGATGGTGACTGCAGCCATGAAATTAAAAGATACTTACTCCTTGGAAGGAAAGTTATGACCAAACTAGACAGCATATTGAAAAGCAGAGACATTACTTTGCCAACCAAGGTCCGTCTAGTCAAGGCTATGGTTTTTCCAGTGGTCATGTATGGATGTGAGAGTTGAACTGTGAAGAAAGCTGAGTGCCAAAGAATTGATGCTTTTGAACTGTGGTGTTGGAGGAGACTCTTGAGAGTCCCTTGGACTACAAGGAGATCCAACCAGTCTATCCTAAAGGAGATCAGTCCTGGGTGTTCATTGGAAGGACTGATGCTGAAGCTGAAACTCCAATACTTTGGCCACCTCATGTGAAGAGTTGACTCATTGGAAAAGACCCTGATGCTGGGAGGGATTGGGGTCAGGAGGAGAAGGGGACGACAGAGGATGAGATGGCTGGATGGCATCACCCACTCGATGGACATGAGTTTGGGTAAACTGGGAGTTGGTGGTGGACAGGGAGGCCTGGCGTGCTGCGCTTCATGGGGTCCCAAAGAGTCAGACACGACTGTGCTACTGAACTGAACTGAACTGAATGGATAATGATGCTAAGCATCATTTCATTTGATTATTTGCCATCTGTATATCCTTTTTGGTGAAGTATCTGTCTTTATCTTTTTCCCATTTAAAAAATTGGATTGTTTGGTTTCTTACTGTTGCAATCAGTAAGGTTTGCATTCTGTTAATATTGTTGGCAAGTAGGTAGGGTTATATGAAAATTGAAAGAACATATACTGAAATACAATAATGGTGAAAAACCATAATGACTTTGAAGCAAAATCATTTTACCCGAGCCTGGATTATTATTATTATTTCCTGGATTGTTATTCCTTATGTATTTTGCATCCAGGTCTTTTTTCAGATATGTAATTTCCAGATATTTTCTACTACTTTGTAACTGGTCTTTTCTGTCTCTGAAATGTCTTTTATAGGGCAAAAGTTTTCTTGTTGATGACATCCAACTTCTCAGTTTTTTTCTTTGAGGGGTTATACTTTCTCCCAGATTATATACTTCTTCTCTAGTGTTATTTCTAAAATTTTTGTAGTTTTATGTTAAAATCTGTGATCCATTTTGAGTTTTTGTATAAAGTATGAGGCTTAGGTTGAGGGTACTTTTTGTTTGTTTCTTGCACACGGGTGTCCAGTTGTTCCAACATGAGTTGTTGAAAAGCCTATCCTTTCTCAATAGAATTATCTGTACATTTGTCAAAAATCAACTGGCCATACTTGAGACTTTTTCTGGACTCTGTTCTGTTCCATGGATCTATTCATTCACCAGTACAGCTCTAAGTCTTAAATCAAGTGTTTTGAATTTTCCAACTTTATTCTTATTTTTAGGAATTGTTTTTTTCTATTCTCGTTTCTTTGCCTTTTCACTTAAGTTTCAGATTCAGCTTGCTGGAATTAAAAAAGCTTACTTTGATTGCATTGAATCTACAGATTTAGGTAGAATTTACACGTTAACTACAGTTGACCCTTGAGCAATGTAGGAGTTAGAGGTGCTGACCCTCTGTGCAGTCAAAAATCTGTGTATAACTGTAGTTGGCCGTCTATATCTGTAGCCGCACATCTGCTGAGTCAGCTATCCGTGGATCGTGTAGAACTGCATCTGTATTTACTGAGAGAAATCCACGTATAAGTGGACCTGTACCGTTCAAACCTATGTTGTTCAAGGGTCAGCTATAATATTGAATTTTCCAATTCATAAACATAGTGTATTTCTCTATTTACGTAGGTCCTCTGATTTATTTCATTGAGGATGATCTCTATTTTCATAAATGTGTTTAGATCATCCACACATTATCAATATGTTTATATTTAGGTGTACCATTTTATTATTTATATTTTGTCTCTTTTTCATTCTTCTATTGCCCATTTTCTGCCTCCTTTTGGATTATTTGAATATTTGTTAACATTTCATTTAAATATATCTGTTGATCTTGGGAAAACCCTCAATCTTTCACCATTAATTATGATGTTAGCTATGGTTTTTCATAATTTTTTTAGACCAAAAAAGTTTCCTTCTATTCCTAGTTTTGTTGAGTGTTTTATCATTAGAAGTTTTTGGATTTTATATATAGTTTTTTTCTTGTGATATCTTTATCTGGTTTAATATCAAGGTAAGGCTTCTGATTTTTGTGGAAGTGTTCATGAAGGATTGGCATTAATTCTTCTTTAAACATTTGGTAGAATTCACTACCATGTGGGCCTGCGCTCTTCTTTCTGGGAATTTTTGGTTACTAATTCAGTCTCCTTACTTAACCATAGACCTGTTCAGAGTTACTATTTTATCTTGAGTCAGTATTAGTAGTTTCTTCCTAAGAATTTATCCATTTCATGTACCTTATCTAATTTGTTGGCATCATTAAAATTTTTTTTCTTTCTAAAAAAAATTTATTGGAGTATAGTTGATTTACAGTATTGTATTAGTTTCTTCTGTACAACCAAGTGAATCAGTTATCGCTCAGTCGTGTCCAACTCTTTGTGACCCCATGGACTGCAGCACGCCAGGCTTCCCTGTCCATCACCAACTCCTGGAGCTTGCTAAAACTTATGTCCATCGAGGCGGTGATGCCATCCAACCATCTCATCGTCTGTCATCCCCTTCTCCTCTTGCTTTCAATCTTTCCCACCATCAGGGTCTTTTCCTGAGTCAGTTCTTTGTATCAAGGGGCCAAAATGTTGGAGTTTTAGCTTCAGCATCAGTCCTTTGAATGAATATTCAGGACTGATTTCCTTTAGGATTGACTGGTTTGATCTCCTTGCAGTCCAAGGGACTCGCAAGAGTCTCCTCCAACACCACAGTTCAAAAGCATCAGTTCTTCGGCGCTCAGCTTTCTTTATGGTCCAACTTTCATATGCATACGTGACTACTGGAAAAACCAGAACTTTGATTAGATGGACCTTTGTTGGCCAAGTAATGTCTCTGCTTTTTAATATTGCTGTCTAGGTTGGTCATACCTGTTTTCCAAGGAGCAAGCGTCTTTTAATTTTATGGCTGCAGTCACCATTCTGTAGTGATTTTGGAGCCCAAGATTATAAAGTCTGTCACTGTTTTCATTGTTTCCCCATCTATTTGCCTTGAAGTGATGGGACCAACCTCTGAAAATGTCATTCACCTTCATTTTTCGAAGGATGTTTATAGAATTCTGGGCTGACAGTTCTTTCAGCACTTTGTAAATACTGTTTCTCTACTTTCTGACCTCCATGGTTTCTTCTGAGAAGTCATTTAAATCATTGTTCCCTATATGTTATGTACTGTTTTCCTCTGGCTGTTTTGAAGATTTTTTTCTTTGTAGTTCTTAGCATTTTGATTATGATAGATCTGGATATGGATTTCTCTGAGATTATCCTGTTTAGGGTTTGCTGAAACTCCAGTAGTTTGGCCACTTGATGCGAAGAGCTGACTCATTTGAAAAGACCCTGATGCTGGGAAAATTGAAGGCAGGAGAAGAAGGGGATGACAGAGGATGAGATGGTTGAATGGCATCACCGATTCAATGGACATGAGTTCGGATAAACTCTGGGAGTTGGTGATGGACAGGGAGGCCTGGTGTGTTGTAGTCCATGGGTTCGCAAAGAGTCAGACACGACTGAGTGAGTGAACTGAACTGAGTTTCTTTAAACTGTCACTTGAGGCCTTTTGACAAATACAGGAAATTTTTGGCCAGTATTTCTTCAGATATTTTCCCCACTCTTCACTTTCTGGGATTCTGATGACATGACTGTTAGACCTTTTAGTAATATCCTGCATATTCCTGGAATCTGTCTATCTTTGTAATTCTTTGTTCATCCAGTGACATTTAAAATATACTACTGTATTTTTCACACTTCTAAAATTTCCATTTGGTTTTTCTTGATGTCTTTTTTGGGACAGGGCTAAACTTTTCTGTCATTCCATTAGTTTCAGCAGTGTTCAGCCTTACTTCCTGGGGCATGGTTATAATAGCTGCTTTAAACTATTCATTAGATAATTCCATTGTCTATGTTATCTTGAGATTGATGTCTTTTTTTTTTAATTTTAAGTTTATTTATTTTTTAACTGAAGGATAATTGCTTTACAGAATTGTATTGGTTTCTGCCAGACAACGAGTTGATATCTTTTAATTGTTTTATTCCTTGCAAGTTGAGTTACCTGGATTTCATATGCCGAGTAATTTCAGATTGCATTCTAGACATTTGGATATTATGTTATGGTTTTCTGGGTCTTGTTTATATCTTATGGAGACTGTTTATCTTTTCTTCTGTAAGCAGATGATTGATCTGGTTGCAAGCTTTGACTTGCATTCCATGGGCTGTGTTTCTAACATCAGTTCAGTTTTCAAAACTTTTTCAGTGCCATTTGAATCTGTCCCGTGTTTGTGTGTTCCATTCCACTGCCCAGTCTGGAACCTGGCAGTCATCTATTCCAAAGGGCAAATCTCAAAGCTGTTGGCATGCTGTTTAGAATCAGATGCATGGTGAACAGCTCAGAGATGAGCCAAATACTAATATACCACCTTGTGATAAATTCCCTTAAGTTCCCTTCTCTCTGAAATCTTTCTGACAATTCTGATTCCCTGAGGTCCTCTTTTGCTGGCCTCCAGCCAGAAATGCAGGACTGTTTCTCCTGCTCTGCTGCTTGCTGTCTGTGATTGTGCAGGTCTGAGCAGCAGAAGGCCAGTGAGAAGAAGCAGCAGTGGGGGTTTATCCTCTTGTTTCTAGAACTAGAGTTCCTCTTAGAGAAAATCATTCCACTTTCTCTGAATTTTAGGTGCCTGCTCACTTCTACTGTTGTTCTGTGGCTCTGGGATTGCCAGGGGTTGAGGTAAGAGAGATCAGAAAAAAGCAAAACCAATACAGGGGATTTCCCTGAACATTAGGAGATTAAGAGTTACTTTTTTTTTTTTTTTTAATTCCTTGGGCTGAAAAGTGAGGGCTTCTCTTCCAAGTTCATTCTTTCTGTTCCTAGTGAGCGCTTCTGGGTGCTGGACCTTTGAATTCAGCTTGGGTAATACTATAGAGAACAAATACAGCAATGGAAAATTCACCACTGGTTTGGTGGTCCTCTGTGTTCTGATTTTCTTCCTCGGTCTACCAGCTACCATTGACTTGTCAGAGTCCTCAGGTGCTCCATGTTTTCTATCCAGCTTTTATTTTTATTTTTTTCTAATTTTATTTTATTTTTAAACTTTACATAATTGTATTAGTTTTGCCAAACATCAAAATGAATCCACCACAGGTATACATGTGTTCCCCATCCTGAACCCTCCTCCCTCCTCCCTCCCCATACCATCCCTCTGGGTCGTCCCAGTGCACTAGCCCCAAGCATCCAGTATCGTGCATCGAACCTGGACTGGCAACTCGTTTCTTACATGATATTTTACATGTTTCAATGCCATTCTCCCAAATCTTCCCACCCTCTCCCTCTCCCACAGAGTCCATAAGACTGTTCTATACATCAGTGTCTCTTTTGCTGTCTCGTACACCGGGTTATTGTTATCATCTTTCTAAATTCCATATATATGCGTTAGTATACTGTATTGGTGTTTTTCCTTCTGGCTTACTTCACTCTGTATAATAGGCTCCAGTTTCATCCACCTCATTAGAACTGATTCAAATGTATTCTTTTTAATGGCTGAGTAATACTCCATTGTGTATATGTACCACAGCTTTCTTATCCATTCATCTGCTGATGGACATCTAGGTTGCTTCCATGTCCTGGCTATTATAAACAGTGCTGCAATGAACATTGGGGTACACGTGTCTCTTTCCCTTCTGGTTTCCTCAGTGTGTATGCCCAGCAGTGGGATTGCTGGATCATAAGGCAGTTCTATTTCCAGTTTTTTAAGGAATCTCCACACTGTTCTCCATAGTGGCTGTACTAGTTTGCATTCCCACCAACAGTGTAAGAGGGTTCCCTTTTCTCCACACCCTCTCCAGCATTTATTTGTAGACTTTTGGATCGCAGCCATTCTGACTGGTGTGAAATGGTACCTCCTAGTGGTTTTGATTTGCATTTCTCTGATAATGAGTGATGTTGAGCATCTTTTCATGTGTTTGTTAGCCATCTGTATGTCTTCTTTGGAGAAATGTCTATTTAGTTCTTTGGCCCATTTTTTGATTGGGTCGTTTATTTTTCTGGAGTTGAGCTGTAGGAGTTGCTTGTATATTTTTGAGATTAGTTGTTTGTCGGTTGCTTCATTTGCTATTATTTTCTCCCATTCTGAAGGCTGTCTTTTCACCTTGCTAATAGTTTCCTTTGATGTGCAGAAGAAGCTATCCAGCTTTTATATATACATACAGTTAAAGAGGTAAGGCGGAGAAGGCAGTGGCACCCCACTCCAGTACTCTTGCCTGGAAAATTGCATAGACGGAGGAGTCTGGAAGGCTGCAGTCCATGGGGTTGCTGAGAGTCGGACACGACTGAGCAACTTCACTTTCACTTTTCACTTTCATGCATTGGAGGAGGAAATGGCAACCCACTCCAGTGTTCTTGCCTGGAGAATCCCAGGGACGGTGGGGCCTGGTGGGCTGCTGTCTGTGGGGTCGTACAGAGTCGGCCACGACTGAAGCGACTTAGCAGCAGCAGCAGCAGCAGCATAGAGAGTGAGGGCCTTTTATATGCTTTGTGTCAGTGTACCCCCATATTACTCTGAAGCAGATGCTTTCATCCTCACTTTGCGGATGAAGGAACTAAGGTATGGAGAGTGTTACATGGTCCGAGTCATGACTGTACTGGGCTGGTCCAGTGCCAGGGCTCTAGGGCAGTGAAGGACTCCTTTCTCCATTTTGACTTGTGGTCTTACAAAGAGGCCTTGTTGATAGCTGTGTAGGTCAGCAAAAGACCTGGTACTTATGACCTCTGTGTTGTCCTCTGGACTAGTTCATATGTCATTGTGTGAATCTGGGCAAGTATCTTTGTTTCTCCAGTTCCTAGTTTCTCTACCTATAAAATAGGGAATTGGGCCAGCCGATGTCTGTCCCTCTGTCACTGTGGGTTTTGTTTTCTGGATTTTTGGCAGCAAGCATCATAACCATGGATGAGGACCCTGGGAGGGGGTGGTGGTACATTTCATCCCTGGAGGGCTGGGGAGAGCCATAGGGAGCACGCCTGGCCCTGGACTGCACTGTGGCGGTAGTTGACTAAGAGCTTTGTAGCTACAAAGAAAAAGAGAGGAAACATAGTACTTCATTCTTTTTTTGGTGGTATCTTAGAAATAGATGTTTTTTTTTAAGTCCCAGTTCTTTTTTTTTTTTTGACTTTCTATTTTGCATTGGTGTGTAGCCGATTAACAATGTTGTGATAGTTTCAGGTGAACAGTGAAGTACTCAGCCTTACTTAGACATGCATCAACTCCCTTCCCATGGAGGCTACCACATAACACGGAGCAGAGTTCCTTGTGCTATACAGTAGGCCCTTGTTGGTTACCCATTTTCAACATAGCAGTGTCATAGTACTTCTTTTTTGTTTTCAGTTTTTCACAGTATGCTGTTAGATTGAACTTTGTTTGATTTATTACCACATAAGTTAGTGCCATTTTCTTTGAACCTCTATCAGTGGAAGTCAGCAATAAATGCTTAAGAAACTGTGGGTCTTGATGAAGTACTGGTATACCTTGTCTGAAATCTGTTCTGCAAGTAGTAAAGCATTTCTTAAAGACTTGATGGCATAATATGAAAATGTTCATTGCTTTCTTTGTTCACTCTAGCAGTTTTAAGAAGTTACTTTCACAACACATATCTTAATTATGTCGTTGATTTAATGTTCTTTCAAATGTGGTGAAAATGGAAAATGTAAACAGTCATAAAAAATCAAAAAGGAGAGAAATGAAGTCACATTTGAGTGCTGCTTCGTGCTAGCAATTTTCGTACATGCTCTTCTACAAAGTAGTCTCATTTTACCATGATGAGCAAGACTTGGTCTCTGCCATTAAGGAATTTAGAGTTTAATAGGCTTAATGGTTCTCAACCGGCATTATTCTCCTTCAGTACTTAGAAATGTGCAGAGCAGTTTTAATTGTCACAGGTGCTGAGAGCACTATTGGATGGCAGTGTGTGGGGCTGAATTGCAGTGAAGAATTGCCCCACCCCAAATTCCCATAGACCCTGTCTTGAGAAATACTAGGCTGAATGAAATAACAATATTGACAATAATACACACTTGCATGCTGAGCACATCCTGTGTGTTCAGAGAGCTCGACAAACACAGGTCCATGTTCTCTGAAACGCAGCTCTGAATTTAAAAATCTCTAAAACTGAACTGGATTTTTTTTTAATGAACCAATTTGGTGATAAAACATCACCTGAATTGATGTGAGACTTTTTTTTAAAGCTGACAGTTTCTTTTAAACAACTTTATTGAGGTATAGTTTACATACCATGAAATTGACCTGCTTTAAGCATTCAATTCAGCGATTTTCAGTACATTTATAGAGTTGTATTACTGTTAACACAGTTCAGTCCTACAGCATTTTCTTTATCCCCTCAAATTCTCTTGAGCCTGTATGAGATTATAATACAGTTTTTGTTCATTTTAGTGTCAATTTTCAGTGTTCTGCTGAAGAAACATGAAAAGTATTTGGTTATAGAGTGCTCCTCCAGATCCTTCTGGGATGTTAGGTATTTGTTTTCTGCAGTCTGAAAAATTCTGAATTCTAAAGCCCTCCTGAGCCCAGACGTTTCTGGGAAGGGATTGTCCATCCCTAGCATGACCCTGTGACAGAGATACCCTTATTGTTCCTTATTTACAGTTTGGAAGCTGAGACATGAAGAGGGTAAGCAGTCTGCCTAAGATAATGCAGTTGTGTGAGTGGCGAAGCCACAGTTACCACCTCGGTATGATCTTACCGCTTTGCTTTACCACGGTGTCGTTCATCCAGGGCCGAATGGAGTGCCAGTGGGAGTCCAGAAGAGAAAACCAAGAAAAGAGCACGACAGCTGGGCCTGTAATATAATTTGCTTGTGTTTAGAAATGGAGGAAATCTTGTTCTTCTTTTTTTATTTGATTTGATACTAAAGAATATTTATAAAATACTTTAAAATTCAACTCAAGATACTGTGAAAATCAGCAGACCCACAGTCCCTATTAAATACATGACCATTGCCTTCACTCCTCCATGTACCCCTTCTCTTCTCTTTCTCTCCACACAGAGGGGACCACGATCCTGAATTCTATGCTTATCCATCTTTACTTTTCTTGATAGTTATACCACATGTGTTTTAATCCCTGAGCAACCTATTTTTAGCTGTGCACGTTTTTGAGGTTTATATAAATGGAATTAGATTGAATACATTCTCTGCCCTGACTTGTAGTTTTCTCTCAGTTGTATCTCTGATGTTTGTCTGCAGTTCATCTATTTTCACTGAAGTATATCAGAATATACCATGATCTTTTTATACATTTACTGGTGGTGGACATTTGTGATGTTTCCATGTTTTTCTAGTTCAGATGGTGCTACAGGCATGGGCTTCCGAATCTCTCTTGGTGCACATTTGCACAGGATTGCCTCGGAGTGTAACTGGAAAGTGTGTACGCCTCTTCAACTGTACTGGATGATGGCCACTTGTTTTCCAGAGGGTCATATAAATTTATGTGACACTTGATGTTGTACTTTTTAATTTTTCTGATCTGATGATTCTAAAAAGGTCTCATTGAGGTTTTAATATGTATTTCTTTGTCTTATGAGGTTGAGCATCTTTTTATAAAGCCCTTTGCTGCTGCTGCTGCTGCTGCTAAGTCGCTTCAGTCGTGTCCGACTCTGTGTGACCCCATAGACGGCAGCCCACCAGGCTCCCCCTTCCCTGGGATTCTCCAGGCAAGAACAGTGGAGTGGGTTGCCATTTCCTTCTCCAATGCATGAAAGTGAAAAGTGAAAGTAAAGTCACTCAGTCATGTCTGACCCTCAGTGACCCCATGGACCGCAGCCTTCCAGGCTCCTCCGTTCACGGGATTCTCCAGGCAGGAGTACTGGAGTGGGGTGCCATTGCCTTCTCCATAAAGCCCTTTAGTTTTCCTCTATTTTGAAGTGTCTGTCTAGTCTTATGCCCATTTTTTGGCTGGATTGCCTTTGTCTTATTCATTCACTGATGTTCTTTATTTGTGCTGGTGACTAATCCTTGGTTGATTACATGCTGTACAAATTTTTCCTGGTTTGTGGCACGTCCTTTTGTTCTTTGTGTTGTCTTGATGAACAGAGTTCTTAATTTTAATGTAGCTAATTCATTCTTCTTGTCATTCGTGGATTATTTTTAGTTTATTAATAGGTGCTTATGGTGCACTTTCTATGTACTAGACACTTTTAAAGCACTTTCCATAAGTTGAGAAACAAGATACTGTGTCTTATCAGTTAAGTTCCCTCATTTACAAAGTCAGAGGTAACAGCACTCAAGTGGTCTTAAATGGCTGATGTACAGTTTGGTGCTTATGTTACTTTGATTCTCTCCAAGAAATTTAACTAGAAGACCTCTACTGGGAAAACTTTCACTCCCTAGATGTTCTGTCAGAGGAGTTAAATGCAGTGTATGATATGTATTCAGGCGCATCCTGCTCTATCCTGTGGCCCTTCTTCTGTAGAAAGTATCATTAATGCTGCAAACAGCAGCCAGCTTTCAAATAATACAAGTGCCTTAAGTCATAGCCTTTCCCTGCTTAGTTGGCCAAAGTGAGGCATGATAAGGCTTTGTGAAAATTATAATTACTGTTTCTTTTTGACTGAGGGGCAGAGAATTTCTGGACAATGGGATGGGGAAACCGTTTCCCTGAGTAAAACTTGACAGTCTGAAGTATTTCCAGCCTGCGGACCAGAGCAACGTCTTACCATGGACCAAGGAAATATCAGTATGTCATCTGCCTTCCGTCTCTTAGTCACATCCTCTTTTTAGTCCACTCCAACCATGATGGCATCCTCATTAGTCTTCAGAATGACTCTCCTCTTCCTCTGCCTGGAATGTGCTTCCCCAGATATATTCCTGTTCACTCCTTTATCACCCAGGTTGCTCTTAGGTCATCTTCCCAGAGAGGTCTTCTCCGAGCAACCTTTAAAGTAATAGCTTCTACACTGCATCTTGCTTGCCTCTCTGTTGGAACTTGCACTGTGTAGGTAGCTTTTTCCACGGGTATTTCTTTTCATTACACCCTAAAGAGGCAAGAATATTGGTTAAATTTTTTCATTTGTCTTCCTCGGGGGCCTAGGACTGAGCCTTGCATGTTGCTTGCTCATGGTAGACTTGCTCTTCAGTGTTCTGTTCACAGAGCATGTAGGTAGCAAGGAGAAGAGCAGTAAATCAGGCAGTGGCCACTTCTTATGCAAACTTTTGACTGAAGTAGCATTTCCACTCTGAATTCCTATATGTACTTTTTCTTGAGTTTCCTTTAAGAGACCTGTTTACTACAAAACCCCCAAAGCAGTGCTCAACTCTTGGCATCCACTCAGTAAATGTTTACCAGTCACACACGGCTGAAATTAACTTTAGTTTATATGAAATTTATTATTATTATTGATGTCAAACTTTAAACTTACAAGAATTACTTACACTATCCATACCGGCTCTGTAGGGAACAACAGTGTCTTGTGAAAGAGCCTTCCTTGTTCACCTGGCCTCCTGTGGTGTAGAGAGGTGTGTCCTCCCCTATTCTGTAGTTGGTATATTCCCAGATGTTCAGACACGGAAGTCTCTTCTGAGTGCTTTACTGCTTTTGCTTCTTTCATTGGTGCTTCTTTGACCTTGAAGAATTTATCCAACTTCCAAAATACTTAACATTTCTGCTCTCTCCTTATTAGAGAGTTGAAGCCTCAAGTGTTTATCAATTTTAATAATAGTGTAGCCAGTTTTCACTAGCAAAAGCAAGTTTATTCAGGAAGAACCAGAGAAATGGAGACCCTGGACAAGCAATCTGTGGTGGACCCTAGGCCAATTCAGAGGACAAAAAAGGGGAACTTGCTTATGTAGGGAAAGTGGGTGGGGGTTGGGAGAGATTGTAATAACCAAAGAGCCCATTGGAGGAAGCTGAGAGTCCAAAGCATGGAAGCCTCTCATTGGGTGGACTGCTGCAGTGTCTGATTGGCTGGGCTGTTGGAGGCCCAGCCCAGAGTTTTTTTCCTTTTGGATAGTAAAGTAGGGAACACTTTCCTGTTGGAGTAGTTCATGATGCATGGTAGGACATGAGAGTGCATCCTATAGCTTGTTCTGACTTTTAATTTCAGCTGAGCTTTCTTTAGTTAATTCCACAGATTACTGAGGAATGAGAACCTACAGTTTAGAATTAATGTAAGAGATCAAGGGAAGATAACACAACCTTTGACAGAAAAATCTGTATTCATAAAAGATAAGTTAAGCCAATTGTCTATAGTTCAGAACATCCTCACTCATAAGCAGTTGGTTGTGATGAAATGTATTCCATGTCTGGCATACGTTGCCTGGCGTGTGGCTGGATGGTGCTTAGGCACAGCAAGGGCTGAAGCTTTTGCCAGTTTTTCCAGGCAGAATTGTATCAGGAATTCCTAGACAATGAGGAGTTCTAGTTTATGAGTTTCTTTCTGACTGGAAGTAGCATGGTTGGGCAGAGCATAGAGCTAGGAGTCAGCAGACCTAGTCTTGTGACTTTAAGTAAGTCTTTAACCTAATTGAGCCTTGGTGTCCTCACTTAATACAGGGGGTGATGTTTAGATTAAGTGAGTGAATGTGATTCTTCATTATGTGGATAATGAATTTCTGTGAAAATAAGATGGTGAGGTAGTACTGTATACAAGCTTGGCAAGACTCCAAACCTGAATAACTGAAACTGTTTATCCTCTTATGTGCTTATACCTGTACAACTAAGCATGGTTGCAAACGTCACGGTTGCAAACTTTGTTGATTGGTAGTCTTTAAAATGATCACCAATCTCAAGTGACAGCTTCATGCCCCTGGCATTTACACTGTGTTTGATGAAGTTCATTCTCTCTGATTCCTTGACACTCATTGCATGTGTTCTCCTCTCTCCTTAAAGCTCCAGCACCTCTTCCCTATCCTTATTCTCTGCTGATGGCCTTACTTACCTCCTCCCTGAGGAAGTTGGAGTCACCAGAAAAGAATTCCTGTGAGCTCGCACAGCCGCATCCACCCATCTGTCTGCCTTTCTGTCTGCAGGAGCGTCTGCTGCTCCTGTTACCCATGCCCCTGGCCAAGGTCAGCTGCTTCACTTCATCTCCAGATCACGTTCTGTCTTGCCTGTTCAAGTACACGGCATTGCTGTTCTCCTGCTCTGTTGGGTTCACCTTCTATACTTGGTCTTTCCTGTCAGTGCAGAAACATGCTCTCATTATTGCCCCCATTTGGGTACAAACTCTCTCTTGATCCCTTTTCAGCCATCAGTTGTGAACCCATTTTTCTCTTTTCCTCCCTAGGTAAACTTTTCAAAATATTTTCTGCATTCCCTGTAGTATTGTTCTCTTCTTACGTCTTTGAACTCATCTAATCATGCTTTTGCTACAACCACTCCCTCAAAACTGTTCTCATCAAGATGATTATGTATCTTGTTGCTAATTCCAGTGGTCCATGTTCAACCCTTTCTGTATTTAATGCACCCAAAGTACTTGCCACATGCAGCCCCCTTCTTCCTTGATATACTGTCTGCTCATCTTGCCACACTCTCTGGGTTTTCCCCTGCTGCTCTCTCTCCGCCTCCTTTTCTGGTCCCCCTGGACCTCTTCCTGCTGGTGTGCTCTGGGATGCAGGCAGTGGACCTCCTCTTCTGGCCAATACCCAGAGGCTGATGTCCCCGGGCGCTCCGGCTCAGGCCTCGCACCTGCCCTCCAGGCTTGTGTATCCACCTGTGTCTGGAGAGGCATGCCCTGTCCTGCTCACCCTGCATGTTCTCCTACAAAGCACTTGTTGCCACTGACAAGCTGTGGCTCTGCTCTCTGGTTGCTGGTTGTCATCTCTGCTCTGTACTAGAATGGAAGCTCCACAAGGGAGATCTTTTGTTCACTGCTGGAGCCACCATACCAGGCAGAGTGGATGTGTTAGGTTGCATTATTCAGTGAAGACTAATACTTTACTGTTACCACAATGTCTCTGCTCTCTCTCCATCCAGCGGTGCTCCAGCCCTTCATCAGTGGTCCTGGTCTTGGGAATCTCTTAATGAATCCATTTGGCAAAATGGTATTATTCCTGTATAACACTGCTTGAAAGTGAAAGTGTTAGTGAACTGTGGCTGGCCAGGCTCTTCTGTTCATGGAATTTTGCAGGCAAGCATATTGAAGTGGATTGCCATTTCCTTCTCCAGGGGATCTTCCTGACCCAGGGATCGAACCTGGGTGTCTTGCATTGCAGACAGATTCTTTACTGTCTGAGCCACCAGGGAAGCCCAACACTGTTTAGTGTCAGGCATTTTTAGTATGCAGTGTTAAGTATATTCTGTATGATTGATGTAGGGAGGCTATTTGGAGTAGTAGAAAGATCTTGACTTTGGAGCCAGATTCTTCCGAGTTTAAATTCTTGCTCTGCCACTAAATAGCTACAGCTTAAGTCAAAACATAGCAACCGTGGGCTTTAGTTTTCTCTCATTGGTGATATGAAAAGATACTGGTTTTGTAGGGTTGTTGGGAGAAGTTAAATGCTGAAGGATATGGACTGCATCTAGCGTAATTCTTGGCACATGATAGGTGTTCAACAGTGATGACTGTTAGAATTCCTGTCCTTACCTGTATGAATGAGTTTAGGGTTGCTAGCAATTCTAAAATTTTTAGAATAAAAATTTTGCAGTTTTTCCTTTTAAATGTTGGCAGTTTGTCTTTGGTTGAAAATTTGATTGTTTAATACAACATTGTTTCTGTGGTAAAAATTAGACTTGATTTACATTGTTTCAACTTACAGTCTTTTTCAGGAATTTATTCTGCTACAAAGTTCAAGGACTGCCTTTCAGTAAAATTTACTTAACTAGAGTGCTCAGGAATGGAATGTTCTGGAGGAATTGAATCTACTAATTAATGAGAAAGGAACTCCTTTTGTGGGGGAGGCTCTTTCTCAAATGCCTTTATATGTACATGGAGTGTAATTCCTAAGTGTACAGGAAGCGCTCAGTCACTTCTTGGTTACTTGACTTTGACCTAGAGATACTTACCTGAACTTCTGTATCGATTGCCCTGAGCTGTAAGCTATAGAAAGTGTAGGCGATGCTTCTGAATACAAGCACAATATAGGCTTAAAGAGATCTTACAGTTTTTTTGGCTTTGAACCCCAAATGTCAACAGCAGTTGCTTTAATGATAATTATTTATTGATTGTACCTACTTGGAGAAGAAGGGTTGGTTGCAAATAGCCCTGGATCAAAGGAAGCTGAGCAAGAAAGTTGAGACAGTACCTGCAAACACATATCTGTGTGTGGCCATATGTATACGTGGTTTCACACATATACACTGTTGACTGGTAGGACTAGAGTAAAATCTTCAGTGCAAAGTACAGTCCAATGTATTTCACTGGACAATATGTGGTAAGTGCCAAGTGAATGGGATAAATTTAAGTACTGTGGTTTCAAAGAAGGAGTAATTAACAAAGGCTAAAAATGGGCAGAGAAAGCTTCCTGGAAAAAGTAAGATTGGAACTGGGCATTAGGCTAAGTCAGAACATGTCTCCATGTGATGCAGTTGACAAGGCTGGTCCAGCCAGCAACGAGAGGATGGTTCTCCGGCCAGTCTATACCCACCTCTAGGAGGATGGGGCTGTTGATCACCTATCAACAGCTGTTGATAGCAGCTGTTCATAGCCTCCCTGTGAACACAGTGCATTGTCCCTAAGTCATGTCCTTGTTTGCCACTTGTGATTTTGGGTGTTTTGTGACTTTAAGACTGGAGAGGCAGTGTTCTTAAGTTGGAGGGTCAGGAGAGGGAGCTTGGGACAAACCTTGTTGTGGGGAAGTGTTTGAACCATCAGTTTCCTGCGTGTGTCTGACTTGTTCTTCAGAGATGGCTCCATGAGGGCAGCCTTTAGCTGTGTGTTTCTCTCTGGTGATGTGATAGGTGATTGTGGGGGAGAAGAAAAAGGAGGAATAGGTTTTAGACAGAAACATGGAACCATTCCTAAATACTTTAGCTGTTATACTGTGTGTCAGGAATGGGATGGGAGCAGTGGGGTGGCCAGTGTTAGTCGCTTAGTCGTGTCTGACTCTTTGCAACCCCATGGACTGTAGCCTGCCAGGCTCCTCTGTCCATAGGATTCTCCAGGCAAGAATACTAGAGTGGATTGCCATTTCCTTCTCCAGGGGCTCTTCCTGACCCAGGGATCAAACCAGGGTCTCCTGCATTACAGGCAGTTTCTTTACCAGTGAGCCACCAGGGAAGCCCTGGGGTGACCAGAGAGTGGTTTTATATTGATTCATTGGCTCAACTCTCTCTTTTGTTTACTGGGAAAGCATTGGTGTCAGTTGTGGCTCAGATGGTAAAGAAGCTGTCTGCAGTGCAGGATGGCCATTTTCAGCCCCTGGGTCAGGAAGATTCCCCCGGAAAAGGGCATGGCAACCCACTCCAGTATTCTTGCCTGGAAAATTCAATGGACTGAGGAGCCTGGTGAGCTATAGTCCACGGGATTGCAAAGAGTTGGACACCACTGAGCTACTAACACTTTCACTCTCATGGTTGTCGGTAGTTGGTTGTACTAGCTGAAGGGGGTGGCCAGGAGCTCACAGTCTCACACAGGCCTTTTAAAAAAATTTAATTATTTATTTTATTTTTGACTGCGCTGGGGCTCTGTTCCTGTGCGGACTCTTCTCTAGTTTTGGCAAGCGGGGGCTGCTCTCTAGTTGTGGTGCATGGCCTTCTCATTGCTGTGGCTTCTCTTGTTACAGAGCACAGGCGCTAGGGCTGGCGTGCTTCAGTAGTGTGGCTCCCAGGCTCTGGAGCATAGGCTGATTCGTTACGGGGCATGGGCTCAGTTGCTCCACAGTATGCAGGATCTTCCTGGTATGCAGGATCAGGAATCAAACCCTGTCTCCTGCATTGGCAGGTGGATTCTTTACCAATGAGCCACCAGGGAAGACCTCACACAGGCCTTTATGTGAGTCACCAGGGGCGCTTTTTTGTCAGTGAAGCTGAGATGGAGTGGGGGGCTGGAACGGAGGGGCTGTGAGTGTCACAGGGCGAGGCCCACACTTCTCCAGAGGAACCACAGCTGTAGATGCATGCTCAGGTTGAACATAAGCCCTGAACAGGAAAATAACCTTGTCTTTTTAAGGCCTCCACAATATAAGTGTGGACTTCCCTGGTGGCTCAGTGGTAAAGAACACACCTGCCAGTGCAGGAGACACGGGTTCGATCCCTGGGTTGGGAAGATCCCCTGAAGAAGGAAATGGCAACCCACTCCAGTATTCTTGCCTGGGAAATCCCATGGACAAAGGAGCTTGGAGGGCTACAGTTTGTCCATAGGTTTGCAAAGAGTTGAACATGACTTAACAACTAAACAACAAAAACAACAATTTAAGTACCTCTCTATAAGACAGTCAGAGAAGGCAATGGCACCCCACTCCAGTACTTTTGCCTAGAAAATCCCGTGGACGGAGGAGCCTGGTAGGCTGCAGTCCATGGGGTCACTAGAGTCAGACATGGCTGAGTGACTTCACTTTCACGCATTGGAGGAGGAAATGGCAACCCACTCTAGTGTTCTTGCCTGGAGAATCCCAGGGACGGGGCAGCCTGGTGGGCTGCCGTCTATGGGGTCGCACAGAGTCGGACACGACTGAAGCGATGCAGCAGCAGCTATAAAACAGTGAGCTTCACTGGAAAGGCTTACTTAAGAAAAAGCAGTAGCTATGTGACCGTGATCATGAATCCCAAGCTGCTGTGTTCTCACGAGTACTCCAGACCATAGCTGGACCCTGGCCGGCTCAGCACATACTCTCTAAATAATAGGTGATGCGGAACTTCTGACTCTGAGAGATTGTATGTATGTATGAAGAGGGTGACAGAGGATGAGATGGTTGGATGGCATCACCAATTCAATGAACATGAAGTTGGGCAAGCTCTGGGACATGGTAAGGGAGATGGAGGCCTGGAGTGCTGCAAAAAGTTGGACATGACTTGATGACTGAACAGCAGCAATGCCAATGCTATATGTATTTGCTGTTGAGTCCTAAATTTATATGCCTGTCTAGCAGTGACCTAGCAGTCATCTTGACTTGTATATTTCAAAGGCATCTCAAACTCTACGTATCCAATAATGAGCCCAGATCCCCATTCCTGCCTGCCCCAAGCCTGGCCACCCTCAGCCTTGCCCTTTCCAATAGATGGTGTCCCATCCACCTAGGTGCTGACATTCCAAGTCTGAGGATTTCCTGGATCCCTGATTATTCCTGAGCCTACCAGTAGGATCACCAGGCAGTCCTGTTCTCTCTGCTGCTGGGTTTATTTTGACCCCTCTCCACATCTCGTCAGCTCTGCAACCTCCCTCGTCTAAGCCTGCATCGTCTTCTGTGGCTGGAGTCTCTTCTCCACATGGTGGCCAGATGGCCTTGTGAACACAAATCTGAGCATGATACTCACCCATCTGCATACCCTTCCTAGATCATTCTTACATGAAGTGAACTTGACTTTCCCAGTGGGGTCTCTGAGGCTCTGTGTGATCTCTGCCTCCTCCCCTACGTCCCTGTCTGCCTTCTCCTTTGTCTGTGACACTGCAGCCACATCCACATCATTTTAGTTTCTTTAAAATAAGCTCTGATGGCTACAGCGATTTCAAACATATTCATTGTACCTGGAAACTCCTTTTTATCCATGAGTTCCTAGCTCAAATGTCTCCTCCTTTAGGCCTTAGGTAATTCCTCTGCCTGAGAAGTTCTTCCATTTTTTTTCTGTCATTACACCTAATTTATTTTCTTGATAGCCTTGTCTATAATCACTTATTTGTTAATTTGGTTGTTGCCTGTACTGACTGCTGCCATGCTGGTTTTGCTCACTCATGCAAACCCTGGTTCGTCTCCAGGTCATCCCCTGTTACTCCGCCTTTCCTGTGTTTGATTCCAGCCACGCTTCGTTGTCGTTCTGCAAAAGTGCTCCTTTTGCTTTTGCTCCAGGCCCTTTGCACTTGCAGAGCTGTTTGTCCAGAAATTTTTTTCCCCAGATATCTGCATGGGTTGATTGGTTTTCTTTATATTTTTACTCAAAGTTACCTTTTTGGTTCAAGTCTTTTCTGGCCCCTGTGTCTAAAATTGCACCTGTCCTGATACGTCCATGCTGCCCAACACTGCTTTAATTTTCTTCCTTGTACTCATCACTTCAGTGTGTGGCACATTTTACTTACCTTGTTCTCTGCTTTCCCCATGGAGAATGAAAATTCTGTGAGTTTCTGTTCTTTCTGTTCTTTTTTTTACTGTTACATACCCAGTATTTCGAACAGTTCTGGGCACATAGGCATCCTATAAATGTTTGTGGAATGAGTGAATAATTGCATGAATAATGTATGCTCAGTGAACAGCACCCAGGGGGCACTGTGTACACTTTCTTATTGTAAAGTATACATACGCTGTAACTTGTTAGCCATTTTAAGTGTACAGTTAGGTGGCATTAAATACATTCTCACGGTTGTGCAACCATCACCACCATCTGCTTTGTTCTCTTTTCTGAAATGAAAGAATCCAAGAATAAGTGAGCAACTGAGTGAATGGAAAGCAGGTTTGCAATAAAGGTCGCTTGACTTGGGGCCCAGTGTTCTTTGCAGGAGGGTGAGGGGCAGAGTCTGAGGACCATGGCAAGACGCCTGGTGGCTACTTCAAAGAACCCAGGTTCTTTGTGGTTCTGTGTGGTCTGGGCCCTGCCTGTTTTCCCTTCTTTCCACCATGCACCACCAGCCGTGCTCACACCTGCACCGTGCCTTCTCAGGATGTGAGTGTAACGTTCTGAGCTTTTCTAGTGATGTGAAAGGGAAGTGCTCCTTCTCCTTTGAACCTTTCTTATTGGATCCCTATCAGGAGAGGGCCCTTCTGAAGCCTCCCTTGGAGCTCTCAGCTCCTTGGATAATTCCACTGATGATAGGGCAGTGTTATTTTTAATTCTAAAGTAAACCAGATTACACGGAACCCAAAATGTTAAGTGCAAGTCAGAGTCTTTGATTGAAACTCTCCCAGATGGGTGGAAAGGGAGGATTGCTTCAAGCCCTTTAAAGTTTGTTTATTTATTTATTTTTTCCTTTTCACAAGCTTGTTGAATTGTACAGACATCCATGTTTTTGTCCACATCACCATTTCAGGTGCTGCTCTCCTGAAACCCTCATGGCAGAGTCTCTATCCCATGTCCTGCTCTGGATTCCTTGGTGACACTGCAGTGGTGTCTTTTCTTCATGACCCCACTGAAGTCTTAAGATGGAAGCACAAGGCAGGCACATCTAAGTGTTGGGTCTTCTCTACTGAAGTCCCAGTCTTATGTATGCTGCTGCCATGGGTCTGACACTGTGTCAGTCTGGAGAGTTCAGAGAGGATTCCGGCATAAGGGATTTGAACATAACTGGGCCCCAGGAGAGCTTACAGTACAGTGCCGCAGACAGAGCTGTCCCTGCCTGGCTGCTGCTCAGTGTGGGCCTGTTCTGTGCGCTGAAAGCTGTGGGAGTGCTAGAGAGAGAAGCCTGCTGTGTCAGGGAGGGGCGCAGGTGAAGTTTAGGGGAGCGTTCACGAAGGTACTTGTCAAGGGTCAAGGGCCCTTGGTGTGGCTGGAGACGGGTGCAGGGGAGCAGTGAGGCAGAAAGCTGGGGTGTGGGGCAGGATTGTGGTTGGGGCCAGCTTCCTGTCTGATAGAGTCAGTGACAGAAAGTGAATTTAATTGGGATTATGTTCATTTCTGTTGTCAGCTCTCTTCACTTGCTGTTCGACTTGCCTTCACTAGAGATAGTAATGTTAGTGTCTGTCAGGGAATTCCTGAATTTCCACAAAGGTGGCCACAGTACAGTCTTGCAGGGTCCAGGGCCGTCAGTCAGACTGCTGGTGCACAGAGTGTTCAGTCTTCCTAACCTCCCAGGATTACTCAGCCAGGTAGAAAATAGCAGTGTTCCTTTAGGTCATTAAATGTTGCTTCATGAGAATAAAGACAGACACTGATCGGTTTACTCTATTTTGATAGATTTTTTTTTTTTCTGATTACATTCTTCTTAAAAAAATCACCAGTCCATTCTTTGTTTATCTTAAAAGGTGCTAGACTCTTTGCCAGACACTTGGAGTCATTGATATGATAAGACTTCCTGCTTGATTGTTTTTGCAGTATTGATCATACTTGTACCCACACAGAATGCACAGCTTTGCCTTTGGATCAGCAGAGGTCATTAAGAGAAAGCTGCTTTTGTCTTGTTGGAAGGGGAAAAATGTCCTTTAATTTGCATAGCTGTTTTTCTGTTCTTAAAAGTAAGCTTACAAATGGCCACACAGATGAAAACATTATTACAATTATTTTCTTGACATTTTATGTATTAGTTCTGAGGAAGTGTTGCATCTCAGGGCACTTTCCCTCTCAGCACTGAGACTTGACAAAGCTCAAGTCTTGATGGTTCTTGTCGGTCCTTGTTGTTTTCTTTGCTTTCTGTGTTCTCCTGGGTGTCTTAGCTGCAGGCCAGGCCTAAGGCCCATAGCAGGGTATGCTACTCTCTTTCACCGGGGACATTTTACTGTTTGTTTCCATCACAGTGGCCCATGAAGTAGTTGGAAGATAACCACCGATGTTGGTTACATATTACAGAAAAATAACAAGAAGCTTTTCAAGTTTGACTTGTAGTTCAGTTTTCGTTCTTAAAATGGCAACAGTGCACACTTTCTGGTGAGTGCATCCTCTTAAATTTTAAATAGATCTGAATAAAATTTGGTCTGTGGATGTGATAATTCTCAGTGAAATCTTCAGTGTGCAGAAATACTAAAAGCCCTTGTACTCAGAATCATTGCTTTCTGTAATGATTTCCTGGAAGAACAAAAGCATTTACATCCTCCATCAGACTAATGGTTTTCCAGTACAGCTTTCTGACGCTGAGAGTGAAATTAAGGGAGTCACTCTGGGAGGCCCTGGTGACCCTTCTTGCCATCACCTTTTAAAATTTAGGGGTGCGGTTCAAACATGGGTAACTTCCCTTAATAAGCTATTATGGAGCCACTACTCATATTATTCTCAAATTTTTCTGAGTTGCTTTCGCAGAGGTTTTTTATTTTGGGCCTTTACCATCTGGTGGAACATGGTGGCCAGTCTGAGTAGCAGCCAATCAGAGTTTACCTGTGTCACAAACGAAGGGTTGAAGTCTTTTTTTCTCCCATTGAATTTCTACACTTACTCTTTTGATTCACTACATGGAATTGAGAAATGCTTACATTGTTCAGTCGTGTTTACTTTAGATCTTTACTTTGTGTCATTTTCTCCACTTCTTCTTGCTGCGGGGGCTCTCTGAGCTGCCTGATCAGCCCCATCTTAGGGAGACGTGGGCATCGGAGAGTCCCGGGCTCAACTCCTGTCCCTGCTGTGTCCTGGCCGTGTGACCTGTGTGCTTCAGCAAGCCTCTAAGGCTCAGCAGCCTCATCTGTAAGATGGGGGTGCTACGTGCTCTCTCATAGACTTGTACTCACTCAGGCCCTAAGTTCCAGGTGGCAGAAGCCCAATTCAGACTGACTTGTGTAGAATGAGAGGGTTACTAGCTCAGGCACGTAGGCAGGGTGCCACTTGCTTGGGTGTTGCCAGATACCAGCCCTCATGTTGTGGTGAAGGGCTGTCTGTCTATCCCTCAGCAGTGCTTTTCTCTGCCTGGACTGTCTCCTTCGATGTGCTGGCTTGAGCCGTCGGCAGCTTCACATTCATATCTTACCAGCTTGGCAACCCAGCCAAAAGAGACCGCATTTTTTCCAATAGAAAAATCAGAGAAATCCCATGCAGTCTGAGTCCTTGGCCTGGAGTACAGTCTGTTCTTGTCCTTTTCACCGTGGCCAGGGAAGAGGGGTTTTGGCCCTGCAGTGGCAGAGGATAGAGTCACCTCCACCACAACCACAAGAGGAAAGGTTCCCTCAACGAGGAGGCTCCCGCCAGGAGGGCGGGGTGGGCGACACCCACGGCCGCGAGAGGCAGCAACAGTGGCCATGGGTGGACTGCAGTGGTGCCCGGCAGACGAGGCCCCGGATGGAGCCCTTTCTCTCTTACCCTTCGTTTTACTCCCCAGGGAGCGCAGCTTCTTTAGATTGGTTCTAAAGCCACTTCTTTAAGGTGATTCTGCCTTTCATACTTCCATAAACTTTTCATTTGACTTAGCTGCAAATTTGAAGTGTTTTGAAAAGATCTGTATAGAGGAAGGAGGCACAGCAAGGGGAATGGTTACAGAATCTGTTTTTGTTGTTCAGTCAAAAAGGACAGACTCTGCCACAGACAAGACCCTCGGGTGTCCTGAGAGGGTGGGACAGAGCAGAGAAAAGCCCCTTTCTTGGGGCGTCTGCAGGCCGGTTGGTGTGGGTGGTGGGTCAAGCGTGTAGGTGCTGTGACATGAAGTAGAATATGAGAAAGTGCTGCTGGGGAGGAGGGAGGCTGTGGGAGGACCACGGGAGGATGCAGGAGAGTCTGGAGAGGGAGGTGCTTTAGGCATAGGCTGTAGGGAGCAAGTTGGGGCGGCAGGAAAGAGAGGTGAGGGAGGGGGGTTGGCTCATCCTAGGCTCTGTGTGTGGTGCTGGGCATTCAGAGGTGAAGAAGAGTTCCTCAGTGTAGTAGAGGAAGAATGTCAGTCCCGGACACCCAGACAGGAGTCTGTAGGAGTCTGGCGAGGACTAGAGGACGAGGTCGTCAACTCGTATTCCCAGTGGTGAAGGGCACGAGCAGCAGTAGAGATGGGATGGTGGAAGGGGACCATGGGCTGATGAGCAGCTTTGTTTCTGGGGCAGAAGGCTCACAAGGAGGAGGTGAGAAGGAGCAGGCAGTGGAGGACCCTGGGTGTCAGGTTCAGATGTTCGCTGTGATTCTCTGGGCAGTGGTTCTCCAGAGAAGGCTTCACAGGCCTGTGACCACTGCAGCTGCCCAGGGCCCCATGCTTGGCTTAATGTTCTGCTGTTGTCTGAAAGTTCTTAGCAACTTTTTTTCCTTTTAAATTGATTTATTTTTTAATTGAAGGATAATTGCAGAATTGTGTTGGTTTCTGCCAGAAATCAACATGATTCAGCCATGAGTGTACATATGTCTCCTCCCTCTTGAACCTCCCTCCTCCCTCCCTCCCCATCTCTTAGTAACTTTGAAACAAAGGGCCCTGTGTTTTCACTTTGTGCTGGGCTCTGAGAATGATGTAGCCTGCAGTGGGGTGATGTGGTAGCAGCCTGAGCTGGGCTTCGGGACGTGTCCCCCAGAGTGAAGAAGAGAGAAAGGGTGGAGGGGGGGATGTGGTTTAGCAGAGGAGAGACTGGGGACCTCGGGGAAGACAGAGAGGGAGGCTTGCATAAGACACCTGTGGCTGAGCCTGAACCTCAGACTGAACAGAATGGGTTGGGGAGGGAGGAGCCAGAGTTGGCTTCTGCTCTTGACTTGGGGGCTCATCATGCTCAGTACTGCCCTCTGAGCCAGGGAACTTCTGGTGGATAAGGCTGGTTTTTCAAACCGAAATTTATGAGACTGTCTTAATATTTTTACTCTCAATAGTAAGCTGAAGCTGACATTGGCAGGCTTATTCAATGATTGTAAAATAACCAGAAAAGACATTCTGGAATCAAACAGATGGACCAAGCAATCATGTTAAAAACAGCAAATCATCACTTGAACTTCAGCTAATCACAATCACATTTTGCTTTATTTAATCTTGAGACATCTTCCTAAGTAATTTCCTATTTTGATTTCTTTTACTTAAAGGACTTGTTATTATAGAGTACCCCAGTTAAAGATGCCTGATACATGATAGCTGACTCCCCCCAAAATCTTACCATGTAGGAAATGATATCCTTTCTGAGATTTCAATAGGTTGTTTCATCTACAAAGATTCATGAGGGAATGCACTTCCCTTTTGTTCAGTCAACACAGAAATTAACATGTCTGTGTATTTACCTAGTGATTTTTCAAACACATCTTTCAGGTAAGTCCAGGTTGCCCTGAATTTGGGGTCTCAACCAGGTGTAAGCAGTATTTTGAGAAGTGGGGCTGAGAAGGGTGTGTGGTTTTGACCTTCAGGTCTGACTTTTAAATACTGTACTGTTTCCTGTCTGGCACAGACACGGACAAAGCGCTTCTGTTCCAAGGACATGAGGTCAAGGCAGTGCTGTCCAGATGCTGTGCTGGGGCATCTTGAAATTGGGAAAGCAGCTCATGGCCAGAGGGACCAGGGTGTGAGGCTTGGGAACAGATCAGAGGACTTCACTCCAGTCTCGTGGACAGACTGGTACAGCTTTTCATAGTTTTATAGAAAATGGCCTCTAGGGAAGTACAGAGGCTCCTGTAGCTTTCTCCTTCCTGGTGTTTGTTGCTCACACCTGGCCATCCAAAATAGCTGTCTCTGACTCGTGCATCTTTTCTATGAAAGGAGTAACTTGGTACCATCCAGATGTGCCACACTCTAAATACAGTGTTTTTTTTTCCTGGGGCGGGGGGAAGTATGGAGGAATATATGATGTTATAAATGGAGGGCCCACAAAGTTAGGTGAAAAAGGAAGTTTCCTTCCTGTGCTCTCTGGCCCTCGATGATGGTGATGTGTTTGATCTTATCTCGGTGCTCCTTCTGCAGTGATGGTGAGCACTGGTCTGTGGGCACTGGTTAGTTAAGGGCCTCTCTCGTGAGGCCTGGCACCTTGAATTGGGAACATACTGTAGACACCTGGCTGGTTCCTCGGTTTCTTTCTCGCCCCCAAGTATCTTGCTGTGAGCACGGTAGGTACTTGTTGGATGAATGAATAAACGTGCAGCTGAATGAATGCTGTTTTACCTGCCTGAAGAAAGACACCATCACTGTTTGTAGAGTGTGCATTGTGACTTCTGTGTGCAGGGACAGCTTTGTGCTCAAGCAGCCACATGACCTCAGTTGGCCCTTATTTGACACCAGAACCTGTGAAGGTCTTTCTATTTTGCTCGGTGTTTATTCCCTGGTGGCTGGTGCAGGAGTTGGTATGTAGCAGGTAATAAATGTTTGTTGAAGGGAGGAACAAATGAGTGGAATACACCTGTCTTTCTTACGTTCCAGTAGAAGTTCATTTCTTAAATAGTTGTGTATGCGTGTCTCCAAGTTGTTTTAGTCCTCAAGTCTTCTCCTTCTACATTCTCCTCTTCCCCCTTACCACCTCCTCTTTCTCCCTCTTCCCCTGTCTGCAGTGATCAGCACAGTGATTGACACACAGTGATTATTTGGTATTGGTTCAGGAAATGAAGTGGCAGTCGGTAAAGGAAGGTGCCACGAGTAGGAGTTGGAAGCTCTGGAGTTCGGTTGGTAACCAGTCTGGAGATCTTGTCTAAGTAGGCCAGGTGTGCTGTGTGCATCCAGCAGAGTCCTGCCGTGTAGAGTGCAGTCAGCAGTCGCTGCTCTGGTGACTGTGCGAGTGAGGAAGGAAAGGACGGGAAATGCTTGGGAGAGTCAAGGCTTGTACCCGTTGGAAGACTCATTCTTATTACCAGAACAGGGTGGGATTCAGTTACATGGAATGTGTGGCTGCTGTGCATGTACCTACTTCTCAGTCTGCCCTGAGGACTGTTGGCTTTATTTTTCATAGATAACTAGATCAATAAATCAGATTTACACTTCAGTGTAGAAAATTAGAATATCACAGAAAAGTATAAATATGAAAACAGTAATTACCCATACTCAGTAGTCCCAAGATAACCACTATTAACCTTATGGAATAATTTATAACCTTTCCTAGGCAGAAGTACATGCATCACACACCACACACACACACACACACACACACCTCACACACACACACACACACACACCACACACACACACACACAGTGCACATAGACATGTGAGGTATGATTTCAGTCATCTGATAGTTATTTTTTGTGTGTAATTTTCTGAAGTAAATTGCTGTCAGCTTGGGCTGCTGTACTGAATACTATAGCCTGAGTGCTTTAGACAACATTTATTTGTCACAGTCTGGAGGCTGAGAAGTCCAGGATCCAGGTGCCAGCAGATTTGATGTCTGGTGAGCCCATTTCCTGGCTTGCAGACAAGCGCCTTCTTGCTGTGTCCTCACATTGTGAACGGATGTGAGAGTTGGACCATAAAGAAGGCTGAGTGCCGAAGGATTGATGCTTTCGAATGGTGGTGTTGGAGAAGACACTTGAGAGTCCCTTGGACAAAAGGAGATCAAACCAGTCAATCCTGAAGAAAATCAACCCTAAATATTCATTGAAAAGACTGATGCTAAAGCTGAAGCTCCAATACTTTGGCCACCTGATGCCAAGAGCCAACTCTTTGGAAAAGACCCTGATGCTGGGGAAGATTGAAGGCAAGAGGATGAGGGGGTGACAGATGATGAGATGGTTGGAAGGCATCATCGACTCAATGGACATGAGTTTGAGCACACTCCAAGAGATAATGAAGGACAGGGAAGCTTGGTGTACTTGGGGTCACAAAGAGTCTGACATGACTTAGTGACGGAATAACACTTTGTGAAAGAGGAGGTCTCTGAAGTCTCTTTTTTAAGGGTACCATCCCATTCATGGGGGCTCCACTCTTATGACCTTTACCTCCCAAAGCACCCCTCCCACCCAGTTACCATCAGACTGGGGGTTAGACCTTCAACAAATGAATGTTTAGAGGACACAAACATTCAGTCTATTAGTTCAGTTCAGTCACTCAGTTGTGTCTGGCGACCCCATGGACTACAGCACGCCAGGCCTCCCTGTTCACCACCAACTCCCAGAGTTTACTCAAACTCATGTCCATTGAGTCGGTGATGCCATCCAACCATCTCATCCTCTGTCGTCCCCTTCTCCTCCCACCTTCAGTCCCCAGCATCAGGGTCTTTTCTAGTGAGTCAGTTCTTTGCATCAGGTGGCCAGAGTATTGGAGTTTCAGCTTCAGCATCTGTCCTTCCAATGAATATTCAGGACTGATTTCTTTTAGGATGGACTGGTTGGATCTCCTTGCAGTCCAAGGGACTCTCAAGAGTCTTCTCCAAAACCACAGTTCAAAAGCAGTCTACAACAGTGGTCAATTCAGAAGAAAGAGTGCTGTCTTAACATTCTTCTATAACTTCCTCCGGGCCTTGTCTGATGTGAGACAGAGAAGATATTTGCTAAATACTCAATAGATTTCTGGAACCTCAGGGCTGGAAAGATTCTGAGTTACAATTGAATGTTCTCATTTTAAGTACAGGAAAACTATGGCCTTGGGGTGAGGGGGCCATGGAGCAGGCTCCCAGGTCCCAGAGCTGGATGATAGCAGAGCTGAAACCCAGTACCTCACCTGGTGTCTTCTTGCCACTCTGCTCCCTGCTGATGAGTTAAAGTGGAGGCACCGGGGCCTCCATGGGGTTGGTGCTTTGAGCAGACAAGCCAGTGCTTGTTCAACCTGTGTTTGTCTCTGGGTTTGGGGACGCCGCTGTATCTGAGGATAGAGCCTGAGCATCTTGAAGCAGCTGGTGTTTTCGGACTGTTCTCTCCGCGTGCTGATTTTCTGTATAGATCTACATCTGGGGCCCCCCTCCTGGCTACCATCATTTGTGTGTAGGCACAGACTCTGGACTTGATTTAAGGTTCTCACCTTGGTGGGAATATATTCTCCTGTGTTTTTCATTTAGATGTCCTAACATTTCTCTTTCCTTGCCATTAAAGCATAGCAGAAAGGGGTCCTCCTTTCTTCAGGTGGTCCTTGCCTTACTCTCTCACAAATGTGTAAATCTACCTCCTCCCACTCCATGGTTGTCTTGTGAGCATTTCCTGCATAAGGTCCCCAGTGAGGCTACCTCTGGGGGCTTCTGCGTCTGTGAATCCCCTGCCTTTAATTGAAGAGTCTGAGTCTGAGGAGAGGTGACATGTATATAGGAAAGTTATAGCTCAGTTTGTATAGTGACTGAAAACCCAAGAGAGGGGCAGATACAGTGCTTGATACTCAGGGCAGGAGGGTAGGGAGATGGGCAGGCATGGGTTTGAAAGGAGGAATGTTTGAGCTCAACTTGAAAAGGATGATTAGGACTGTTCTATACATCAGTGTCTCTTTTGCTGTCTCTTAATGGACTCTGTGGGAGAGGGAGAGGGTGGGATGATTTGGGAGAATGGCACTGAAACATGTATAATATCATGTATGAAACGAGTCACCAGTCCAGGTTCGATGCACGATACTGGATACTTGGGGCTGGTGCACTGGGACGACCCAGAGGCAGGGTATGGGGAGGGAGGAGGGAGGAGGGTTCAGGATGGGGAACACATGTATACCTGTGGCGGATTCATTTCGATATTTGGCAAAACCAATACAATATTGTAAAGTTTAAAAAAAAAAAAATGATTAGGCTTTGAACTCTTGGAGGTTTCAGGGACAAGCATTCCAGGTGGAGTGAGTACGAGATGAGAAGGGTCGGGGTGGATCCTCGCTGGGGGCATCCAGGAAGGACCTTCAGGATTTCTGGAGTCTGGGGCTCAGCAGAAGCAGACTGAGTGTTTGTCTTAGTAGGAGGGGGACTTGGGGACCACCTGCCTCATCTTGTGTCTCGGACCTGCTCTAGTACAAGTGGTGCCAGTGGCCTGGCCAGCTGGTGGAACTAGTTCTCCTTTGGGACAGGGCTCTTGACCAAGGGCCCATGGACCTCTTGGTGCTTGCTGTTGGGTTTCAGGTGACCTGGGAATGCCTGCAGTTGGGTGCACAATTTTGTATCTGTGTGCACTTTTTTCCCTCCAATTTTCAGAGGTCTCTTGTTTCTCTTGAAAAGTGAGGCACCTTACAGTCTAGAATGAAGAAGATTGGCACATGGATGAATTTTAAAAACTCATTTTGAAAACTCTCAGGTCATAGGAAGTTTATTGGGAGGGAGTTCTGTTCAGGTCATAGGAAGTTTATTGGGAGGGAGTTCTGTTCAGTGGGAAAGCCTTCCCTCTTTTCAGGCACACCCGCTGGTCTCAGGCACTTGCCCTAGTGCCCCCTTCTTCTCTGTGTCATCTCCGAGTCCCACCACCTGGCCCAGAACTTGGCCTCAGACACGTGCCATTTGTGATGTCTCTTTAGGGAATGAAATGGCTCCGCTGGGGATCTTGGTCCACATGTTTGCTGCCCTGTGGTTGAGTGGGCTTCGGAGACCATTTGGCCGCCTGTGGGATCTGGAGGCTGGCCCTGTCGGGGGCAGACAGTTTGAATGTCAGTCCCTCTGCCTGGTCCTTCCTTGCTCAGCACAGGGACCAGCTGAGGGCTGGGACTGTCTGCCCTGTACCTGCCAAATGCAGTCTGAGCTCATTCACTCAAAGAACACTTAGACCCTGTGATTGCAGAGAGGGGACTGGACCCAAATGTGCCTCTTTACCTTTCCTGGTAGGGGGTGGGGGACATGCTTGGCAACCTCAGCTCACCCCTCCTTGACTTGAGAACAGCTTGTGCTGGCAGCAGCCTGTGCTTGAGTTAGAGTGTAAGGCCTCCTGTGGCTGCAAAACTACCAGTTGGGACACCCCTCTGGGGCTTTCTGCTTGGCGAGTCTGCACTGTTCCTGGTCAGGAACTCTGCCAGGGGGACATGAGGTGCCCAGAAGAGGGCAGGGCCCTGGCAACCACCTCAGTTCAGTTCAGTCATTCAGTGGTGTCCAGCTCTTTATGACCCCATGGACAGCAGCACACCAGGCCTCCCTGTTCATCACCAACTCCTGGAGCTTGCTCAAAATCATGTCCATTGAGTCGCTGATGCTGTCCAACCATCTCATCCTCTGTCGTCCCCTTCTCCTCCTGCCTTCAGTCTTTCCCAGCATCAGGGTCTTTTCCAAGGAGTCAGTTCTTTGCATCCGGTGGCCAAAGTGTTGGAGTGTCAGCTTCAGCATCAGTCCTTCCAATGAATATTCAGGACTGATTTCCTTTAGGACCGACTGGTTTGATCTCCTTGCAGTCCAAGGGACTGCAAGAACATGAGAACCCCGTGAACAGAATGAAAAGACAACCACCTTAGCACTCTGTTAAGTAGGTATGCAAGTTGGGGCTCATTGGGGGCAGCTCGGAGCTGTGGTGGTGGCGTCATTTGTGTTCCCACCTGATACAGACTGCTTTATAGCACCATGGGGGAAATCAAGGGAGAGGAGGGGGTCTCTTCACGGTTATTTTAGGTCGTTTTTTTCCTTTTTGGAAAGGCACAAAGAGAGGATTTGATTTTCACTTGTTAAGGGATTTGGCCTTTCTGAGAAAGACAGCAACTATGTTGTGTGATGTTCTCGGATGACAAGCCAAGTAGGGCAGGTCCTAATCCAGGTGGGTCTGGGACCCCATTTGTCACTTGCATGAACCCTCTCATTTGTCTCTTTCTCATTCCTTTGGTAGCTCACTGACCATCTGACATACGTAGAGTGAACAGATGCACACGGATCTGACCTTGAGAGAGCCTTCTAGAAGGCTGTAGCACCGGCTAGTGTCCTAAAGTGTTTTTGAGATGAGTGCTGGTGGGGGCTGCAGTGGTACAGTGGGAGGTGATTAGAAATGTTGCTCCTGCTCCTTTGGACATGCTCCTGTTTTATATCTTTTTTTTTTTTTAATTTTTATTTATTTACTTACGTATTTGCTGAGTCTGGTCTTAGTTGTGGCACACGGGATCTTCACTGTGGTGCACAGACTGCCTAGCTGTGGCACACAGGCTCAGTAGCTGCATCTTGAGGGCTTAGTTGCTCTGAGACATGTGGAATCTTAATTCTCTGACCAGGAATTGAACCACGTCCTCTGCACTACAAAGCAGAGTCGTAACCACGGGCCACCAAGGAAGTTCACCTGTTTTCTTTCTATTCTTCTAAACCTGCAGAATCTTTACCGCTTGTTTCCATCTGTAATCCTTATTGTATTTATAGCCCCTTCCATCATCTGCCTGTCCATCCCATGCATCCATCTATCCCTTCACTATCCAACATTTAAAAGCCCCAAGACAGGAATGCAGGAAAAAAAGACAGTCCCAGCTCTCAGGGAGCTCATCTTTGATTTGCTTTTTCATTGTCCAAATTGCTTTGGGGGTTTTGTTCCCTAGCTTAACTGTAAGCTCCTTGAAGGTCAAAGAAGAGCTCTTCTTTGATATTCATGGAAGACTGAAAGATTTGTTGTTCAGTGGATTGCTGGAGCTGTAGTCCTGGTGTCTTTGCTTAATGATAGGCTTAAAAGAATGTGTATCTGCAAAGCACATCTGCCTTCCTGCTTGCCACATTGCGTAGATGTCTCTATGAGAGGCTCTTAGTTCTGGTTTATAAAGCCGGAGTGCTGGGAGGGACTTGGGGGAAAAAAATACAATGTCTCAATAGCAAAAATCCCCAAAGTATATCTGTGCTTGAGGCTTTTCTGAAGAGTGAGAAAACTTAATTCATGTCTCATCTTTATGCTTCTACCACTTTTTCTGTTTTTAAAAGAAAGGGGTGTGTCAATTGAAGCTGCTTAAATCATTTTTAATGTGGGTCAGAGCTGCTGTCTTCACGTGCCTTTATCTAATCACACCTAGACTTCTGCTAAAATACTTGCTTCATGAGTTAAATATAATGAGTAGAAATAGGAAGGTGAAACCCAGGGCTGACGACTCTGGTGAGCACGGGTTCCTGCCTGCCTGCGGAGACCTTGCTCTCGGAGCTGGATTTACACATGGGGAGCCAGGATTCTGGGAGTCAGGCTGGGGCATTCATCCACAGTGTGTAGTGTAGATCTGCTTCTTAGCAGACACACCTGGCCCACTTACAGTCCTGATGACAAAACAATTGTCATTTTCTCTAAAAAAATTTTTTTGACTTAAAAAAAAAATCAGGGTTGAGGCCAGGTTTGAATCTCAAAGCAAGTTGACCTATTTTCATCACAGCACTTGCAAAGCCTGCTTTGTGATTCTACCTCCCAAACGTGCTTTTATTGGTGTCACATGAATTGAACACCTGATTTGAGCTGGGAGAGAGTGAACACCTTGTCTGGGGGAGTGCAATTTCCCACTGGGCCTGGGGGCGGAGCTTCCTTGAGGTACAGCCTCCCAGAGCCACGCACTTGCTTGCTCCCTGCCTGGGAGACGGCCCCCTGGGAGAGGATGGCAGCTGCCTCCCCCAAGCATGGGGCTTTACCTTTCACAGAGTGCATTCAGTCTCCCTATTTGACCTTGACAGCAGCCTGGGGAGGCAGGCCCAGAGGGCCATGTCATCCTTGGTCCACAGAGGAGGAAAGGGAAGCTCACACAGGCGGGTGGGGGAGGCCTAGATTAGAGCCTGCAGTGATAACTCACCCCCCGTGGGCCTGTTGGAGCCCTTGACCTGGAGCCCCTGCCTCGGGAAGCTTCTACTCCCTTCCAGATCGTTTATTCTCCCCTGCACTTGGTTTAAGCACATCCAGCTGTGGTTGAGATTCAGAAGCAAAGTAGCCCCCACACTGTGCAGGACCTGCATGTGACAGACTGGCCACTGAGGTCTCCTGAGCATTCTCATCTGACGGCGGGCTCTGGGTCAGGACGAGGGGAAGGGCTCCGGTTCCTCGTGGGCTGGGACAACCCCACGGCAAGTCATCAGCCACAGGAATTCACACAGAGAAGGGAGGATTTGCCCACTGTTTTATTTCTTGCCTCTATTCTGTTTTTCCCCCTTGGAAGACCAGTAGCTCCTACTTCCAAGGGGCCTCTTCTGCTTATTTATTGGTATCCTTCTCATCTATTTCTTTGATTGTCTTGACTCTCTCTGAGGCAAAGATTCTTCACCCTGCAGTGTCGCCAATGATAAGAATGCATATCACAGAAGATAGCAAAGCAAAATTAACCCTCTTCGCTTTTTAAAATTCCTTGTGGCCCCTGAAACATATTTATGAGAGCTGGAGACTGATTTAGCATTATGAAAACTAACTGCAATAAATATATCTAATAATACATTATATGTATTTAATATCCTTTACATTGCTGTACAGATCTTCGTGAACTTTAGACTGTCTTTAGTTAGGTTGTCTTACTCATCATTTCCATAAACCCTCTGGATTTGACAGGTGGTTATTAAATATTTCTGTGTTACAGGTGGGAAAGTTAAGACCTAAAGATAATAAGGTCCTTGACCAAGGTTACTTACGAGCTACTGAGCAACTGAACTAAATTCGCATGCGTTAATTCAAAACCCGACAGGCTGTGTCTTTAACTCCATGACACTTACAGTCTAATTGAGAAGAAAGATATTGAATAAATACCAGGATAAATATAAGACACTGAGGGATATAGGAAGAAGGACCTAACTAGTCTGGGGGTCGGGTGGGCTGCCCTGAGATAGTGGTGTGTGAGACATGGAGGCTGGGTTGGCTTTTGCTAAGTGAGAAGAGGGTATAAAGATAGATGTGATGATTCAGGGTGTGGCATGTTCAAGGAATTAGATGGAGCTTTGTGTAACATGAGGACCACAAGGTCATCTTACAGAGGGCCTTATGATCTTTGATTTTGTCTAAGGGCTGTGAGAAGCCTCTGAGGGGTTTAGGCAGGGGGTTAACTTGTGTTTTAGAAAAGCGGCTTTGACAACAGCGTGGATATCTATTGGGGGAAGGGCAAGAATGAAACAAGAAAGAATTAGCCTAATCAACTGTATGCCAATAAAATTAAAACTTAAAAAATCTGTATAGCTGAGTCACTTTGATGTACGTGTGAAACATAATGTTGTAGATCAACTGTATTTAAGTAAAATGAAAATAAAAAAGGAAAAGCTAGGGAGCCTGGTCATGCAACTACTGGAGTTGTTCAGAGGGGGGGAAATAATGGTAACATGAAATCTCCTCAAGAAAATTAGAGCTAGCAAGGGAACATTTTATGCAAAGATGGGCACAATAAAGGACAGAAATGGTATGGACCTAACAGAGCAGAAGATATTAAGAAGAGGTGGCAAGAATACACAGAAGAACTGTACAAAAAAGATCTTCACAGCCCAGATAATCATGATGATGTGATCACCCATTTAGAGCCAGACATCCTGGAATGTGAAGTCCAGTGGGCCTTAGGAAGCATCACTATGAACAAAGCTCGTGGAGCTGATGGAATTCCAGTTGAGCTATTTCAAATCCTAAAAGATGATGCTGTGAAAGTGCTGCACACAATATGCCAGCAAAGTTGGAAAACTCAGCAGTGGCCACAGGACTGGAAAAGGTCAGTTTTCATTCCAATCCCAAAGAAAGGCAATGCCAAGGAAGGCTCAAACTACCGCACAATTGGACTCATCTCACACGCTAATAAACTGATGCTTAAAATTCTCCAAGCCAGGCTTCGACAGTATGTGAACTGTGAACTTCCAGATGTTCAAGCTGGTTTTAAAAAGGCAGAGGAACCAGTTGCCAACATCTGCTGGATCATCGGAAAAGCAAGAGAGTTCCAGGAAAACATCTATTTCTGCTTTATTGACTACGCCAAAGCCTTTGACTGTGTGGATCACAACAAACTGGAAAATTCTGAAAGAGATAGGAATACCAAATCACCTGACCTGCCTTTTGAGAAACCTGTATGCAGGTCAGGAAGCAGCAGTTAGAACTGGACATGGAGCAACAGACTGGTTCCGAATAGGAAAAGGAGTACGTCAAGGCTGCTTATTTAACTTATATTCGGAGTACATCATGAGAAATGCTGGACTGGATGAAGCACAAGCTGGAATCAAGATTGCTGGGAGAAGTATCAATAACCTCAGATATGGCAGAAAGTGAAGAACTAAACAGCCTCTTGATGAAAGTGAAGAGGAGAGTGAAAAAGTTGGCTTAAAGCTCAACATTCAGAAAACTAAGATCATGGCATCCAGTTCCATGGCAAATAGGTGGGGAAACAGTGGCAGACTTTATTTTTGGGGGCTCCAAAATCACTGCAGATGGTGACTGCAGCCATGAAATTAAAAGAGCCTTGGAAGGAAAGTTATGACCAAGGTAGACAGCATATTAAAAAGCAGAGACATTACTTTGCCAACAAAAATCTGTCTAGGCAAGGCTATGGTTTTTCCACTAGTCATGTATGGATGTGAGAGTTGGACTGTGAAGAAAGCTGAGCCCCGAAGAATTGATGCTTTTGAACTGTGGTGTTGGAGAAGACTCTTGAGAGTCCCTTGGTGTGCAAGGAGATCCAACCAGTCCATTCTATAGGAGATCAGTCCTGGGTATTCATTGGCAGGACTGATGTTGAAGCTGAAACTCCACTACTTTGGCCGCCTGATGCGAAGAGCTGACTCATTTGAAAAGACCCTGATGCTGGGAAAGATTGGAGGCGGGAGGGGAAGGGGTAGACAGAGGATGAGATGGTTGGATGGCATCACCAGCTCGATGCACATGAGTTTGAGTAAACTCCGGGAGTTGGTGATGGACAGGGAGGCCTGGCGTGCTGTAGTCCATGGGGTGGCAAAGAGTTGGACATGACTGAGCAACTGACCTGACTGACTGGATGATGTCGGTGACAGTGGGGTTGTGGAAGAGAGAAGAGCCATTGAGCAGTAGAGTGAGGAGCAGTTTGGGATTTTCTGGTCATGGTAGGTGGAGGGGGGAAAGTAAGACAGACTTGCAGGATTCAGGCTTGGATGGGTGCTAGGATCATTTTCTAGTTAGGAAACCCTGGGGGAAAGGACCGGTATTGGCAGGGAGAGCGGGATCATGGCCTCAGTTTGGGACGTGCTGAGTTTGAGATGCCTGTAAAATACTAAGTGGAGCGATTGGGTGGGAGCTTATACAAGTGGGCTCAAGGCTAGAGGCGTGAGTTTGGAATTCATTGACACAGAATGAATCGGTGAAATAGTGGGCTTGGGTTAGGTCACCATATTCTGTGTTGCTTTACCATGCATCTTGAGGGGGATGTTTTCTCACGCCTGTATTAGGAACTAGAGCAAGTTATTGTCACATCTGGAGATAGTTTAGTAAAGGCTATTCCTCGGGTCTCAGCAAAGCCCCTGAAGTGCAAAAGGGAAATCCAGTAGGTGAGTGGAACCAACAAAAGCACTTACTCTGATATCTGGGTATCGCTAACTTAAGAACTAATGGTTGGCTGAAGGCATGCTGGCACATGGTCTCTGAGGTGACGACTTTTTTATGGCTTCTTTTATGGCTTCTTTTACCCAAATAGAAGAATACAGCACAATTAGAAATAATTCTGAAATACTTTTATCATATATTGTAGTTTAACTCTTTGGATAGATACCCAGAGGGTGCCTTCTGTGACTCTCGAGTCTGCACATGTGTCGTGACTGTTGTTACGGAGATGACCAGTAGTTCACATCAGTGAGAGCCCTGAGCTTGCTGGGGCAATACCTACATGTCTCTCTCACTGAAACCTACCAAGTGTTGCCCTCCTGGGTTTGAACGAACTCCCTCTTTGAGACACTCAGAGAGCTTGGGGAGGAAACAACCCCCTCATTGGTGCTGGCTCAGCACCTCTGTTGCCACGAGGAACATAAATGTGACTCAGACCCAGTCCTGCTTGGAGCCTGGGGCTGGAGCCTAATAGCTGGGTAGACATGACACAGACCATTAGCACTGAGGGTGAGCTCTGCTTTGAGTGAGTTCTAGGCATGGTGGGGGCAGTGTCGAGAAGGAGATGCTCCTCCTGCTTGGGGAGCAGAGAAGTGCTTCACAGAGATTATGACAATTCAGTGAAGTGGTGGAGGTGACTGATGGCTCTGGGCTCAGTGTTCTCTTGTCTCTGGCAGAGTCGGAGTGCCCTGGCCAAGAGGGACACAGGTCAGCAGGTGGAGCCTCACTTCACCCAGAGAAGGTAGAGGCCTGTGTGAGGACCAGTGCCTTCTGCCTAGGCAACTCTTTTTCACCTTCTAGTTTTGGAGGTATGAGTTTTTAACCAGATGTTTTCTGACCTTAAAGTTATTTAATGCCACTGAGAAATCATTCCAAAAAATTGGAACTTTTAAGTGACTTAATAATTTATTGAGTTGATCCATCCAGCTATTCACAGTTAGAGGTATATAATGCATATGTAAAACTGTAACAGATTCTGATTTCCTTTGTGGGGGAAAAGAAGTAAAGGTCTCTTCTGGAAGAAAATGCGAGAAAAGGTCTCGATTAATATTTTGTCATGCTCACATTTTTTGGAGAACACCTTTCATTTCATAGGGAAGGCACCCGTGTGTACTTTTCCGTTTCGCACACCGCCACTGCTCTAATTACTCAAAGCTTCTGAACAGTGACAGATGTGGGATTCTTTAATTCTTCAAATCTGTAGTTTTCCCTTGTGCAAAAATCAATGTCTTGTTTTTCAATTTAATTAAACCTTTAATGAATATTTTATCAAATGAGCTCCATGTCTTGTATTTCATTATTAATGTTGTTTATGAGGCCCTCTCATTAGCATAGTTTATAAACTAAGAGATTACCGAAGGCGGGAGGATATTTTACAGGCAGTGAATGGGAGAGTACAGGCACATTTTTCTACACGTGTGCAGACGTGACCATTTAAAGATACTGTGGGAGACCGTGGACTGCTGGAGCGCGCCGTTCGCCTGAGTGTGGTTGTCCTGAGGGCATGGTTGTCGCTGCAGCATTTTGGATGGGGTGCAGGGGAGGGACTGTAGAGCAGGAACCTGGGGGCAGAAGGGCCGGTCATGGGTCAGGGTCAGTCTGGTCCTCACTGGATCACTTTAGCCATTTCCTGGCACACATTCAGGGTCATTTTGATCTGCCCACTGGCCAGAGTGCCCCTGGTTCACTGATGACCCTGGCAACTTGTAATCTCCCTGCGTGCCTGTTTTGGCTCAAGTATATCGTTGATGTCCTCAGCAATACTCTGACCTCTCATTTCAAGGGGCTTTCTCCCTCCCCATGTAGTCTCCACGCCTGTACCTTGGACCCCGTCGTCTGGGGTAGTGTTCCAGCTCCTGAGCCTCTGCCTCAGCAGCCCCTCCCTGTGTGGCTCTGCCTGGGACCTGTTCTCCTTCCTCTGTGACCCCTGAACACTTTTGCTTTCCTCTTTGCCCAACCTGCATTCCAGACCTTTCAAATCGATTCCCCAAATGGTCTTCTTCCCTTTTGTCCTTTCTACTGCATCTTCTAAGAAATCCCCATCCCTGGGTGAATGGACCCAGCTCTTGTGCCCCTGGCCGCCTGTCCCCTGGTTCATGCCAGAGTGGCCTTTTCTCTTCCTGGGGGCCTTTTCTCTTCCTGGGATGCTCCTCTCTCACTTTGCTGCTGTTGCATCTCCAAAACCCTCATTTGCTTCGCGGGGCCGGGGGCCGGGGGGAGGGCTGCTCCTGATTGAGGTCAAGTCTCTCCCTGCCCTGGTTGGTTCTCTGCCCGTGTTGTCCCTCGTTGTCTCTGTGCTTCTCTTCCATACCTGGTCCAGGCTTCCCAGGGCAGCTCTCACTTCAGACCTTCTGTTCCTTTGTGTCCATGAAATGCCCCAGGAATCTTAACACCGTGGCATCCAAATGCCATCTCCCAGACTGTCTCTGCTACTCAGAAGCGGCTCAAAAATCTTTTGTCAGCATGTGTTCCTGAAGACGGTGGTCCTCGTTACAATCCCTGGTGTCTGGAGGTGCAGTGGAGTATTTGTAAAGGGCATAGGGTTTGGACCAGGCTGCTGATTGAAAGCGTGACCTCACTTCTTAGAGCTGGATGACCTTGGGTTTGGTAACCTCTCAGAGCTTCCTCATCTAGAAGCTGGCAGTAGTGCGCACCTTCTGGTATTGTTGAGAGGATTAAATGGGCAGATGCAGGCGTGGAGTGCACAGAGGGTTCAGGGCACCAGGGAGCATCCAGGACATGTCGGCTGCTGCTGCTGTGAGCTGTTCTCCATCACTGTGGGGACTTAAAACCCTACCACCTGTGCTTCCTGCTGTTCCTTTACATGTGGGCTTTCAGTAAACATTTGGAGATTGAAACAAACATTTAAGAAGGCACCAAACCCTCTCAAGCCTGCAATGCAGAACCGCGTCCACCTGTCCAGTAGCAGCTCATTCCCCCTCATTGCGCATCTGGGCCTCTCGGCATCACCGCCTTCTCTCCACCTTTACGTCGCAAGTGGCTCTTCACGTCTTCCTCCCCTCATTCTGTCTGGGACACCCGCTCTCTTTCCTTGGATCTAGCATCATGTCGACTACGCCGGCTAATACCAGTTTCACAAACTCTGTGTGTGTGTCCGCTGACTCTGTTGACCCTGTATGTGTGGCCCCCTGTCCACTCAGAGCTGTGTGGATTTGCCCTCATTTCTGTCTTTTTAATTCTGAAATGATAAACTTCTAAAGGTGGGAGTGATGTTTTCTCTTTGCTGGAAACTGCACAAAGTATAAATGAACTCAGTCCCTCCTACGCATTCAGGAAAAGCTTGTTGACGGAGGGAAATAACCAGGTGACCTAGTTCTGGTGTTCATTAATTAATACCTAAATATCATATGTACCCTGGGATGTGTGTTAAATACGTGTCACTCAACACATTTTGCCACCAACTTCTGGCAAAACTGGGTGGCCAGAACTTGTCCCTCCTCCTGCCTCTTTCTGTTCTTTCTCTGCCATTCCAGGAGCAGCTGAGTCTTTTCTGCGCTAAGGCAGCAATTGCTCACATCCACTCAGCAGTTGGACAGGAGTTGCTGGGCACCTCCCTCCTGTGTCACAGGCAGGCCCTCGTCTGGGCACCGAGGAGCTGCAGTGAGCCGGACAGGCTCTCCTGCACGCTGGTGGGGGGAGACGCACGCCACCGGGAGGGAGCGTCCCTGAGACATTCTGGCAAGGGTGTGGCATATGGGCAGAGTGAAGGGAGGAGAAGACGGCAGGGTGACGCTGTTACACGTTTTGAGGGGCCAGGAAAGGCTTCTTTGCTGAGGCGATATGTCAGCAGGGACCTGAATCAAGTGAGGGAGAAAGGCTTGTGCACATCCAGAGAAACGATATCGAGCCAGAAGGAACAGCATGTGTTGAGGCCCCAAGGAGATGGGAGAATGTGTGTTGTCTTGGGAAGATGGCAAGGGGTGCGTCTGACAGAGATGGAGTAGGGGCAGGGGATTACGGGAGACCAGGTTGCCTGAGGCCTTCCCAGCTCCTACGAGGGCCTAGGATTTTATTCTGAATTAGATAGGGAGCCATTTGAGGGTTTTGAGGAGCAGAGGGACACAGTCTCATTTATGTAATGTCACCCGACATCTGTCAGGAGCTTAAGGAAATTGAACGAGCTCAGTTGTAGGAGGCGGGAAGTCACTTGTACTTTAACAGAAGGGCACCTGTCTAATTACTTCACGGGTGAGGCCCATCAACAAAAGGAGTGTAATAGCCTGCTTGGATTTAAGTGACTCCAAATGCCTCCTGCTTCTTCCTCTGATGGCACACATGTAAGTGGTAAACAGTTTTTGGAAGAAACATACACTATCCCAGTGGTTTTATATATATATTTTTGTCACCACAAAACTCTGTTACTAGCTAAGGCAAAGAATTCCAAAGACTTTCTGTGGACATCACATTTTTCTTTCAGATTTTAAAATGCTATTGCACATAATGTTGTTTAGTTGCCAAGTCATGTCCGACTCTCTTTGACCCCATGGTCTGTAGCCTGCCAGGCTTCTCTGTCCATGGGATTTCCCGGGTAAGAATACTGGAGTGGACTGCCATTCCCTTCTCCATGGGATCTTCCTGACCCACGGATTGAACCTGTGTCTCCTGCATTGGCAGGTAGATTCTTTACCGCTGAGCCAGTCAGGGACGCTTGCCCTACTGCCCATATGCCTGTTTTTAAACTTCAGGTACCTTTTGGAGAGCACAAATTGAAGAAGTCAGTGTGGGGTGTTCTGAGGTCTGAATTCAGCCACTTCACACTATTCGTCTGACTTGTATAAACCCCCCACAGACACTTGGCATTTGATGGTGATGAAAACGTTGTTGATCGTAGCTCTGTACAAGAGGGTCTGTTCCCCTCTGTCTGAGGACTGTAAAATTATCAGGAACATCCAGTTGGTGCTGAGTTCATAAGCAAGTGAGGGAAAAGAGGGAGGCAAGGGGTGGCTCCTCTTCACCCTTGAAGTATGAGCAGGGCTATGCTCCAAGGCCACCCAGGGAGCTGGACTGTTTTACTCCTCAGCCTGACCAGCCCCACCCCTGCCTCCCGCCAGCAGGTGGGCCGAAGGCGCTGCCTCACCCGACCGGCTGAGACACGACCTTGTGTCCCACCTGGGTCCCCAGCAGGGATGGCTGCAACCCCAGCCAGCTCTGCAAGAGCTGCGATCACAAATGATGTTAGAGTCCATTCTTCAGGGAGCTGCTGCTTTTCTTAGAAGGTGTAAAAAAAGAAAGATGTGAGTAAGGCGGAATCTTAGAAGAGGAAAGAGCAGAAAAGTCCAGCAATAGAACCCGCTGGGCCTGGCAAAGTCTGTTTAACTACAAGTAAGGGAGGGCAGACGTGTGTGTGCATGCAGGTGTGTGCGTGTGCAGGTGTGAAAAGGCAAAAGAAGTGGGAGACTGCGTGGACACGCACGCCCTCACCCGTAAGTGTGCATTCTGGTTAATAGTACTGGCCAAATTTAGACAGCATTAAGGTGAGAAATTGTTTTCCTTTAGAGCATTTGAAGTCACCAGCTGGTATGAAAGGTGGTTGTCTGAGCCTTACTCGAGGGTAAGTCCCTCAAAGGCTCTGGGATTACTGAGACTCAAGTCACTTGAGAAGTTAGACCCAGGTTTCTCATGCTATGTTTTCCATTAGTTCAGTTACTTCAAGTTTTCGCTTGCCGCATGGCAGTGACCATGCTTGGTAATGGGGCTGCTTGGTGAACAGTCTCCACGTGGAGCTGATGTTTTCCTGTGGGGAACAGGCAGTAAACAGGTAAACCAGAGAAGGTAACTTCAGACAGCACCTGCCTTACAGAGGACATGAAGTGAGGTGACGTGGTACCCGGTAGGTGGGCCCTGAGACTGTTTTCAAAGCGGAAGGAAGGTACAGAGCCCCTAATACAGAAAGAAGCAGAGGTGTTTTTGTTTCTTTTTTTGTGCACAAGAGAATGCAGTGGGTCCCGTGGTTTTCGTGCATGAGAGAGCAGTCACACCCTCGAGTCCTCTTCCCTTGCTCACATTCTAGTGGAACCCACAGACGTGGGTGTGTGCAGCCGGTGCAGTCATGGGCATCAGGGAGCCTCTTTTCCGAGATCTTTATCTTCCCTTGGACCAAGGTGTGAAGAGTTCTTATCAGAGCTTGGAGCCTTTTGAGACTTGAAGACTGTTCTATCATTTTCCCTGCAATCACCCAAATATGAAACATCGACTTTGCAAATTCCCCCATCAGTCTGGAGTTGTGTGCTGGAAGGGGTTTTCTCCCTCATAGTTCTCATGTCCTGTTGTGGCTTTCCCTATGTTTCAGTTTGTGTGTTCTCCACGTGGTCTGTCCACCGATTGTCCCTTTTCTGGGGGAGCTAACTGTTTAGGCATTAGAGTGGTTCATTAGTTCAGCTGAGTGGTCGTACACAGCTGCTTAATAGGGAGCTTCACCTTGGCAGTTTCAGCCTGGCTTCGTGTTAACAGTTAGATTGTGATGACTGGCTCCTCCCTGGACTGTGTGCCTTTTCCCTGAGGAGAAGGCAAAGGGCACATCCACGAGAGGATGCTGGTGGGGACATTAGGTGGGAGTTGAGACGGATGCTAACAGTACTTTAATGTGGAAGGAAAGATGAGCGCCAGAGGTTAAATCAAGGAGTGGAGGACATGCCACTCCCCCCCACTGCCCTGGAACCCTCATCCACACATGACCGTCTCCAAAGCCCCAGATCACTGTGGAGGCCCCAAGAACCAGGAAGGACCATGCGTTGGTTCTCAGTTTCCAACGGGCCCCAGGAGCTGCTCAGCATCTGGAGTTACTTCCCTGCTCCTCCCTGACGAGCCCACCAACTCAGACCAGACCTTCTGCTGTCTTGGACCCTTGCCTGCCATCACCCACTCAGTGAGCCCAGCTCCTGGTGACACCTGTCTGACCACACTCAGTTTGCCTAGAATGCAGTGGGACGTGTAGCAAGGGAGATGCCAGGTAAGAATGAAAAAGGATGGAAAACTGTTTTCATGGTTCTTGCCTTTAAGGACTTACAGCCTGGTACTCATGAAGATGTGAATGATAGAGGCATCTTGTGACATGTGCCCAGGGGATGGTTCAGACAGACTGGCTGAGCAGGAGGAGGGGGATGTAGGGTGTGTATAGTAAAATATATTACTAGATGGTGGCATCTGTTGTTGACAGGCAGCCCAGCCTGGTATCAGGATAGACTTTCCTGATCTCCTAGTGTTTCTTTTCAGTTGTAGAATTCTGTCATCACTAAAGAAATGAGTCTTAGCAGTTTACTGCTTTAAATGTCAGAAAGAAATGGAGAATGAGGTCAAGATCCATGGGGCACTGAGAACCTCATGGCATGTACACTGTGAGTATGCCCCTCCGGCCGATGTTCACGCAGATTGCACGGCACGTGGGGAGGAGGGCAGGAGCAGAGAGCCTGGGTAATCTCAGGCTTACTCTGAGACCTTCAGCCTGGTCCTCTGCCCTTGGGGGGCTCCTGCTTTCTTACGGTTTATCCTCCACTGCGTGTGTGTACACACGTGTGAGCCCATGAATTTGTAGAGAGGTAACTCCAGTGTTGGAAGGGAGTCTGTTGGGAGGCAGGAACCCTGGGTAGTGGTCCTCTCTTTGTCATTTGCTGTGCCATTTTGGGGGAAAATGGAGCAGTAACAGCTCCCAAAATGGTGTCCATGTCCTTATCTCAGGAATTATATGAATATGCTACCTTACTTGACAAAGGGAGCTTTGCAGGTGTCATTGGGTCAAGGATCTTGAGCTAGAGAATTTGTGGGTTTTTCAAGTGGGCCCACCCAATCTTTCTAAGAGGGTCAGAGACAGAAGATGTCATGATGGAAGCAGAGGTCAGAGAGATTCGACTCCAAGCTAAGGAAGGTGGCGGGGGGGCACCTTCTAGAAGCTGGAAAAGACAAGGAAACAGATTCTTACCTAGAGCCTCAAGAAGGAACACAGTCACGCCAACACTTTAATTTCATCCCCATAGGACCCATTCTGACATCTCTCCTCAAGAATCTGTAAGATAATAATTTTGTGTTTTAAGATACTACATTTATGGCATTTTTTCCCAGCAGCATTAAGAGACTAATACATCACTTACTTCTCTAGAATTGGGTTGTTCAGTTGCTCAGCTGTGTTTGACTCTTTACAACCCCATGAACTGCGGCACGCCAGGCTTCCCTGTCCTTCCCTGTCTCCAGAGTTCGATCAACCTCGTAACTGTTGAGTTGGTGATAACACCCCACCATCTCACCCTCTGTCGCCCCCTTCTCCTGTTGCCCTCAGTCTTTCCCAGCATCAGGGTCTTTTTCCAGTGACTCACTTCTTCACATTAGGTGGCCGAAGTATTGGAGCTTCAGCATCAGTCCTTCCAATGAATATTCAGGACTGATTTCCTTAAAGATTAACTGGGTTGGTCTCCTTGCAGTCCAAGGGACTGAAGAGTCTTCTCTAACACCACAGTTCAAAAGCATCAATTCTTCAGCGCTCAGTCTTCTTCAGTTGCCTTGATTCTAAAATGGGGGCAAAAAATGATACCTTCCCTGAGGCTGAGAACTGGACCATGCATTTCCCCCCTGCCCCCAACCCCACGTTTTTTCTGTTCTAAACTCTATGAGATTTAAAACAAACAAACAAACAAAAAAAGCCAAACAGTTCTTTGAAAAGTTTAAAAGGAGAGGGAAGAAATAAACAGTCTTTGTGTGCCAGATGTTTTCCACTGTTTTGTGATTTAATTTGTTTCACCATCTAAGAAACAATTTGGAACTCTCGTTTTTTTTTAAAATTATTCATCAGGTATTTGAGATGCTGTTCTGGATCTAGGGACACAGCAGTGAGTAAACTTGACAAAAATCTCTTCCTCGTTGAAGGTTCTGTTCTTGAGGAAGATGGATGATAAACTAAACGTAATAACTAAGTAAATTATGAATGATATTGGAGGCTGATAATTAATTGGTCTGAAAAATAAATAGAGCTGTTTGGGGGACTAGTCATATGCACATTAGCGGCACAAGAAGGAAGCTCGCAGGGCCGAGGATTTGCTCAAAATTGTAGCACCAGGAAGTGGGGCAGCTGGACTTAAACCCAGGTCTTTTGGGATCCTGAGGCCTGATCTGATCTTCCTCTCAGGCCAGCAGAAATCTCTGCTTTACTCTGCTTATTTGTTTTTTCTAAGGGAGAGGAGTCCCTAGTGCCAGCTGCTGCTTAAAAAAATTGCTGCCATTCTGGACTTTATATTTTTAACTCCTTCCCGTCTCTGCAATAAAAATTCCAGAAAACTTGGCCAGTTCTGGTGCTGGTGATGAGCCAAGGAATGCAGGCAGCCCAGCAGGCTAGGACAGCACGCACGCGGGTCCCTTTTCTGTTCCCTGTAAACGCTGGCATCCCATCTCAGGGGAGGCCTGAGAGCAAGACCACGACCTGGGGAAGATGGTGGCCTGCAATCATGTTTTCTTCTTTAGCATGGCCTTTCTCTCAAGAGTTTGATGTTTATCATTTTGCAACATTTAGAAATAGGTTTTTCTAGGGAGCTGTCAAACTTTTAAAGGGAATATCTAAAATTGTTCCTTATTACCCCTCTCTCCATTCACTTACTTCTCAATTTCTGATTTGACAATGAAAGGGTGCTTGGCAGTAAGACGAATGAAAAGAAAATGTTTTACTATCAAACATTAACAAGTCACAATTCATAAGTAATAAGTTTTATCAATATGTCTTCATAGACTCAAGTAAGTAAGTGTTAGTTGATCAGTCATGCACGACTCTTTGAGACCCCATGCACTGCAGCCCACCAGGCTCCTCTGTCCATGAGATTTTCCAGGCAATGATACTAGAGTGGGTTGCCATTTCCTTCTCCAGGAGATCTTCCCAACCCAGGGATCAAACCCAGGTCTCCTGCACTACAGGCAGATTCTTCACCACTGAGCTACAAGGGAAGCCCCGATAGACTCAAACAGTATAGATTTTAGACTAAGACTGGTTTTGGAATGCCGTCTGTTGAAGAAAGGGAGTTGGAAGAAAAGCCGTGTTGCTCTGTTGTACTCAGTTTGAGACTGCATTTGCCTTTTATTTCTTCTTACTGCTACTTCTACAAAAGCCAAAAGAAAGGCTGACTTCAGAAGAATTAACCCCTGGGGCTAGCTGCAGTGAAAGGAATTGAACTTCTGGTTAATTAGGGAAGGCTGGGGCACAGCTGGTGGAGAGGAATGTGCCAGGCCTGGTGTTGAGAGATTGCGTCTTGGCAGAGTTCTGCAACTGATACCCTTGTCATCTTGGAAGACATTTCTGGGTCCTGGACAGCAGAGAAACTTGATTCCACTTGAAAATGTTCTTCAGAGCTCTAGCAGCTTAGCCAACCCTGGAAGTAAGTATGTTTTAAGTGGCCAAATTTGGATATGTTATCGGTGATCCTCTTTTTTTCTTTTTTGGTAAATACCACAGGTATGTTCCTGGTTAAAAACAAAGCTGTATGAAAATTGAATTTTAAGTAGTTTTCCAGTGGAAGGAATCCTTCCTTTTGTACAAATTAGTTCCTCCTGAAAAGGAAGGGGCTCTGCCTGCATTTCCCCTTTCATATCAGCTTAGAAAAGTTTAAAGTAAAACATGTTCATTTCAGGCATGTAGGAAACAGGAACAAGAACAATAAAATAATATACATTTATAAAATGGAATCATTTATTCCTTGATCTATTCCGAGCCCCTTGCATTTTCTACATGCATTTTAGATTGGTTGTCAGTTTCTGCAAAACACCACCTGGGATTTGGGAAGGGATTCTTTGAATGTTTAGATCTATTCATGGAGTATTGACATCTTATTAGATTAAACCTTCTGATCGAAGAGTATGGGATGGTTTTCCATGAATTTAGTTCTTTCTTCATTGATCTCAACAAGCTATTGTAGTTTTCAGTGTAGAGGTCTTGTACTCTTCCCTCACCTCTGTTGGATGCTGAAGGTATATAACCTTCTGAACATACACAACTTCTGAAGAACTTCTGAAGAAACTTGCCCCTAACCCTACTGTGTACTGCCACCTAGCTGGCTTGTGAGTCACCAAAAGATTCTCTTCTTTGCTTGATTCTTCTTTTCAGTTCAGTTGCTCAGTTGTATCCAACTCTTTGAGATCCCATGTATTGCAGCACACCAGTCTTCCTTGTCCTTCAACTCTTGGAGCTTGTTCAAACTCATGTCCATCAAGTCGGTGGTGCCATCCAACCATCTTGTCCTCTGTTGTCCCCTTCTCCTGCCTGCAATTTTTCCCAGCATCAGGGTCTTTTCTAATGAGTCAGCCTTTCGCATCAGGGCTGATTCTTCTTTTAGAATTCATTATTTCAATCTCATAAATGCTTATTGTCCTTGTAATACATGTTTTGGTGGAAATAAAAAAGGAATCATTTAAACACACTCTTTTGAAACTGCATGACATCCTGTGAATGTCTTTGGTATCTTGTGGTCGTCTATAGATATGCTTGCTGACTGCATAATATTCCATTAAAATTGTTTGTTCCCTTTAACCTATGTTCTGTTGTTAGAAATTTAGGTTGTTTTCTTTTTAACTGCTATAAACCATGTTGCATTAAATATCTTGGTGGCAAAATTGCCATATATGTCCATGAGTATTTTCTTAGAATACATTTTTAGATGTGCAGTTGCACAACAGAAAGTATATAGAGCATAGGTTTCTGTGATGTTGATATGAGTTTCAAAGCATTTCTTTGTTGTTGATTTTTAAAAGGTTATACAATTGATAATTTTTGGTGTTAAAGTAATTGGATATTCAAGAACCCAGACTTTGAAGTTACTTCACATTTCTAGGCCTCAGTTTCCTCCTTTATAGAATGGGTATAATAACAGCTTAAATGAAATGTGAGCATTAGTGGAATCATGGAGTGTAAGTCAGACCCTAGGCTGCATGTGAACTCTCTCCATGGAGACCTGTTAATTTGTACAGCAAGCAACCACTCCCGTTCACCAGCAGCATGTGAGGCCTGGCGTGGTCCCCTCTCCTCTGCACCCTCTTCCCAGGCCGCCACCGTGGGCACGAGCAAACCTGCCGCCCTCTTGGTGCCCTGTGCCCAGGGTTGAGATGTCGGTCCTAGTTCTGAAAGTCTGCCTTCAGACATTTATATGTTCAGACAAACTAATCAGGCTGAAATTTCTCATGCTTATTTGCAGCTAGATGAAGCAATCCATTTAGTTGCTTGGGAATTACCCAGGCGTGGAAGAAATTGGTTTCTCAGCCTTGAGAAATTCTGCAGATAGGAAGGTACTGACAGGCACCAGGGCCAGCTTGGTGAACTCGGAAATCAGGGAGCCCAGCTGAGGTCCTTGGTCAGGACCTCTGTCCGTGGCTGAACTGGTGATTCCCTACGACTCCCCACTCTGTGTCACCTCTCCCTGTTCCCACTGCATATGATGAAGGGATTCCTCAGCTCCTCCCCTGAGGAGGGCTTTGCTTTCCTTTCAGTTTCCTCAGTGGTTGATAGAGACGAGACATTTGCTGATTCTCTTCCTCTTGTTCCTGAGGGAGAGGCCCACGGGCCCTTAAATACGCAGTTGCTTTCCGTTAAAACCCCAGTGATCCAGTCTTCGGGCTGTCACCAAGGGCTGTGGGGGAGGAGGGGTTGGGCTGGGCATGGGGTTCCAGATCCCGGAGTGTGTAGTCCCTCCTGTATTCAGTCTTCACTACCCAGGGGACAGGAGCATGAGGAGGCTGAGGGGTGAAGAGGAACAAGCCCAGACATGCAGCTAGTCAATGGTAGACTTTAGATCCCCATCCTTGCAGAGTATGGTTCCACTGTTCGTGCTTTTAACCACCAGTGATACCATCTTTCAACAAATACCTGCTTATCAAAATGTGTTTTGTACCTGTCTGCATCATGAGGTTTATCATTCACCCATCGGTTATGCTGCTCTTGCACCAGAGTGTGCAGAGACAAAAAGGTATGATACCTGTCCTCAGAGAACATTTTCATATAATTGTAGAAGCAACAAAATAATAAACTACTATATGAAAGTAACTCACCTGTTTAATACATAGATCTAAACCCCCAAATCTCTCAAGAATTTTGTTCTGAAAGATAAAATAGGTGGTCCTCTTACCTAATGCGTGCGCACACCCTTTATGCCGAATCCAATACCGCAGGTCTGATGAAGTCTTGATACTTTTCTTTCTCGGCAGTCCTGACATGCTGGGTTATTGACTCTGAAACTTTGCAGTTCAGTCTAAGCTTGATGTGAGCAGGGAAACCATCTGGGGCTGATACCACTTACTGTTTTCTTTTTGAGGTCATGCCCGTTTGTTATGAACATAAAGCTTCCAGCCCCTACTTCTAAGGTTCTGATGTGTTTTCCAATTTTGTGAATGTGCTCACTGCCTCCTACCCATCCTGTGTGAGGATTATTAACGTTCAAAGAGGGTTGTGTTTCTTTTCTGTACATCCCATCAGCACAGGTCAGGTCAAGCTTTGCTTCCTGTCACAGCTATTGAGGGTTTTAATTTTAAACTATGAAATTACATTCTGATACGAAATATTCTCCTTCCATTTTACACCCACTGCTGTGAGCCTACACACTTTGCCAACATGTATCCTCTGTGGGGTGCACCCCTTGGTTAAGAATCACTGGTTCAGTAGCAAGGGGGAAGGCAGGCGACTGATTAAAACAAACCCCAGGATTCTAAAAGTAGACTGATTTGGGGTATGGGAGGAGAGCCCTGCAGACCTCACTCAGTGCTGAGAAGAAAGTGTTCTCTTATAGCTTAACCATTGATTTTCCTGACTCCATATAGAAGATGTTAAATTTTGTTAGCAGTGTTGCTGCTGATGGTAGTAGCCAGCATTGAGTATGTGCTAAGCATTGCAGAGGGCACTTTTCATATATTTAATTCTTACAGCGACTGGCTCATGGAGTTCAGCCTTTTCCCCGTCTCACAACTAGGTAGTGAGGTGCTGCAGTTTTAACTCATGTCACCTGATACCGAAGTGCTGTGCTTCTAACCCAGATACCCTGTTGCAGCTTCCTGTTGCTACCCTGTGTGCTACTGCTGCTGCATCACAGAAGTTTTACTCACCTGAGTTGTCCTGGATTGTCTTTGCTGTCACAGATCATTTCTGGAACGAGAACTGGGTGTATGTGGATGTGAATAGTCTCATTCACTAGGTGGTAAGGTGTTTTGTGGTCAGAGCTGATGACTTTAATCTTTCGAGAGTGCATGCTTAGGTGGACCATGGCTGGACCTTGATGCAGGAGCCAAGACTGAGTTCTGGGTCTTACCTGTCATGAAGCGGTTTTGAAACTTTGGGAAGCTCCCTTCCCATCCACCACTAACTAGTTATGTTTCCCTTCTCTTTCCTCCTTTCTTTTTTATTCCCCTTAATTTTTATTTGATTATAGTCAGTTTACAATGTTATATTAGTTTCAGGTATACACCAGAGTGAATCTGTTATAGATATACATATATCCACTCATTTTTAGATTCTTTTCCTGTTTAGGTCATTATACAGTACTGAGTAGAATTCCCTGTACTAGTCAGTAAGTTCTTATTAGTTATCTATTTTATATATTGCAATGCTGCTGCTGCTGCTAAGTCGCTTCAGTTGTGTCCGACTCTGTGCGACCCCAAGACGGCAGCTCACCAGGCTTCCCTGTCCCTGGGATTCTCCAGGCAAGAACACTGGAGTGGGTTGCCATTTCCTTCAATGCATGAACGTGAAAAGTGAAAGTGAAGTTGCTCAGTTGTATCCGACTCTAGCGACCCCAGGGACTGCAGCCTACCAAGCTCCTCCGTCCATGGGATTTTTCAGGCAAAAGTACTGGAGTGGGGTGCCATTGCCTTCTCTGATACGTTGCATTGTGTATATATTAATTCCAGGCTCCTAGTTTATCCCTCCACTGTGTATCCCCTGGTAACAGTGTTTGTTTTCTGCATCTGTTACTCTGCTGCCACTAAGTCACTTCAGTCGTGTCTGTGACTCTACTGTTTTGTAAATAAGTTCATTTGTACCCTTTTGTTTAGATTCCACATAAAAGTGATATCATATGATATTTGCCGTTTATGTCTGACTTACTTCACTCAGTACAATTCTAGGTCTCTCAATATTGCTTTGAATGGCATTATTTTGTTCTTTTTATGGCTGAGTAGTGTTCCATTGTATATGTACAGTGCATATGTACCACATCTTCTTTTATCCATTTCTCTGTTGATGGACATTTAGACTGCCTTCTCATGTTCTGGCCATTGTAAATAGTACTGCCGTGAATATTGGGGTGCATGTATCTTTTTGAATTATGGTTTTTTTCCGGGTATATGGCTAGGAGTGGGATTGTTGGGTCACAGGGTAGTTCTATTTTTAGTTTTTAGTTTAGTTTCCTTTTTTTAGGTCTCTATAGTGGCTGTACCAGTTTACATTTCCAGCAACAGTATAGAAGGGTTCCCTTTTCCTCATACCCTCCCCAGCATTTATTGTTGGTAGAGTCTTTGATGATGGCCATTCTGACCAGTATGAGGTGATACCTCATTGTAGTTTTGATTTGAATTTCTCCAATAATTAGTGATGTTAAGTATCTTTTCATATGCTTTTTGGCCATTGGTATGTCTTCTTTTGAGAGATGTCTGTCTTGATCTTCTGTCCATTTTTTGATTTGGGGGGTTTTTCATGTTTTTGACATTGAGCTGCATGAGCTTTTGTATATTGTGGAGTTTAATCCCTTGTCAGTTGCTTTGTTTGCAAATATCTTCTCCCATTCTGAGGGTTGTATTTTTGTTTGTGGTTTTCTTTGCTGTGCAAAAGCTTTTTAAATTTAATTAAGTCCCATTTGTTTATTTTTATTTTCATTATTCTAGAGGGTGAATCAAAACAGATCTTCTGTGATTTATGTCAAAGACTGTTCTACTTATGTTTTCCTCTAAGAGTTTTATAATGTCTAGGTTTACCTTTAGGTCTTCAATGCATTTTGAGTTTACTTTTGTGTATGGTGTTAGGGAGTGTTCTAATCTCATTCTTTTACATGTAGCTATCCAATTTTCCCCTGGAGAAGGAAACGGAAACCCACTGCAGTATTCTTGCCTGGAAAATCCCATGGACGGAGGAGCCTGGTGGGATACAGTCCGTGGGATCGCCAAGAGTCGGACGCGACTGAGCATATACCATGTTGTTAGATCACTTGATTCTCTAAACCAAATGAAAATGCTTCATAAATTGCAAAATAATATTCATATACTCTTCATGACGAAAGATGAAGAAATGGAACATTCTAGTTTAAGCATAGCTGATAATCCTAGTTCATGTAGCAGCAGTAAAATCGGGTAATCAGAGATGATAGGGAGCCCAGAGATGACATGAGCTCCCTGGAGCAGTGATGCCTGGACTGAACTGTGTATTAACATCTCTGGGCAACTTCGAAATCTATAGCATTTGGGTCCTTTCCAGACCAGTAGGGTCAGAATGTTGGAGGACAAAGGGAAGGGTGCACCTTGGAAGTTGTAGTCGTCATTTTTCGTCATTGTTATGATCTTACAGAGGGTTCTCAAGGTGATTCTGGTGCTGCGGGTCTGCGGACCAGTGTTTGGGAACCTCTGACTTGCATGGTCTAACAGAATTTGTTGGTTATATTTAATGGGGTGCAAAAGAATTTGGGAGAGTGTCTGATAGTGGGTATCTGCATTTAAATAAATGCTCATTAGATAATATGAGAGAGGCTATACAGGCAAACTTGTCTGAAAGAAATTCTTGACACCTGAAACCTGGGGTTGAGAGTCTGGCTCTGTTTTTTATTAAGGTCAGTGTTCACTGGCTGACTGGTTCTCTTGCCATGGGGGTGCAGTGGTGATGGAGACTGTTAACTGGGTGAGGCGTGAGGGTGTAATTGAAAAGATTTGGAAGTGGGCAGTTTTTGAATCCTGGTTTGCGGATGGCACACTGGGTTCCCATTCTGAATGTGTAGGTGGAATGGCTCTGTGGGTGCGGGATTTTGCAGAAGGAAAAGCTGCAGGCAGAGGGCATAATACAGAAGATACGGTGAGCAGGCATTTGGGTGACTGGCCAGCAGACAGGAAGTTAGCCTAGTCATTCCGAACTCATTAGTCTGGGAGCAAAGAATGAGCTGTAGGCTGTAGTTCAATGAAAAGAGAGGCCTGGCATATCCTTAAGAAGAAGGATTAGGAATGGAGGGTTTATTAAAGGGTCATTGAACACTTTCTCATCCCCATACTCATTTCTTTCTGTCTGTAGCTAAAAAGCCTGTAAAAGTTTCTTAGTGAAGCGATCACAAAAGCTAAGTGGGATGCCAGGGTGGGTCGGTGATAGCCCTTGGACCAGCATCTAGCAGCTGGTTTGGTTTCAGTTTTGCTATGAATGGGGATAGGCATCCTTCCTTTTTCAGAGCTGCCATAGAGCTGGAGGAAGCAGTGGTTATGAATGGCAGCTTTGTTAACCATTAAGTGCCATTCATTTATATGGAAACATTGCCTGTGATGTGGACATAGCATCCACCTTGGCACAGGAAGAGAGAGCAGTCTCTGCCCCTAGATGGGGCTGGGGGTACTCGATAGTGAGGATAGGGCCCCAGATCTAAGGATCTAGAGACATGTGCCATTACCTTCAAATCATGGTCTGAGATGCAGGAATGGCTCCCTCCTAAGTCCATTGCAGGGCAGGGCTCTGTGCTGACTCTGGTGGTACAGCTGTAATGACTGTCTGTGATGGTTTCCCACTGAGGCTGTTGCATTGCGTGACTTGTTATACCCAGTTTCCAGAACTCTGCTGTGATTCCATTTCTTTGTCTTCAAGAGTGTGATCATTAGAGGTCATCTTGGATTCATCTAACTGATTAACCCCACCCCCCAAAAAACAATAGCTTATGCATGGATTTTGCTACTGTTCTGTTAGGAATAAATGACATGTGATACCCCACACGGCATTTGTCGAGATAAGAGCCATGAACCCAGGTAGAGACCACCATGGTGGGCTACCCCGTGTGTCTGGTGCTGAGGAAGTTATTGGGGAGATAGATGGACTGTCGTTTTTCTGGTCCCTTAAAGTACTTCAGTCTTTCTGGGAAGATAGTGAACAATCCAAATGACTGGTAGGCTTTTAGGTTTTATAGGAGTTGTTCAGAGAGAGAAGAGGATTCAGAATAATTGAAGTGGTGTAATTGATCAGCACGCTGAAGGGCAGGCAACCATGGATCACGCAAACCAGAGTAATAACTTCAATGCAGAACGTTTTACATTTTATAGCTTTGTGAACCTGGGATGTCTTCAGGAGCCAGACAGGCAACAAGAAATCAGAGAAGCAGTTATAGATAGTGAGGGCTGCGCTATAAAACCAGCATTCAGGAATTTAGAAGAGAAGCATGGTATGCTGCTGCTGATTTTCAGAGCTCAGGACTATTCTTGTCCATGGATAAGAAAACATCAAACACAGTCAAACCAAGGCAGTGCTGGCTTGTGGCCTGAAGCCTGCAGTGCCGATGGGCACAGCTGTGCTGTGCTTCCCCTAAAGGCCTGGGCCCTGGGGACTGAGCCACTTGGGAAGAAGGTGGTATGTCTCCTAGTGTCTGCCCTGTGCCCAGAGCTGCCGCCATCCTTCTCTGAGCATGGCTCTGGGGAGATGTTTGTTTTTACTCTTACCCACTTTCTTAAATGGACCCTGGAGGAAAAGCCTGGGAGATGTCAGCAAGGCTGTGCGGGAGTGAAAGAAAGTCATCACCCAAGTCAGTGCTCGGGTCCTCTTGGACAGAATCACAGGCCCAAAGTGCTGAAGTCAGCTTTGCCACTGCACCAAATGGGCTGACTTGAGATTTCCCAACTGTCTCTTCCTTTTTATCTTTCAACCGTCTTAGTCATTTTTCACTGAAATAAAAAGAAAGACTGAGAGATCCAGTTGGGCTTAGTTGAACCCAAAGCAAAGACGCCCCTTGTACTGGGGCTGGACTCCCCTGAAGGAGAGAAGAGGTGTCAGTTACAATTAATGTGAGCAGTCTCACTGGCTCACAAGACCTCTGGTTACAGCAGATGTGACAACATGAATTACCTTCAATTACGGTGAACTACATGTAACCGCATTATTGCCTGCACACCTTGATGGGAGCTGGCTGCTTTGATATCCCTGACCATGGAAGGAAAAGACAGGAGGGTAGACCTGGAAATGACAGCTGCCTAGGATCTGGGTGCAGGGCACAGTGGCAGGCCAAGGAATATGGACATTCTTTACCATTCTCAGAGGTTGTAGATGATGTGGGGTCTGGTTCCTGCAAGGGCTTGAGGAAGGAGATTACCCATTTGAATGAGGTACAATTTATAGACAGTGAAATGTATACGTTGCGGTGTACAGAATGTTGAGTTTAGGTAAATGTATATACCTCTGTATTTACCACCCCGGTGAAGATACAGAGCATTCCCATCACCGTCAGGTTCCCTTGTGCCTTGTCTGGTCAGTCTCCACCCCTATTCTTGACTGAAGGAAAGCACAGATCTGCTTTTTATTACTGTTACAGGTTAGATTTGTCTTTCCTGGAGTTTCATAGAAATGAAATAATTCAGGATGTACTCTTGTGTGGGTTATGAAAGCTTTGTCCTTTTTATTGCAGGATGATGTTCCATTGTATAGATGCGGCACAGTTTATCCACTTAGTTCATGTTGGACATTTGGGTCCAAACACTGGAAACATCTTTTTGCCTATTACAAATAAAACTGCTATGAACCTTCTTAACACAATGTTTTTTTGCTCTTGGGAAAAACAGCAGATTGGAATTGCTGGATCGTATGGTGTGGTAGGCCGAATTTAGGTCCCCATTGTCTTTGCCCCCGCCCTAGGTGATACACCTGTGAATATATTACAAAAGGAACTTTGTCGATAGAATTAAGGTTGCTGATCAACAGGCTTTGAGGTAGGGGATTATCCTGGGTTAATGGACCAGTGAGTTCCATGGACCCTTAATATCTGAAAAGCAGGGCAGAAAAACCAGTTATAGTGGTGTGGTAGAAGTAGTCAGGTTAAGAGAGTGAGAAGGACTCAGTGATGTGTGCTTTAGCTGACTTAGAATGTCGACACAATTGAACTGCTGTGTGACAAGGTGAGGACCTAGGACTGTTTCTGCCTGAGGAGATGCAGCTTACTTTGTTACATGTGAAGAAGCTCTCACCTGTAACCCCAGTGAGGAGACACAGTCCCAGGAGCCACTGAATTCCTGCCTGACTTTATTAATTACTCCTCCTCATCACAATCCCATTGAATATTCTGTTGCCTATTGATGAAATTCTTAACTAAGTTAACTTCCAACAACTCATACATGACATCAAAATGGGAAGGAGAGAAAAGAAAATAACATGTACAAATGAAAAAATAAACATATAACAGATGAACAGAAAAAATTTGCTACAGTCTTAATTTCTGTTTGCTACAGTCCTAATTTCTGTAACTCACCATGTGACCATAGTTGCCATCGATGGTTTCCTTTATCTGCTCCCCAGTTTGTATTTGCTCTGCTCTCAGACACAGCATCAGCAGATCAGGATTCTTTACTTGGTGGAATGACCTACATCTTCCTGAAGGGTCCAAATCTACAGTTCCTTGCCTGGTTTGCCAGAGTTTTCTTTTAACCTTTACGATAGGGCATGGAAGTATTAAGAGAAGCCCTGGAGAATTGCCTGGTTGCTGTACTGCCTGCTGGTCTCCGTTGTATAAAAGCAACCCAGTTTCCCCTTGCCAGCCGGAATTAGTCACTATAGTCAGTGGATTAACCCCATTTCCCCTGCCAGTTGGTTCAGTGGCAAAAGAGACCTAAATGTCCAGGTGGTGTTCTCATGTTCAAATTCATGCACCCTCGTGGAAGTGTTCCTTCCTTGGGGATGGAGGTCTCCAAACCACGCATCACAGCTGCTGAGATGGGAATCAGGTATCCTGTGAGGTGTGATGGGAGAGGAGGCTTGCTCACTTCCACCCTTTACGTTCTGGGTCGTGTATTCTGGCTGAGAGAGAGACTGCACAGTGTGTTGGTTTCTGACTCAAAGCATGGACTGCCTCCTGTGAAACCGAATCCCACCCTTTCAGGGTGCTCTGTTCCACGTGGTGCCGTAACAGAGTCTTTAGAAAAGCCTTTTCACCTTCAGCCAGTCAGCCGCTTCCAGTGACAGGGCCCTGACCATTCTTGCTGTTGTACTGATACCAGGTTTCCTGCAGGTTCTGTGTTTCTGTTCCAGCTGGCTCATTGATTTTCACGTTTCCTATCTCATCTGCTTTCCGTTACGACTTGGTGTGTAACTTGAGGTAAATCCTTTCCTCTCTCTGGATCTTCACCTCTCCATCCGAAGAGTGGGAGGCTTGGACTTGATCATCCTTTGAAAACCTCCCACTTGTCGTGTGTTCTCACTTGAGTGACCTTGCAGGGTTTGTCGTGAGAAATCACTTGGGACGTGTGGATCAGAGTGAGCTGTTGATGCCAGGGTTGTTACATGTTGGGGGGCGGGATTTGAGCCTTGAGACATTCCCAGCATCATCATCATCATCGTTATCCTTGGTGTCTGCGGCTTGAATTTCGTTCTGTCTTTAGCAGAAGGAAGGGCACTGCTCCACCAGTAATCACGCCGCTGTGTCTCTTCCCCAGCGCTCTGGGATCACTGCTCCTTCCTTTGGGTGTGGATGCAGACCTGCTGAGAGGGAAGGGGAAGGGCCACGCTGTGGAGAGCTGACCAGAACAGGAAGGTGGAGGCATTTGACATTTCCAGGCTATGCCTGCTGCCTTCCTCTCCTTATCCCCCGCACAGAGGTGCACACACACATATTCTTTCTCTCTCCTTTCCTACCAGATGCAGACGCTCTGGAGTCAACCAGTCTTAATGAGGAGACAGCCATTCCAGTTCCTTCCTCCTGCCCGCCCTGGCCTGTGCTGTTCTTGGCAGTTGCAGCAGGCCTACGAGGAAATACGCTATCCTCTCCCTGGTGGTTGGGTTTTTTTTTTTTTTTTTTGAGATGAAGACCTAAAAATATTCTACTCTATAATTGGTTGTCCAATCAGCCATGCAAATAAGCACTGTGGCAGAGTGTATAGGAGACAAGGCAGGAGGCTTGAAACTTGGAATCACGCCAGCTTTGCCTTTTTTCTTTTTAAATAATGTGCTTGCAGTCTGAATTTGGGAGTCACAAAAGAGGAGGATGTACTGGGCAGCTTTCCCTCGAGGCAGGCACTGGACACTGATGTGGTGTCTACCTGGCTGGTTGAGAGCAAAGGGGGTAGGGCTCGGTGTCAGCGGGGAGTTTTGGAGCTGGTGATACTGAGTATGGTTGCGACGATTTGACTTGCTGTGCGTTAAACATCTCTTGCAGCCTCTGGGCCTTTCTCTTATATGACGCTTACCTCTGCCCGTGCAACTGCCTAAAATGCCGCCGCCCTTTTTGCTGCTTCTGCACGTTTTGTGCATCCCTCAAGGCCCAGCACTTGCTTGATGCTGTCAGGACCAACCATGCATAGCGACTGCAGCCTCACAGTACTCTCTGCCTATAACAGAAATAGCCGCCTCGCCGTAGCTGTGTGCGACGCTCATGCATGCAGCCTTTACTGTGTCCCCTGTGTCTATTCGGATTCTCCCGGAGGCCCTCTGACGCTCGTGGGGGGTGGGGAGGGCATGGGAGCAGGGAGGAGGGCTTCAGTGTTTGGGCGCAGAGTGCATGTTGGAGTCACATCCTGGCTATTCTATGGGACCCTGAATAAGTTACGGTGCCTTAGTTTCCCCCTCCATGAAATGCCGAGAGTGATACTTGTGGTTTCATTGGGTGTAGGATTATGACAGTTGAATGGCACAAGGGCTATGACGGGCTCGGCAGAATGGCTGGCCTGGAGGCAGTGCTTACAGATGCTGAAGGGGTGGGGGTGTAATTTTTGCAGTTGAGGGAGAGGGAGTGAGGGGAGGAGGTGACTTCATCGGGTTGCACCGTCAGTCGTGGCCACCTGGCACAGACTGGATTATTCAGTGCTGGCTCCAAGGCCAGCCCCCTGGCCACTGTGCTGGCCCGGTGGTTGGTAGTCGGGTGCAGTGGGGAGGAAGGCCATTTCCCGTGAGCACCCAGTGTGCTGGGGCAGGTGGCAGGGGGAGGCATCTTCGTGCAGAAGGGAAAGAGCCTGACTGGACACAGAACAGAAACTCTGTGAGGAGAGTGCCCTCTGCACCCAGGACAAGGCCAGCCACATCGTCGGTGCTCAGTCCTCCTTTGGGAAGGAATACCCAGGATCCCTGAGCTGGGGTGCTGGCTGTCCCCCTGACCTGGGTAGCCCTAACAGCTCCCACAGCCTCCAAGTCACAGGGACCACCTCCCCCACCCTGGCCCAGTGCAGGAGGGGCTGGGCCTTTAGGATGTGGTTCTCTGAGGTTTGCTGGCATCCACCGTCCACCCAGCACATGTCTTACCTCAGTTGTGCTTTTGGAGAACTGGGTAGAGAGGCGGGAACATGACGGTCTGACGGAGCTGACTGGCAGGGAGGGTGCCAGGTGCTGGCAGAGCTGTGGGCAGCGTGTGGCTGTCCTCAGATGGCCGGGCTGGCCGGCTCTGCAGGAGTACTCAGCTCATGGACAGCCTGGGTTTGTGCTGACACTGAAGGACTTCCCTGACAGCCAGACTTGCTGCTGTTGCTACAGCTTCATCAGAGTCGAGAGCATTCTGACAGCAGGCCCCACTTCCCTGTTTCTCTGCTGGTCGGCAGCCTCGAGAGTCTGGTTGGCTGTAGGGTAAAATCTCTGAGCATGGTATTTGGGGCCCTGGAGAAGCTCTGGCTCCATCAGCTCTTCCTGGGCATCTCCTGCTCACTTCCAGTCGGCAGGCCCCCAAACCCGTGCTTCTGCAACCTCGACTCTTTGGCAGCCCCCCAGTACACCCAGAGGTTGGACCATTGACACTGACGTTCACAGCACCTGCCTCTGCAATGTGCGTGCCGTGCTCTCCCAGCTTCCCTCCCTGCTCAGGGGTCATCCGTCACAACGAGTCCCCTCCTGTTAGCTGGAGTGAATTCTTCCATTTATAACCTGCAGCACCCAGGCAGTCCTTGCTTCCATCTGGCATGCTCATCTGCAAGGCAGTGCACTCCAGCAGTGCCGACATCATCTTTGCTTTTGAACAGCCTGGGATTCCAATTCTGGCTTTGCTGTTCTCCCACCATATGACCTGGGCAAGTCATGCAACTTCTTGGCCTTCACAGTCTCGTTGGTGAAGTGCGGTTAACAGCTCTGATGTGCCAGAGTTTTGTGAGCCACGGTATTTGTAGCCCTTTGCACATGGCAGTTTGTGGATCCAAAGGGAGCTCCTAACAGCACCATCTCCCCTGTGTTCATTCAAACCTGTTTCTCTGGCCAACTCCACCTCCTTCCAGGTGGAAACCACGTCTGTAAAGTGTTAGCACAGCAGCAAGCTGGGTCAGGATGCAGGACTCACACCAAGAGAAGGGGTGCTGAGCCCTGTGGCTCTAATTTCCATTCCCTTCCCGACCCCATGGCTTCCACACCTTGCTCAGAGCTGGCTGTTCTCAGACTTGGTCTTCACAGGAGGTGGTGGAATTTGATTTTCAGCGTGCTCATGCCTTATATCTTGGGTGCTCAGAAAATTAATACTCAGAATTGGAATTCTTGGTGGAAGTTTCTCCATTCTTTCCCCTTTGCTTTTTATCTGTGAAGATCATAGATTCAGGTTATTTCCTTGAAGTAATTAACTTTGGCAGATCTTTATGACACGTTGGGAGGGTGCCTGGGTCTTTGAGGTGCTGGAGAGGTGACCAGTGTTATTAGATGGTGGCGTCCTCCATCATTCACTGCTGCCAGTGTGGTCCACAGCGCCAGAGGTGCTGAGGGGCCCCTCTTCCGACCTTATTGTACAGGAGGCTTGGGGTGCAAGGCCTCATCTTTGGGCACTGACGTCATGTGTCCTCTCCCTGCCCGAGTCCTCCCTGCTCCTTCCCTGCTTGGTAGAGGCTCTTCAGCAGATTCTTGTCCACAGTAAAAGGCTTCCTTTTGCTCTGTTTCTCTTTTAAGTATGAAGAAACCCTGGGCAGGTGGAAGAAGAGGAACACGTCGTTTCTTTCCACCAGAAACGCAGGAACACGCTGCAATGCATGGGGCACCTCTCCCTCTGTGGAATAGATGGAGATTGAGGGTCTGCTTTGTGCCCCACACTCTCCTAAGGGTTGGTAATACAGTGCTAAACTAGACCAAAAAAAATATTTCTTAGACATATGCAGTGAGAAAGAGATCATCAAGTTGTTATAGATGGTTGTAAGAGCTATGAAGAAAATTCATGAAAAATTAAATAGCAGTACAGCCAGAACACAATAAAAACACACCCAGACAAATTATAGGGTCATCATGAGTTAATATCAGCTCTGGAAAGGCCGTGGTGCTGCCTCTCTGTTTTGAGAGAAGGCCAGATTCTGAGGAGTTGGGGCAGATTTCCAGTGAGCGGGCTTTCCATGGATGGTGTGTGTGGAGGGGCCCGGAGGACTGGGAGAGGCCTTGTTTTGAGAAAGGTATCAAGATCTTTAATTTCTACCATTTGCATCCAGTTCTGGCTCCTCTTTTAAGGCCAAAAAAAGTCCCAAAGGAATAAAATGTGCACTTTTGTGGTATGGGGATGTTTTTCTAACTGAGGACTCCCCTCCTCCAGCACTTGGAATCACAGATTTGTATAAGAACTTGGTTCACACCCTATACTTTGGGGATAAGCAGATATACCTGGATTTCTACAACAACAAAGACTATTCAGGGTGGTTTCTAAAAGACTCCACTGCTGTTTGAAAGATACTAAAAACTTGAATATTAGGTGAGGATTGGGGGCAACAGAGAGGAGGTAGGTGTGCAGACCTTGAGGCCTTAGGAAGAAGACATCTTCCCCATTCCACAAGGGTAAGCCCTGACTTTGCTATAGGAGCACAGGCCCCAGAACACGAGAAGGGAGCAGGAAGGGCATCTCCTAAATAGGATAAGACTATACATTTCAACACACAGCCTCCAATGCCAGGCTGAAACTCCACTACCTTCCCCTTCCCTTGATACTTAAAACCTTAGCGTATACCCTTTTATTAAAAATGAAAAATCCATCTTAAACACTGGGATAGAGACCTGTGAATGCAATTAAGGGGAAAAAACAAAATCATCCATGGAAACCAACAAGCAGGGGGCTGGGACTGCCACTCCCTCAGCTTCTCCCCTGATTTGAGACTGAATCTAGGCAGCCCTGGGTCTTGACTAAATGTCTCCTTTGTTTTGTCGTTTCAAAATTTCTGTGCTGGAACTGAGCCAGAGATAACCTGAGTGGCCAGAGGCCGCTTTTATGCTGATGTTGTCTGGCTGGAGTGGGGACAAGAGCCTGGTACTGAGGAGGGGAGCCCAGGTGTGTGCTGCTCAGAAAAGTTGCCCTGGCAGAGGAGAGAGGAGCAAATCAGTTAAATCCACTCATGTGAAGAAAATCAGGGATGTGGGCATAAGCAAAGGTTTCTAAGACAGGGCATAGAAAGCAATAATGGTGGAAGAAAACACTGATAGGGTAGACTTCATCAAAATGACTAATGGGTGCTCATCAGAAGATGCTGAAAGGAAGATGAATAAGTAAGCCCCCTGTTGGGAGAAAACACTGGTAAAACATAATGGATGTAGGACTTGTATTCAGGGCATGTGAAGCATCCATACAACACAATAAGAAGACAAACTTTTGCATTTTGAATTGGCAAAAGATGTAACAGATATTTTTAAACTTTATCTTTAATTGGATGATAGTTGCTTGGCAATGCTGTATTGATTTCTGCAACATACGAACATGAATCAGCCACAGGCATGCATGTGTCCCCTCCCTCCTGAAACCCCCTTCCACCTCCCACTCCCGCCCTGACCTAGAGGGCTGGAGTCACAGAGCATGGTATTGAGCTCCCTGTGCTATGCAGCACCTTCCTGTTGGCTATCTGTTTCACACATGGTACTACATATATGGCATTGGTACTCTCTCAGTTCATCCCACCCTCTCCTGCCCCCACTGTGTTCATAAATTATAGCAGGTATTTTTAATAGTGGATACAAATGGCCAAAAGGCCCATGAAGAGATGTTTAGCATTACTGTCATCAGACAAGTGAGAGTTAAAACCATAGTGCTGTGCCATTCCTTACCCACCAAGGTGAGTAAATGAAAAAAGGTGATAAGGCCAGATGTCAGTGAGGCTGTGGAACAACTAGGTGCTCTCACGTATTGTTGGTGAGACTGGGCAGTGGTCCACATGCTCTGGAAGATGCTCAGGCAGTTTTTTGATAAGGCCAGTTATACAGCAGTTTTACTCCTGGATGTTTACTCAAGAGAAATGAAAACATCCACAAAAAGATTTATATACAAATGGTTATAGCAGCTTTATTCATAATAGAAAAAAAAATTCTAGACACTGTATAGGTGACCATCAATAGGAGAATGAATAAACTGGTATATTCATACCATGGGAATAGTACTCAGTAGGAAAAAGGCCTGTGTTACTGATCCATGTAGCATCATTAGGCTGAATGAAAGAAACCTTTCATAAAAGTGCACTTTGAGTCTATTTAAATTAGGTTTGCCTGTCTAAGAACTAATATGTGGTTATAAGAATCAGTCACCGCCTCTAGGAAATGTGGGGTGGTGACCAGGTGGGAAAAGGCACAACTTTTATACAGAGGTCTGTACCTCATTTTAAAGTGTATCTTAAAATCAGATGCATAGTGGGTGGCTGGAGTGGTGGCTTAAATGTGTGAGAAAGTGTGTAGAGCAAAATCATACTTACTGAATTTAGGTACTGGATGTAGGGGCATTCACTGTAAAATTCTTTTGGCTCTTCTGGCATGTTTGAAAATGTTTATAATAAATGTTAGAATAAATTTGCTCAAGTGGAAGATGCAATTTGCAGAAATATGAATAGAAAATAATTGTGATTTATCACCCTTTGTTACATGGGGCTATTTTGCTTATCTTCTTCAAGATTCCATTAAAATCCTCTGCAGGAGCTTCTGCAATAGAGCCGATTTATCAAATTCAGGAGAGTCCTGCCATCCTTCCTGATTCATTTGTATCACCTGGATACCTTAGGGTTAGTTTTCTCATCACTTAATTCTCTCTCCCCCGCTTGAACATGAACTCCCAAGGATGTGTTTCCCTCAGTACAAGGTGTGGAGTAGTTCCACAATCATGTTGACTGTTTGGAGAACAAGAAAACCGACAAGCAGAAGGAGATTGGTAAATAGATATGGGGGAGGACGCAGAGCTCACTACGCAATATAAAAGATCCTCAGTGACCACAGCAGAGTGCTAGCTTTTCAACAAAGATTTAAATAGATGAACTGGGTTGTTCTTTCCCCTTTGTCACCAGTGACCCACGTGCAGTGTCCTAGTGAATTATGCAAGAACCATCCATTAGAACTCTTGGGAGCTGAGACAGAAATGCCCACGATGCTGTTCAAGTTAGACCAGGCCAGCCTCTGAGTGGGGAGGGGAAGTTATAAACCACTACAGATAATCACCAAGTGAGTGGGAGGCAGAGATTAGATCAACACTCATTCCTTTTTCTCTTTTTCTGGAATGAAGTCCCAGTGATCTTGTTCTCATTTTTATTTGCAATGAACCTAGTTTTTGACCTGGTCAGTGTTATAGTAAGTACAGGAAAGGCAAACTAGAAGAAAGGGGCCAGAGCATTGGCTAGTGAGGTCTTGCACGATAATGAAAACAATGAAAGAAAGTGAACCCAAGCCCTCTGGCTGGTCAGGTTCCCTCTCGTCCTTCCCTGGGCCCTGTGCCCTTTGCCACACTGAGCCTTTCCTACCCAGGTATGTTTTGGGGAGGCCTTTGCTCTCTCTTCCTGCCTGTTGGAGCCCAGCTATCATCACTTATCTGCAAGGTGTGTTCTCCTGATGTTTGCCTCCCATGATACGGCGCTTTTCCTGAGAAGGGTTCCGATGAGGCGCTCTGCTGTTTGCCAACAGACTTTTAGTTGGTGTTACAGTTATTTTGATTACATAACACACCCCTTAAGCCTTGAGCTATGGCTTTGTTGGGGTCAGTCATCAGAAATGGAATTTCTGTGAGGTCCCCAGCTGATAGACCCAAGACTGGGCTTGTCCAAGTGGTGCCAGTGGGATTGTGTAGGAGAGTCTCAGAAATGTACACTCCGTTGGTATGTTGAGAAGCTTAGAAACCCAAAGCATTCTGGCGACAGTGAAAATGGCATTGATAGAAGAGAGGTGTAAGAAAGCTGAACAGTTGCTTTTTTATGGGGCACTGTTTCTATAAAGGGTAGGGAAAGGGGGAGATGGGGTGTCAGTAGCCCAGGATTGTCACAGTGGCCCGCGGGTTTCCTCCGTTGTTACTGCCCTCCGTGAAGAGGGCTCAACTTGTCTCCAGTTCCTGGGCGGTGGACAGAACTCAGCACTGTGGACTCTGGGTGTAGACCACGAAGAGGCAGAAACCACATTTCATTCATGTCTGAGCCTCCGTGTCCCAGCATTGAAAGAGTAGCTGGAAGGAGCCCCGAGGGCAGTGAGGGTGGCTGGGTCTCAGCACTGGTGCTGATGCTGGTGAGATGAACCCTACATCTACCTTCCCTAAATTTGGCAGAGGGGATATAACTGTGTCCATGGCATGTTTTCACTGTGTCTCCTTCCCTTTCCTCTTGGTGTTGTAGAAACTGCTTTGCTGTTTTCCTACACCCTACATCTGCTTCTTGTCTCCAGCACTTCTTTTTTAAAAACATAATTAAAAATTTTCATTTTACTAATACATACTTTATTTTGAATATATTCTTTCTCTGTGGGTAATATTCTTTTTTTTGTAAGATTTTATTGAAGTATAGTTGATTTTCAGTGTTGGGTTTATTTCTGCTAAATAGCAAAGTGACTCATTATAGATTGATAGATATTCTTCTTCATATTCTTTTCCGTGATGATTTATCAGACATTAGTGAATATGATTCCCCGTGCTGCACAGTAAGACACTGTTGCTTATCCATCCCATATGCGATTTGCCTCTCCTAAGCCCCAGCTGCCGATTGTTTCCTCCCCGTCAGCAACCGCAAGTCTGTTCTCTGCAGTCTGTTTCTGTGTCATGGATATGTTCACCTGTGTCATCTTTTAGATTCCACTTGTAAGTGAAATCAAATGTATTTGTCTTTCTGACTTCTCTTGGTAGGATACTCTCTAGGTCCATTCATGTCGCTGCAAATGGCATTACCTCATTCTTCTTAATGTCTGAGTAATATCCCTTGGTATATGTGTACCACATCTTTATTTAACCATTCGTCTGTCGATGGACATTTAGGTTGCCCCCATCTTGGCTATTCTAAATAGTGCTGCTGTGAACTGCATACGTATTTTCAAATTATAGTTTTGTCTGGGTATGTGCCCAGGAGTGGGATTGCTGGGTCAAATGATAGTTCTGTTTTTAGTTTTGTGAGGAACCTCCATACTGTTCTTCAGAGTGGCTGTGCCAGTTTACATTCCCATCAACAGTATAAGAGGGTTCCCTTTACTCCACACCCTCTCCAGCACTTATTATAGACTTTCCAATGATGGCCATTCTGACCAGTGTGAGTTGGTACCTCATTGTAGTTTTGATTTGCATTTCTCTGATTATTAGAAACGTGGAGCATCTTTTCTTGTGCCTCTTGGCCATCTGTATTTCTTCTTTGCAGAAATAGTTATTTCTGTCTTCTGCCCATTTTTCAATTGAGTTTTTGTTGTTATTGAACTGTATGAACTGTTTGTATATTTTAGAAATTAAGTCCTTGTTGGTCACATCATTTGCAAGAATTTTCTCCCGTTTTGTGGGTTGTCTTTTTGTTTAATGATTTTCTTTGCTGTACAGAGCTTGTAAGTGTGGTTAGGTCCCATTTTCAGCACTTCTCTTGAAGATAGTTGTTTCACTCTATAGCTGTGTGAGAGCCATGGTAGCACTGTTTACACTTTCAGAAAGGTTCACTGCTGTGGGATTCGGGGGTGTTCTCTGCATCACTGCTGTACCTCCCCCGACCTGAGCACTCCTGTCTCTGCCAGGTTGGTGCCCTGATTTGTAACAATAAACAATTTTAAGAGGGTGGGCACATTTGTTCATTTGTTTATTTGTTATCTATTAAGTGCCCATTTTGTCTCAGTTATGACTGAGAGTTTCTTCCTGGTTGGTTTGCAGCTTTTATACCTGAAACTGGCCAGGTGGCAGACCCTCCATCTGGCAGGCATCTGTGTGCAAGGTCTCTGGGGTTTTGCAAAGGGTCTGCCACCTAAATAGATATTCTTCTTCATATTCTTTTCCATGATGATTTATCACACATTAGTGAATATGATTCCCTGTGCTGCACAGTAAGACACTGTTGCTTATCCATCCCATATGCGATTTGCCTCTCCTAAGCCCCAACTGCCGATTGTTTCCTCCCCGTCAGCAACCGCAAGTCTGTTCTCTGCAGTCTGTTTCTGTGTCATGGATACCCTGAAGTGGGTCTTGCAGCTGTGCCTTAGCCCCTGTAATCCCAACTGCACCTCCTGTGTCACTAGACTGACCCACCTTTCATGGTGAGGTCCCTGAGATAACCCAAGCCTGGGACCCCATGGGGAAGCTCGTGGGTCCCGGCCAGGCCAGCAGGTGGCATGGTGACTGCCCTGCCTATTCGTTTCTCTCTGTTCAGGGAAGGAGAGCAGTGGTTCAGAACTGTGGCTGACATAGAGTCCTCAGTGGGGAAGGAGCTCATGTTTCCTCCTTTGGAGTGTGACCATCTTCATGACTCTCTTGAGTCCTTGTCACTTAGATTTAGAAGGGGGCCTCCCTCTTGCTTCTCTTCCTCCCAGACACTACAATCAACTCTCTGTCTTTCCCTCAGGCCTCTCTGCACTGTGGCTCCAGGGGTGGCAGGTGGTTGATGGCAGAGAGCTGGCTTAGTGAGCCCTGGGTGAGGAGGCGGTGAGTCCTTTTTCTCGGTGACTTAGAAAATGAGATGCTTCGTATTGAATACTTCTTGTTTTCCGCGGGGAGCCCTGTCCTCTGATACCTGCGTAACAGCACACATCGTAGCCAGCTCCTGTTTAAGTACAGAGTTAAGCCTTGCATCCTTACCCACACCGCCTGCCATAGCGCATCTGTACACACACTGAGTGTCACATGCAGAGCCTGCACCCTTTCATGGGGCTGTCTTCTCATGGTTCTGGTTTTCTGTCTGTGACAGTGGTGTTTGTCAGAGCCTGAGGACCACTTCTTGTAGAAGGATGAATGTTAAGTCTTATTTAAGGCTGTTATAATGTCACAGACCACCTCCTGCCCCCTAAAAGCTTAGAGAGTCAACCTGCGCTGTTCTGGGTCTGCTGTACGCTGCCATCAGTGCTGACAGGCCAAATTATAGTACTCCATAACCCAGTTCTAAAGGATGAATGCCATGGCAATTCAAGTATTTTGCAGAAACTATTATTTTAACTCATTTTCACAGTGGCTCTGGGTTTTTTTTTTTAAACAGTCTCGTAGGAACTTTGGTTAAATACAGAGTAAAAACTGAAAGCTTCTTGGGGAATAATGAGGAGGGAATAATGAGGAGTCAGGTCCATCAAGGTCTTTCAAAAAATATTCCGTAAGTAGCAGTTTCTCTTGTGCCTGCAATTCCGAGTTGTTGTTTGCCTATCCACACGAAGATAAGAAACATACGTGACGGTGCATGTGTGTGTTTCCAGAGCCTCTGGTCACTGTAATTTTAGTGCCTTTGTGCTTTTATGGCAAGCAGTTAGAAGGACTGCCAGACCTGTTTTTAAAAATGTTTGTTTGCAAAGATTTTTGCTAGTATTTCACACATATCTTGGCCATTAAGTAAAAGCATTAGACCATTCATCTCAGTAGGAGGATCAGGGCTAGATAATCACTAGCGTTCTCCTTTCTATCTCATGGGCCCTTAGGGTCCAGAGCATGGGTCAGCAAACCTTTTCTGTAAAGAATCAAATAATAAGTAATTTAGGTTTTGTAGACTGTGCGGTTTTGGTCACAGTGATTCAGCTTTGCTGTTGTAATGCAAAAGCTGCCGTAGATGATCCATCAATGAATGAGCCCCACTGAGTTGCAGTAAAACTGCAGCTACAAAGGTGTGGCCAGTGGGCCAGACTGAGCCTGTGAGCCGTGATTTACCAGCCCCTGGTCTGACGAGGCTTCCCAGGTGGCGCTAGTGGTAAAGAACCCGCCTGCCAGTGCAGGAGACACAAGAGACATGGACTTGACCCCTGGGTTGGGAAGATCCCTTGGAGAAAGTGGCAACCCACTCGAGTTCTCTTGCCTGGAGAATTCCGTGGACGTAGGAGCCTGGTGGTCTGTTGTCCAGAGGGTGACAAAGTTTGGACACGACTGAAGCGACTTAGCATGTATGCATGGTCTAGGGAGAAGTACAGGTTTTGAGTTGCCACTGACAGTCTAATCCAGCCCCAAAGGTAGACTGCTCGCTTGATGGACTTTGTACCATCACAAGTCTCCTCCCGCTGATTGTTAACATGGATGTAAGGGCAGGCTGGTCTTCAGTCTTCTGAGAATGTGATCACACCTGCAGAGATTTTTTTGACTCCAAGAGAATGCCTCATTTCCTCCTCTTCACACTACCTCAGGAACTGTGTATCAAACACAAGGAAACAGAGAGTGAAAGAATCTTTGAGCGCCTAGATGAAGTCCATGGGTAAGGTGATGGTTAGCAGTCAACACGTGCAAGATTTCCGGGGCGATTTTCACCAGTTGTGAATTTCCACCGGGGGTTGCCAGCCTCCTTTTCCATGTGCGATGCTGTGTGGGGCTTTCTTGCTCAGACGCTTTCTCTCTTTCTCAGTTAAATTCAACCCACACTGCCTCCCTCCTTTCCTCTTTCTTGCCCTAGCACATAATGCTGCCACACAGTTCTGTACTCTGGCACACAAGATGAGAGAGGTGGCTACGTAGATTCAACTTCGGAAAGTTTGCCACCATCAAGCCCGAGTCCCCAGGGAGAGGGGGTACTTGGTGCTTTCCCAGATGGGCCACAAAGTGATCACAAGAACAGTAAGATATTCACTTAAATATATATGCACTGCTGACCAGTGATGCATTTGTACCATCATACAGGTTCCAGAGACTGAGTCATGGTGAGTGTAGGCAGATGCTAGACCTCAGATGGGAACTGAGGACAGCATTGAGGCCTGGTTAGTCTCTCCAGCCTCCTGCAGTTCCTGGCCTTTGATCTGATCTGTAAGCTGGTTATTCTAAAAAGTCAGTTATAGGGATACTCATTTAAAAAGACAGAAGCACTTTTTTTTTTAATTTATTTTTTTAATTGAAGGATAATTGCTTTATAGAATTTTGTAGTTTTGTGTAATACTGGAACAAGAATCAGCCATAGGTCCACTCAAGTCCCCTCCCTCCCATCTCCCTCCCTATCCCAACCTTCTAGATTGTCACAGAGCCCCCGTTTGAGTTCCCTGAGTCATACAGCAGATTCCCATCGGCTGTCTGTTTTACATATGGTATTGTAAATTTCCATGTTACTCTCTCCGTACATCTCACCCTCTCCCTCCTCCCCTGCCCCCGTGTCCATAGGTCTGATCTCTATTTCTGACCTCTATCTCTGATCTCTGTTTCTCCATTGCTGCCCTGAAAATAAATTCATCAGTACCATCTTTTTAGATTCCATAATATACATCAGTATAAAATATTTATATTTCTCTTTCTGAATTAACTTCACTGTATAATAGGCTCTAGGTTCATCCACCTCATTAGAATTGACTCAAATGTGTTCCTTCTTATGGCTGAGCAGTGTTCCATTGTATATGTGTCACAGCTTTTTTATCCATTCATCTGTTGATGGACATCTAGGTTGAGTCCATGTTCTAGTTATTGTAAATAGTGCTGCAGTGAACATTGGGGTACATGTGTCTTTTTCAGTTTTGGTTTCCTCAAGGCATATGCCTAGGAGCGGGATTGCTGGGTCCTATGGTGGTTTTATTCCTAGACTTTTTAGGCTAATTACAATATTGTAGTGGCTTTTGCCATACATTGACATGTTATTCCTAGCTTTTAAAGGAATCTCCATACTATCTTCCATAGTGGCTATGTCATTTTACAGTCCCACCAACAATGCAAGAGGATTCCCTTTTTTCCACATCTTCTCCAGCATTTATTGTAGACTTTTTGATGATGGCCCTTCTGACTAGTGTGAGGTGGTATCTCATTGTGGTTTTGATTTGCATTTCTCTACTAATGAGTGATGTTGAGCATTTTTTCATGCATATGTTAGCCATCTGTATGTCTTCTTTGGAGAAATGTCTTTTTCCCACTTTTTGATTGGGTTGTTGGTTTTTCTGCTATTGAGTTGTATGAGCTGCTTTTATATTTTGGAAATTAATTCTTTGTCACTTGCTTCATTTGCTATTAATTTCTCCCATTCTGAGGGTTGTCTTTTCACCTTGTTTGTAGTTTCCCTTGCACTGCAAAAGCTTTTAAGTTTAATTAGGCCCCACTTGTTTATTTTTGTTTTTATTTCCACTATTCTAGGAGGTGGGTCATAGAAGAGCTTGCTTTGATTTATGTCATCGAGTGTTTTGCCTGTGTTTTACAACAAGAATTTTTATAGTTTCTGGTCTTACATTTAGGTCTTTAATCAGTTTTGAGTTTATCTTTGTGTATGGCATTAGTTCAGTTCAGTACAGTTGCTCAGTCGTGTATGAGTCTTTGTGACCCCATGGACTGTAGCATGCCAGGCCTCCCTGTCCATCACCAACTCCCAGAGTTTACTCAAGCTCATGTCCATTGAGTTGGTGATGTCATCCAACCAACTCATCCTCTTTCATCCCCTTCTCCTCCTACCTTCAATCTTTCCCACCATCAGGATCCTTTCAAATGAGACAGTTCTTTGCATCAGGTGGCCAGAGTATTGGAGTTTCAGCTTCAGCATCAGTCCTTCTAATGAATATTCAGGACTGATTTCCTTTAGGATGGACTGGTTGGATCTCCTTGCAGTCCTAGGGACTCTCAAGAGTCTTCCTCCAACACCACAGTTCAAAAGCACCAATTCTTCAGCACTCAGCTTTCTTTATAGTCCAACTCTCACATCCATACATGACTACTGGAAAAACCATAGCTTTGACTAGATGGACATTGTTGGCAAAGTAATGTCTCTGCTTTTTAATATGCTATCTAAGTTGGTCATAGCTTTTCTTCCAAGGAGCAAGCATCTTTTAATTTCATGGCTGCAGTCACCATCTGCTGTGATTTTGGAGCCCCCCAAAATAAAGTCTCTCACTGTTTCCACCCTTTCCCCATCTATTTGCCATGAAGTGATGGGACCAGATGCCACGATCTTCGTTTTTTGAATGTTGAGTTTTAAGCCAACTATTTCACTCTCCTCTTTCACTTTCATCAAGAGGCTCTTTAGTTCTTCTTCACTTTCTGCCATAAGGGTGGTGTCATCTGCATGTCTGAGGTTATTGATACTTCTCCCAGCAATCTTGATTCCAGCTTGTGCTTCATCCAGCCTGGCATTTTGCACGATGTACTCTGCATATAAGCTAAATAAGCAGGGTGACAGTATACAGCCTTCACATACTGCTTTCCCAATTTGGAACCAGTCTGTTGTTCCATGTCCGGTTCTGTGTCTTCTTCACCTGCATATAGATTTCTCAAGAGGCAGATAAGGTGGTCTGGTATCCCCATCTCTTGAAGAATTTTCCACAGTTTGTTTTGATCCACACAGTTAAAGGCTTTGGCATGGTCAATAAAGCAGAAGTAGATGTTTTTCTGGAACTCTCTTGCGTTTTGAATGATCCAGTGGATGTTGGAAATTTGATCTCTGGTTCCTCTGCATTTTCTAAAATCAGCTTGAACATCTGGAAGTTCACGGTTCATATACTGGTGAAGTCTGGCTTGGAAATTTTGAGTATTACTTTGCTAGCATGTGAGATAAATGCAATTGTGTGGTAGTTTGAGCATTCTTTGGCATTGCCTTTCTTTGGAGTTAGAATTAAAACTGACCTTTTCCAGTCCTGTGGCTACTGCTGAGTTTTCCAAATTTGCTGGCATATTGAGTGCAGCACTTTCACGGCATCATCTTTTAGAATTTGAAATTAGGGAATGTTCTAATTTCGTTCTTTTGCATGTAGCTCTCCAGTTTTCCCAGCACCACTTACTGAAGAGGCTGTCTTTCACCAATGTATTTGCTTGCCTCTTTTGTCAAAAATAGGTGCATGAGTTTATCTCTGGGTTCTTTATCTTGTTCCATTGGCCTATATTTCTGTTTTTGTGCTTATGCCATACTGTCTTGATGACTGTAGCTTTGTAGTATAGTTTGAAGTCAGGAAGGTTGATTCCTCTGGCTTCATTTTTCTTTCTCAATACTGCTTTGGCATTCAGGATCTTATGTGTTTCCATAAGAATTGTGAAAATTTTTTTCTAGTTCTGTAAAAAATGCCATTGGTAATTTGATAGGGATCACACTGAATATGTAGATTTCATTTGGTAGTGTAGTTATTTTCACAATATTGATTCTTCCTACCCAGGACATAGACTCTCTCTCCATCTGTTTATGTCATCTTTGACTTCTTTCACCAGTGTCTTATAATTTTTCATTTACAGGTCTTTTGTCTCCTTAGGTAGGTTTATTCCTAGATATTTTGTTTTGTTGTTGTTGTTGCAGTGGTGAATGGGATTGATTCCTTAATCTCTCTTTCTGATTTTTCATTGTTAGTGTACAAGAATGCAAGTGAATTCTGTGTATTCACCTTGTATCTCATGACTGCTGAATTCACTGATTAGCTCTAGTAATTTTCTGATAGTTTCTTTTGGGTTTTCCATGTATAGTATCATGTCATCTGCAAACAGTAAGAGTTTTAGTTCATCTTTTCCCATCTGGATTCCTTTTATTTCTTTTTCTTCTTTAATTGCCATAACTAGGACTTGCAACGCTATGTTGAATAATAGTGGTGAGAGTGGACACCCTTGTGTTGTTCCTGATCTTAGAGGGAATGCTTTTGGTTTTTTCACCACTGAGAATAATGTTTGCTGAGGGCTTATCATATATGGCCTTTACTATGTTGAGGTAGGTTCCTTCTGTGCCCATTTTTTGAAGTGTTTTTTTTTTATCATAAATGGGTGCTGAATTTTGTTGAAGGCTTTTTCGGCATCTATTGAGATGATCATATGGTTTTTCTCTTTCAGTGTGTTAATAGGATGTATCACATGGACTGATTTGCATATATTGAAGAATCCTTGCATCCCTGGAATAAACCTGATTTGATCATGGTGTTTGAGCTTTTTAATGTGTTGTTGAATTCTATTTGCTAGAATTTTGTTGAGGACTTTTGCATCTATGTTCGTCAGTGATATTGGCCTGTAATTTTCTTTTTGTGTATTGTCTTTGCCTGGTTTTGATATCAGGGTGATTAGATAGAATGGGTTTGGAATTGCTCCTTCCTCTTCAATTTTTTGGAAGAGTTTCAGAAAAATAGGCATTAGCTCTTCTCTAAATGTTTGATAGAATTCCCCTGTGAAGCCATCTGGCCCTGGTCTTTGCTTTTTGGGAGATTTTTGATCACATTCTCGATTTCAGTGTTTGTAATTGGGTTGTTCATAATTTCTATTTCTATTTCCTGGTTCAATCTTGGGAGGTTGAACTTTTCTATGAATCTGTTCATTTCCTCTAGGTTGTCCATTTTATTAGCATACAGTTGCTTATAATATTCTCTTATGAACCTTTGTATTTCTGTGTTGCCTATTGTAACCTCTCCTTTTTCATTTCTAATTTTGTTGATTTTTATCCCTTTCTTTCTTGATGAGTCTGGGTAGTGGTTTGTCAGTTTTGTTTATTTTCTCAAAGAACCAGCTTTTAGTTTTATTAATCTTTGGTCTTGTTTCCTTCATTTCTTTTTCATGTATTTCTGCTCTGATCTTTATGATTTCATTCCTTTTGCTGACTTTGGGGCTTCCCCCCCTCCCCTCACTGCTTTAGATATAGAGTTAGGTTGTCTCTTCAATGCTTTTCTTATTTCTTGAGGTATGATTGTATTGCTATAAACTTCCCTTTTAGAATTGCTTTTGCTGAATCCCATAGATTTTGGGGCATTGTGTTTTCATTGTCATTTGTTTCTAGGAATTTGTTGATTTTCCTTTTTATTTCTTCTGTAACCTCTTTTTATTTCGTAATGTATTGTTTAATCTCCACGAGTTTGTGTTTTTTGCTTTTTTTTTTTCCTGTAGTTGATATCTATTCTGATAGCATTGTGGTCAGAGAAGATACCTGATATGATTTCAATTTTCTTAAATTTACTGAGGCTTGATTACTTTGCCCAGGATGTGGTCTATCCTGGAGAATGTTCCACGTACACTTGAGAAGAAAGTGTATTATTCGGCATGTGGGTGGAAAACCCTGAAGATATCAGTTACGTGCATTTGGTCTAATGCGTCACTTAAGTTTTGTGTTTCCTTATAGATTCTCTGTTTCGATGCTCTGTCCGTTGGTGTAAGTGGGGTGTTAGAGTCCACTACTATTATTGTGTTACTGTCGATTTCCCCTCTTACGCCTGTTAGTGTTTGCATTATGTATTGAGGTGCTCCCATGTTGGGTGCATAAATATTTACAATTGTTATGTCATCTTCTTGGATTGATCCCTTGATCATTGTGTAGTGTCCTTCTTTGTCTCTTACAGTGTTCTTTATTTTAAGGTCTATTTTGTCTGAAATAAGGATTGCCACTGCGGCTTTCTTTTGCTTTCCATTCACATGGAATGTCTTTTCCTATCCTTTTACTCTCAGTCTGTCTGTGTCTCTGGGTCTGAAGTGGGCCTCCTGTAGGCAGCATATATATGGGTGTGGTTTTTGTATCCATTTAATCTATCTTTGGTTGATGCATTTAATCTGCTTACATTTAAGATAATTATTGATACATATGTTTCTATTGGCATTTTCTTGATTGTTTTGGGTTTGTCTTTGTAGCTCTTTCTTTTCTCTTGTGTTTATTTGCGATCTAAGTCCCTTTAGTATTTGTTGCAAGGCTGCTTTGGTGGTGCTAATTCTCTTAACTTCTGCTTGTCTGTAAAGCTTTTGATTTCTCCATCAATTTTGAATGAGATCTTTGCTGGGTTAGTAATCTTGGTTGTAGATTTTTCTCTTTCAGTATTTTAAATATACCCTGCCTTTCCCTTCTGACCTCTAGAGTTTCTGCTGAAAGATCCGCAGTTAATCTTATGGGTTTCCCTTGTATGTTACTTGTTACTTTTCCCCTGCTGTTTTTAGTATTCCTTCTTTGTGATTAATCTCTGTTAGCTTGATTAATATGTGTCTCCATGTGTTTCTCCTTGGGATTATCCTGAAACGGATTCTCTGTGCTTGTTGGACTTGATTGACTATTTCCTTTTCCATGTTGAGGAAGTTTTCAACTATAATTTCTTCAAAAATTTTCTCAGTGCCTTTGTTTTTTTTCTTCTTCCTCTGGGAACCCCGTAACTTGAATGTTGTGTGTTTAACGTTGTCTCAAAGGTCTTTGATAAGAAAGCCTTCCTCAGAGATCAATTCAAAGAAACAGAGGAAAACAATAGAATGGCAAAGACTAGAGATCTCTTTAAAAAAAATTAGAGATACCAAGGGAACGTTTTATGTAAAGATGGGCACAATAAAGGACAGAAACGGTATGTACCTAACAGAAGCAGAAGAAGATATTAAGAAGAGGTGGCAAGAATATACAGAAGAACTGTACAAAAAAGATCTTCATGACCCAGATAATCACGATGGTGTGGTCACTCACCTAGAGCCAGACATCCTGAAATGTGAAGTCAAGTAGGCCTTAGGAAGCATCACTACGAACAAAGCTAGTGAAGGTGATACAATTCCAGCTGAGCGATTTCAAATCCTGAAAGATGATGCTATGAAAATGCTTCACTCAATATGCCAGCAAATTTGGAAAACTCAGCAGTGGCCGCAGGACTGGAAAAGATCAGTTTTCATTCCAATTCCAAAGTAAGGCAATGCCAAAGAATGCTCAAACTATCGCACAATTGCACTCATCTCACACGCTAGTAAAGTAATGCTCAAAATTCTCCAAGCCAGACTTCAACAGTATATGTACCATGAACTTCCAGATGTTCAAGCTGGTTTTAGAAAAGGCAGAGGAACCAGAGATAAAATTTCCAACATCCACTGGATCATTCAAAACGCAAGAGAGTTCCAGAAAAACATCTACTTCTGCTTTATTGACTATGCCAAAGCCTTTGACTGTGTGGATCAAAACAAACTGTGGAAAATTCTTCAAGAGATGGGGATACCAGACCACCTTACCTGCCTCTTGAGAAATCTATATGCAAGTGAAGAAGAAACAGTTAGAACCGGACGTGGAACAACAGACTGGTTCCAAATTGGGAAAGCAGTACGTCAGGGCTGTATATTGTCACCCTGCTTATTTAGCTTATATGCAGAGTACATCGTGCAAAATGCCAGGCTGGATGAAGCACAAGCTGGAATCAAGATTGCTGGGAGAAGTATCAATAACCTCAGACATGCAGATGACACCACCCTTATGGCAGAAAGTGAAGAAGAACTAAAGAGCCTCTTGATGAAAGTGAAAGAGGAGAGTCAAATAGTTGGCTTAAAACTCAACATTCAAAAAATGAAGATCATGGCATCTGGTCCCATCATGGCAACCCACTCCAGTGTTCTTGCCTGGAGAATCCCAGGGACAGTGGAGCCTGGTGGGCTGCCGTCTATGGGGTTGCACAGAGTCGGACACGACTGAAGCAACTTAGCAGCCAAGAATGGGTTCCAAGAGATCTAAGTCAATCCTTCCCAATCCTAGGTTTAATCCCTGCAAGAGACAACTGCTAATCGTGCCAGGTAACGTAAACTGGACCAATTGGACTCTGAAATGATGAGAGAGGTTTAATTCCATGACAGGGAAGAGGCCTTTTACTCTCCCGCTAGGAATAAAGCAGAAAGCCTGTTGACCTATTGCTGTTGTCACTTCAGTTCAGTTGCTCAGTCATGTCTGACTCTTTGCGACCCCATGAACCACAGCACGCCAGGCCTCCCTGTCTATCACCAACTCCCGGAGTTCACTCAGACTCATGTCCATTGAGTCGGTGATGCCATCCAACCATCTCATCCTCTGTCATCCCCTTCTGCTCCTGCCCTCAATCTTTCCCAGCATCAGGGTCTTTTCAAATGAGTCAGCTCTTCACATGAGGTGGCCAAAGTATTGGAGTTTCAGCTTCAACATCAGTCCTTCCAACACCCAGGACTGATCTCCTTTAGGATGGACTGGTTGGATCTCCTTGCAGTCCAAGGGACTCTCAAGAGTCTTCTCCAACACCACAGTTCAAAAGCATCAATTCTTCGGGGCTCAGCTTTCTTTATAGTCCAACTCTCACATCCATACATGACCACGGGAAAAACCATAGCCTTGACTAGACGGACCTTTGTTGACAAAGTAATGCCTCTGCTTTTTAATATGCTGGTCCCATCACTTCATGGAAAGTTAGATAGGGAAACAATGGAAACAGTGAGAGACTTTATTTTGGGGGGCTCCAAAATGACTGCAGATGGTGACTGCAGTCATGAAATTAAAAGAGCCTTGGAAGGAAAGTTATGACCAAGGTAGACAGCATATTAAAAAGCAGAGACATTACTTTGCCAACAAAGGTCTGTCTGCCCAAAGCTATGGTTTTTCCAGTGGTCATGTATGGATGTGAGAGTTGGACCATAAAGAAAGCTGAGCGCCAAAGAATTGATGCTTTTGAACTGTCGTGTTGGAGAAGACTCTTGAGAGTCCCTAGGACTGCAAGGAGATCCAACCAGTCCATCCTAAAGGTAATCAGTCCTGAATATTCATTAGAAGGACTGATGCTGAAGCTGAAACTCCAATACTCTGGCCACTTGATGCAAGGAGCTGACTCCCTGGAAAAGACCCTGATAGTGGGAAAGATTGAACATGGGAGGAGAAGGGGATGACAGAGTTTGAGTTGGTTGGATGGCATCACGGACTCAAAGAACATGAGTTTGAGGAAGCTCTGGGAGTTGGTGATGGACAGAGAAGCCTGGCATGCTACTGTCTATGGGGTTGTAAAGAGTCGGACATGACTGAGTGACTGAAATGAACTGAAAGGTCTCTGATGCTTTCCTTCTGTCTTTTCATTCTTTTCCCTTTATTCTGCTCTTCAGCAGTATTTCCACCATTCTATTTTCCAGCTCACTTATCTGTTCCTCTGCCTTAGCTATTCTGCTATTGGTTCCTTCTAGAGTATTTTTAATTTCAGTAATTGTGTTATTCATCTCTCTTTACTTATTCTTTATTTCTTTTATGTGCTTGTTGGTTGTGTTAACTGTGTTCAGTGTTTCTTGCATTTTCTCCATTCTGTTTTCAAGTCTTCACAGCATCTTTACTATCATTATTATGAATTGTTTTTCAGGTTGATTGCTTATTTCCTCTATCTGGTCTTGTGAATTTCTACCTTGTTCCTTCATTTGTGCTGTATTTCTCTTTTCATCATTTTTTTTTCTCTAGCTTGTCCACTTGATGTCTCCTTTTCCCAGGCTTTAGGGTTGTATTCCTTCTTCCTTTTGGTTTTTTCCCTTGGAGGGAAAGGTTGGTTGACTGGTTTGTGTTGATTTCTTGTTAGAGGTGACTTGTGCCTGTGTTCTAGTGGGAGGAGATCAAGTAGATCATGCAGGTAATTACAGATATAATGGGACATGTACACACACTTTCACACATACAGTTATAACCAAAGATTTCTGAAGAAAAGAGTACAAGAGATTGACTTGGTGAAAAAGGGAAACGAAAAGTGATATCGACCAATTAAAAGCAGAGCTAGCTAATGCTCAATCTGAAAAACTGAGCACGAGCAGTGTGCCAGCTGGGGAATACAGCAAGGAGAGCTCAACAAGTCAACTTACTGAAAAAAGAGTGAAGAAAAAAAGGGAGGAGAAAAAAGAGAGAAAAAAAGAAGATAGTGAAAAGATAAAAGGATGGGTGGAAAAAAGAAAAAAAATAGAAAAGCAAAGATAAATAGATGTATGTGAAAAAGATTTATATATATTCAGGAATAGGTATAGCTTGTAAAGAACTATATGAAAAGCAGTTGAATATATAAAAAAATAAAAATAAAAAAACTCATCCAGAAAAAAGGGTGAAAAAGAGACAAAAAAAAAATATTTAAATGAATTTTTTTTTAGACAAGAAAAACAAAGAGGAAAACGTCACAGCACCGCAAAAGGCTAATTTGAAGGTAGAAATATGCAGGGGGAGTAAACAGTGAGATTTATAAGAAAAAAAGGAAGAAAAATAACGTAAAGATACATGAGAAGAAAACAGGGAGCAATTCTAAAAGTGTATTGTTTTCCCTTGTCGCTTGCTGTCATTTCGATACCCGTATCCAACTCAACAAATCCTTGAGCAGCGTTCTTTATGTGGTACTTCCAGGTGATTCAGCTGAGTTTTTGTAGAAGCGATGATTCTTTTTGCACTTGTGTTTCATCATTTCATTTCAATTCAGTCACTCAATCATGTCCGACTCTTTGAGACCCCATAGACTACAGCAGCAGCAGTAGCAGACTGTAGCATTCTGGATTTCTCTGTCCATCACCAACTCCCAGAGCTTCCTCAGACTCATGTCCTTTGAGTCCATGATGCCATCCAATCAACTCATCCTCTGTCATCGCCTTCTCCTCCCGCCTTCACTCTTTCCCACCATCAGGGTCTTTTCCAAGGAGTCAATTCTTTGTGTCAGGTAGCCAGAGTATTGGAGTTTCAACTTCAGCATCAGTCCTTCTAATGAATATTCAGGACTGATTTCCTTTAGGATTGATTGGTTTGATCTCCTTGCAGTCCTAGGCACTCTTAAGAGTCTTCTCCAACACCACAGTTCAAAAGCATCAATTCTTTGGCGCTCAGCTTTCTTTATGGTCCATCTCTCACATCCATACATGACTACTGGAAAAACCATAGCTTTGAGTAGACAGACCTTTGTCAGCAAAGTTATGTCTCTGCTTTTTAATATGCTGTCTAGATTGGTCATAGCTTTTCTTCCAAGGAGCAAGCGTCTTTAAATTTCATGGCTGAGTTATGTCTCTGCTTTTTAATATGCTGTCTAGATTGGTCATAGCTTTTCTTCCAAGGAGCAAGCGTCTTTAAATTTCATGGCTGCAGTTTCCATCTGCAGTTATTTTGCAGCATGCAATTAAATTAGATAGTTACAGGACACGTCCACCTGATATTAAACTTGGGGAATAATGGGGAGTCATAACCCATTCTTGGTAGGCATACAACACAAGTGTTGAGGACAAAAATGTATACATTTTCTGTAAATTACCTTGGGAGCCACATGGGTTCCATGTGGCATGGACTTTAGTCATTATCTTTTACCCAGAAGAAGCAATGAATGTCAGTTCATCTGACCAGCTGGTTAAATGCAAATCAATTTAGAGGATTTTTGCTGTATTAGAAAAAAGGTCAAGACCTGAACTTCTCCTCAATTCCCGGCATAATAATAAGCATTTATTGTGTGCATGCTTTGCACTGGGTGTTGCACTTGAGTCTGTTTATTTTCTTGACAGGGCTATCGCCAATTAGGAAACCAAGGCTCAAAAGGCTGAAGTGCTTGTCCCAGGTTATATCTCTGGACCCAGTAGCAACTTTGAATTCAGGCTCTCTGACTCTAAAATTCACCACGCTATTCAGCGTACCACTGCTCATTCTACCAGTTTTCCTTATCCTGGCTTGAGGGGTGTCTGGTTGCTTAAAAGTCGGGAGCAGACTGGTAGAGTGTAGGCCTTACAGGGGTGTTACAGGACACTTGATTTTGGGGACCCACCTGTTCACCTTTTACTGACTGTAGTGAGGGGTAGTCTTCTCTCATATCTTTGCCTTTTTCTGTGCTTATATATGTCTGGGCTGTGAAAAAATGTACGACTGGATGTCACAGTTGAACTATTCTGGATTTGGATTTTTTTTTTTTAAGTTTGGCATTTGTGCAGAATCACAAGTTTTAGAAAGTGGTAGTTTCCAGACATTTCAGGTCTGATTCACCAACACTACTGTAATTAAAGAAAAACCTGTATTTGTTTGCCCCATTTTATCCTAACTCACTAGGATGTTTTATAAATAATGAACCTAGATATTTTAGCAAATAGCATCTATTTAGTTGTTGAAGCTTTCAGGGGATTGATCATCTGCTCATAGGTCTCCAAGTCATCCTAATGATGGGAGTTTGCCTGAACACTAATTCATTGGGAAGTGACTGTGGATAGTGAACTATATTGTCATGTAAAGGCAGCTTCAAAATACAGAGTATAGAAATTAAGCAGCTCGACAGTTCTTTTAGGAGATACATTATGAAGTATCGCGAGCTCAAGTGTAATGATTTCAGTCGGTCACAGAGTGTTAATGAATTTTGAATTGAGGCAGTTGTGATTAAGCCTGTTGCCTTTTCCAACACTAATCATTATTAAAATGATGATTGATCTGAGTGATTATGAAACCATTAAAAAGGCATCTGCCTATGCCTGAATTAACAGGATGGATGTAGGTTTTGTAGTTGTAGCCAAACAGGACTTGTAGTGATTTTGATTTCAAGGCGCTTGTTTATTTAGGCTCCTTCCTGTGTTTGCCAACCCTACAATACTATTTTCTAGTAATATTTCTACTATTTTCACAGGGTAAAAACATTGGGGTTGGGGTGTAACGCTTGGTGTGGCTACTTGAGCCTCAGCTCTGCGGCGTGTGCAGTGGCAGGAGTAGGGTGGCTTCTCACATTCCCACAACCCCACCCTTGATTGCGGAGATGCTTGTGGAGGCCCTTCTGGGAGCATCACAGCTCCTTCACAGCACGGCTGCACGGTGACAGCAGCCCCTCACTGAGTGCAGAACGTGTACCAGGCGTTTCCACCATCGTTATTAATCCTTAGCTCCCCCGGGTCGTGGTGGTGGCACCGCTGAGAGGATGAGGAAGCTGCTGCTTGACCATTTGAGGTCTTTCTCTTGGACCATACATCTTGTCCAGCAGAACCAGGGTTTGGATTCATTCTTCATTATCTTCAGTTTTGTACTTCCTTAAAAGAGTGTTCTTTTGGTAGATCACTGCAGTCTTAAGAAAACTGAGGAAAGACTTCACCTCATCCAATGAATGAAGACATGAAACCATGCTTCAAAAGAACAGCCTCAGGCTCTGTAGAGCCGGCCCAGCTCAGAGAGCCTTTTACCCTAGCCACCCACCTTTCCCATAAAGCAGCCAGAGAAGACAGGCCCCATTTCTCCCTGGTGTCCCCCCTCCCATGTGAATTGCAGACACCCCTGCTCTGCTGCCACCTAAGGGGTGTGTGTGCCTGACAGCGGGAAGCCCCCTGACTCTGGTTGGCCTATGAGCCCGCCTTGGGTGGGGACCGTGGCCCAGGTCTTCAGATGTCCGCATGCTCCCTACCCTACTTCTCTGACCTGCGGTCCCACTTGGGGCCCACTGGGGGTGTCGGTTCACTCTCTGTTCTGGTCACATTTTACAAGCTCTTCCTCACTTGTACTCGAGGTGGATCAGGGCAGGTGGGCAGGCTGTGAGGTAGATCGGGTCTGCTAGGACCTTCCCTCCTTCCCATGTCCAGCGCCCAGGCGTCCACTGCTGCTTTTCCTGCCTCAGGTGCTCCGTGTGCTGGTGCTGCCCTTCCTTCTCTGAGTTTCAGTTTCTCCATCTATGAGAGCACAGTGTTCTTGGGGCTCTGGAGTGCCTTCTGGATCTGTGGTTCAAAGCCTTCCCCATCCCATCCTCCCTTCTGTGGTCCTCTGCAAGCCTGCATATTTTTTTTTTTTTTAATTTATTTGGCTGAGCCCATCTTAGTTGTGACATGTGGGATCTAATTCCCAGACCAGGGATTGAACCTGGGCCCCCTGCATTGGGTGCTTGAAGTCTTACCATCTGGACCACCAGGGAAGTCTCCAAACCTGCATAATCTTTCTTCCCATAAAAATTCCTGTCTTGGTCTTACCCAATCTCCATTCCTTCTTCTCCAGGTAGCGCTAGAGTTGGCTGACTCCCAGGATGGCCTCACTTGGTCGCCTAGGACAGGCAGGGAACTCACTGCCCAACCTTGGCCTGAGTCGCTGTTTCCTTAAGTGGAGATTCAGTTCTTCTTTGTGAAACAGACCTAGGACATGTACCTCCATTCCCATTGCTTTCTGGGTTGATTCTGTTTTACTGTTTGGTTTGATTCGTGGGTGTTTGGCTCTGTACACAGGGATTTTTTTCAGTACCTTTTAACTTGAAGAGTTTTGTGGATGTATGTGTGTCTGGCGGTGGAAAGAGTATATGAGCAAGCAAAAGTGAGTGGTTATTTTTACCCACTGGTGTCCACTGGTAGATGCAGATTACTGGCTTTCAGAGCTATGTTTTTCAATTTTTAAAACTTTTGCCAACAAAAGTATATACATCTTACATTTATGTATATATTATCTGAGACATGTTTGATGCAAATATACTAATAAGTTCTGGTATTTGCTATGCAGTCTAATAATTTCCCTTCTGTTTTATTTCATTTTTTTCAAAAATTTCTGGATGTAAACCACAAAATTAATTTCAGATGTATTCCATTTAAAATGTCTTCTCCGTTACAGTATAAATTCCATGAAGGCAGGCAAAAATTAATCTAGTTGCGGCCATTTCTCTTATGTCCCCCATAATCCGTGTTTAGTTCACATTTTCAGCTGATTCTTCTCTCCGTGAAAATCCTCTGGAGAAATACTTCTATGTTCTGCGAAGCAATTTCATTCAAAAAGATAAGGAAACTTGTGTCACTGGTCTGCTTCTCTTCCATAGTAGCTGTTAGGAATCTCACAGGGACAGTAATGCAAATGACTTCATCGTATGCGTCTTCATTAAGCTCTTACTCCTGCTTCATTTTACTTTCTCTTTCTTGTTCATTTTTATCTCTTGTCTTATGCCTTTGTCCTAAATATTTTGACTTTCAGCTGATTATAAAGATGCTCAATGAGAAAAACACAGATCAGACATACGCAAAAGTAGAGACAGTCCACCATGATCTTGCTCTCAGAGGCAAGCCTTTTCGCTTTCCGGTATCTCTGCTGCAGACTGGCTTGTTAAGAGGTCTTTTCAGACACCAAGGCTGTCATGTTATTTGTGTTACTCCTGTACTAATGTATGATGGGCATCCTTCCTTGCCCTGTCTGTAGATCTCCTTCTTCTTTGAAACAGTCATTTAGCATTCCCTTTCTTACTTCAAATTTTTATATTCTTGCTGCCTAGAATTCTTTTTTGGAATGAGACAGACCTACATAAAATTTTACCTTAAAAAGATCAGTAGCAATTAGTGACTAGACCTAGCCACCTGACCAAGCAGAATCCCCTCTAGTGACTGCTTCTGGAGCCCCTGGTTTTCCTGGGAGTGGAATTACTCCTAGAAAGCCCGTGTGGGTTCTGAGCTTGGCGGTTGGTGGGAGAGCCCTCCCCTCCCCCTGCTTCTGGGAAGTGTTAAGTGACAGGTGAGGGGGAGGTCTGACTGAAGGGCCAGATCAATATGAGGGGTGCTCCCAGCTCGAGTGGGTCTGCAGACACTTAGTTCTGCTTAGTCACTGCCTTGGGTATTGATTCTACCTCAGGACCACAATTAGGTGCTTCCTGGTTTTTAAGCCATCCAATGTCTCTTAAATTAATTTTACTTTCTAATACTAAAACAATGATAGATTATAGGCATGGAGTTATTAATCTTCTGAGTAAAGGTATCACATGTTTTATCTCAGTTATAGACTCTGCAGTTTATGTATTTTTAAACTTTGATTCATGAATTTATTCAGAAAGAAATGATCTATATTCCTATGATGTCATACAATCCCTGGGAAAAAAGTGTACCACCAGTGAGGGTTGTTCATCCCAAAGGAGTGGTAGAGAAAAGCACATGGTGAACTGAATGGCTCCTGTTCCTCCTGCCCGCACCCTCCTCATCCCCACCGCCAACCCGCAGGGACCTGCTCCTTTGCTGTGCAGGGGAAGAAGGGGGTGACACGGAGTCTGGGAGCAGGTGTTTCGCCTCCTGAGTGCTCCGTTCTGTGATGTGCCATAGGCAGACTTTGCTGGGTGGTCCAGGAGGTGTGGGAGCTGTTGCAGAGGGGTGTCTGTCTCCCTGGGAGTGGAGGCAGTGCTGACCCTGGGCCAGCTCCCGCCAGAAGGAGATGCCTGCACTGCGGGTGGGCAGCGAGCTGGGCCCTTGTCCTAGTGCCTGTGTGGTGAGTAGTTAGCATGGGCTTCACGCCACGTCCCGTGCTGTTCCTGGGGCGCAGCCAGGCCAGGGCAGTGTGTAAGATAGAGGCAGCACTCAAGTGAGCTAGTGTCTAGGCGTGTGCAGTCCACACAAAACCTGTGTTTTACCTGTGTTGCCTCATTCATGCTCAGCGACAAACCTAGCCTTCATATTCTCATTTTATGAAGAAGCAGTGACAAAAGAGGAGTAAAGACACTTGCTTGGGTCCACATAGCCAATAAGTGGTGGATCTGGAACTTGTCCCCAGGCTCTTTGCTGCCACTGGACTAGGTCACAGTACATTTGGACACATGATTGCAAATATTCTTAAATGGGGATAGCACTGCCCAGCAGGTACCAGCACTATTACAGTCGGCTGCTCCATCCATAGGGTGCCACCTCAGATTTCTCTGTCCAGGTTGCCTGGATGACCCAAGGCTGAGGTCCTGGTGGAGCTCCATGAAAGCCCAGGCTAGCTTTGATGGGCACGGGACCAGTGGGGAGGTGTGCTTCCCCCCCAGGCAGGTGCAGTCAGGTGTCTGCAAACCAAGGGGCATGGTTACTGCTCTCTGTAGTTGCTGTTCACTGTGACCCTCACACATGATTATAATAATAATCCCTTCTTTGCCTGTCTTACTCCATAGGTTGGAGAGTCCCCTGAGGTAAGAGATTGGAACATGTTTCTCTCTTTCAAGTGCTGTGTCCAGGTGTGCAACATAGTGTGTTTACAGGCATACAAGTGAGCATCAAGGGCATGAAATGAGTTTATACCCAGAATTCAGATGTCAGAAAATTTAACCGTAGGCAGATGTGAAAGGTTTTTCTTAGTTCTGTTAATGGGAAAAAGGAATGGCTGTCTTCGTGTCAAAATGAAGATGTTTGGTTTTAAACTTATTCTGTTCCTGCCATTTTGAAATGTTTGCTCATTTCTTTTCAGCCAAGGAGATGGACAAGTTGGAGCATTTGATTCATGTCAGGCAAAAGAAGCAATGCTAAGAAAAGACTTCATTTCTAAAATGATGGGGTTTGGCAGTTTTCGCATGACCTGGGCCCATTAGATCCCAGGGAGGCAGTGAGCTACTTTGATCAGCCCCATGTAGGGCACGTAATCTCACTGCCATTTACATTGACCTGAGCTGTCAGAAGAGGATGTAAAGGCCTGACACAGTTAAGGAAGAAAGCCGAGCTCTGTAATTCCACCCAGAAGAGGCGAATAGATCTGGGTCTGGGTGTCAGAACTACTGGTGGGGCTCCCTGACGGTGAGACAAGGTCTCAGCCTGGGGGCTCAGAAATGCAGCATTGGGCTATTCTTTTTTCTTTTTTGGTGGATGATGCCGTTATGGTATTTTTTGAAGCTAAGCTCACATTTCTCTGTTGCATATGATGTAGATGCAGTGGTTCTTGTCTTCAAGGTCCTAACAATCTTCAGATAATACAAGACAACGCCTCATAGGTTCACCTTCCCAACTTAGAGCAGGAAGTCTGGAAAGCAGGGCAGCACGTTGCCCCTCTCTGCCCCTTTCACGGCCTCATGGGTAGTTAGTACTCAAGCATTTGTTGTTACGATTTACTTTGATGATTAAATGCAAATGGTGCAACGTTTAACTCTGAGGTGGCAAAGAGTTTTGACTCACATGCCCACTCCATTCCAGGGGTGATGCCCAATTGGGCAGCGTGTGCAGCTGTGTTAGGGGACAGTGGGGGGCTGCCGACTGGAGACTGGTGAGGAGTGTCTGCTGCAGGGGTGCCTGGGGAGCAGAGGCAGTATGTACCTGGGGGTCATTTGTCTTCCTCGATAAGTGCATCATGCTTATGAAAGCAGGAGCAGAAGAGCACTCAAAGGAAATGAAACTCCTCAGTCTTTCCTGAAAGGGTGGAGTAGGCTTTAGATCAGTAGAAAGAAGTGCTTTCAGTGATGGAGAGGAGCAGCAGAGACCAGAAGTTCCAATGAGTGTGACGTGTATGCAGGGTGTTCTGGGAGCTGACGCACTGGAGCAGAGGGAGTCGTGGAGGAGGAGGCGGAGTCGGGTGGGATGGAGGCCCTTTGTCTGGTGGGGTAACGCATCAGGTGGTCGTTGGTATGTATAGCATAGACAGATTGTGTAGAGGTCCTTGGGGATGCCAGATGGAGGAATGGAGACGTGATACAGTCCTCTGCTTTTCAAGAAGCTTTCCCAAATGCTCCAGACACAATTAGTTGTTCCAATCCATATCTCCCTACAGGATATTCCCAGTGCTCTACTTTAGCTGTGATCATTGTCTGCTGTGTCTATAAACATTTACATATACATCTGCTGTTCTCCTTTAGGACATGGACAGTGTCTTAGTTACCACTGATCTCCAGTGCTCAGGACCACGTCTGGTATGGAATAGACACCCAGTGAATATGGTTGAGTTAAACTGAAATAGGGTTCCTGAACTGCCAGCCAAGATGGGGCAGATCTGGGCAGTGCCTTTGTGGTGAAGCTGGGTGAGAAAGTGAATGGCTGCAAACCATAGAATGTACCTACCTGCTACCAAGGGGTCCCAGGACGAGTGGAATGGGAGGCAAGGCAAGTCTGAGGCATCAAGTTTACAGGAGTGTATAGAGTCCCAGAAACCACGTAGGGTTGAGGACAACAACATGAATGAGATGGAAGAATGAAGTCAGGAAAACTGAGTCTCAGTGAATTCCTAGAGGCAGCTGCTTGCAGGGCTTTTGGGTCCTAAGCCTAGAGAACCATTCCTAAGCCTGTGGGCCAAAGGGAGTCATCCAAGGAGTTGAATCTCTTGAGAAGTGAGGAGCTGCTGAAGAGTCTCTTTAGATTCTTTAACTTTCAGAGAAGCAGAGTGATTCTGTAGGCCCCTGATATTTACCTAGGACTTTAGTTAGCAACTGACCCAAAACCCAGCCTAAACTGGCTCAGTTTATTGGCTTTTGTAACTGAAAAGCCCAAAGTCTGGAGAGAAGTTTGGCTTCAGGTTCCAGGTTCAGCTTGATCCAGGGACTCATATGGTGTCATCAGAGCCGGGCGCTTGCCTCTGTCTTTCCGTTTGACTCCCTCTCCTCATCTTTAGCCTCGACTTCCCTTGGTGTTGGCTTTTCATCTTTATGTTCTCCTGGCAACTCCAGGCTTGTAGCCTCAAAGAGCTCAGTAGAGCCAGTGGCAGAACGTCTGGCCTAGCGGCTGAGTGAAACCCAGGATTAGTTCTGACTGGACCTGGTTGGTGGGCATTGGGTCACGTGCCTATCCCTGGGCTACTAACCTGGGTCACAGGCCACCCCTGAGGCCCCTGGGCTGAAAGTAGGGAAGAAGCAATTCTCAGAGGACAGTCAGGAAGCTGTTACCCTGTGAGTTTTGCTAGGTAACAAGAACCGTAAGGAGCCACCCCCTGCCAGTGGCTTGCTTTAGCTCCTGCAGCCTCTGTACCGCCAGTGAGTGGGGAGGCCACAAGAGAAAGGGCCCTGTCAGCTTCATCTGACTTCTTCCCACCAATCAGATGTCTTTGAGTTTGGTCTCCATGGAGCAGTCAGCCAGGGCACTCACTGGCCACCTCCATTTGTCATCTCAGGTACCTTCTGGATGACATCCTGTGCAGTGGCCCTGCCCAGCCTGGGTGGTCACTTGGCTGGCATCGGTCCTGTAAGCTTTCTGTCCCATCTCCTGATCCTCCTGTTGGGATTCTACTTCCAGAGCCTTGAAGTGTGGCCTCTCCCTGTCCTGTTGCCAGAGGCCTCTGATGGCGAGTGTCTGACCATTCGCAGGGCTCTTTCAGACTTCACTTAATTTGGTTTTCACTGTCACCTGGGTGGGAAGGATGAGTGTCCCGGTTTTATAGATGAGGAAACTGAGAGGCAGGGGGGCAGATGACTCAGCTGAGAGGCACAAGAAATGGACTCAGTCGCGTGTGCTCTTCAATGTGTACTTTTAAACCAAAGGTGAAGAAGAAGGAAGGCACACTGACTATTCCAGCCAGTCTCTTAACATAAGTCTGGCGCCCAGCTACCCACTGGCAGCCGTCTAAGACTTCGTTCACACTCGCAGAGGAAAGCCTCACCTCTGTTTACATGCTAGTTCTCTGAGGGGAGGCCATCTGCTGTCCCCCCTGCCGTGGTCTCCAGCAGAGTTTACAGGAGGTTGAATCACACATAGAAACCCTGTACGAGTGGCTAAATGTGTCTCAGGTGACACATTGCTGAGAGCACCTCCTGGAATGTGAGGCAGCAGGTGTGAGGGTCTCTCAGTGACCTCAGGTGACCTGTTCACCTGACAAGGCAGCAGCTTCTCCTGGATCTTGCTGCTCCTGGTTGGTCATCCTCCCCAGCATCCCTGGGCCCTCCTTCTGAAGTGGCCTCCTTCTGAAGCCTGAGTCTGGACACTGCTGCTCATGTCATCAAGAGTTGTAGTTTCCCGGCTGGAAGACGTCATCATTCAGACTTCTTGTTTTACAGATGAGAAATGGAAGCCAGGCCTCAGAACCACCCCAGGTCCATGTGTCCCTTGGTTCCTTTGGTTGCCCCTCCCCTCACACCTGTGCTCCTGCAGCCCTGGACCTCTCATCGCCCTTGACCGATTTGCCTTTGTGGGTGCTCCTCTCTCCTACGAGGCTGGGAGGTCATGGTACAGAGTGGAAGCTGTAAGGTTCTTCCTGGGTGTTTAGTCATGGGTGTTTTCCTGGGACAGGGCCTGTAGTATTGTTATGGGTGGGATGTCTGTATCCCCACATGTTGATGTGTTCAAAACTCAACCCTAATAGGGTGGTGTTTGAGGGTGGGGCCTTTGGGGAGTGATTAGGGTTAGATTAGGTCTTGAGGATGGGGCCCTCATGATGGGATTAGTGCCCTGAGAAGAGGAGGAAGGGTGAACTCTCTATGTGTACATTTCTACCAAGGAAAGGCCAGATGAGGACAGCATGAGAAGCCAGCCTTCCACAAGCCAGAAAAAGTGTTCTCACCAGACACCAGATCAACTGACACCTTGATGTTGGACTTCTCAGCCTCCAGACTGAGAAATAAGCCTCTGTTATTTAAGCCAGCCGGCCGATGGTATTTTGTTACGGCAGCCTGAGCCGACTAAAAAAATTACGGAACATCTTAGCAGGAAAGGCCGTTGACTAATGTTTGGTCAGAACCTCTCATTTTGCCCATTTATCTCCTCATTTATAAATATCGAGTATCTGTTTTTGTGACAGACTTGGAAATACAGTGATGTATGAAATAGAAATGGTCCCTGATTTTATAAGAAATTATCATTTATTGGAATAGACAAGTATCAAAGAGGTAGTTTTTTTTTTTAATTTAAATTTTCCGTTGTGAAGAGTGCTGTGCAGAAATATGGTGAGCTTTGCCAGCATATACCAGTGGGCCTGAATTTTGTCTGGGAGGTCAGCAGAGGTTTTGCTGAGAAAGTGTCATTTAAGCTGAGCTTTGAAGGACAGATGGAACTTAGCATGATGTAAAGGCAGGAATTGGGTGAGGCTGGAGGGAGGCATCCTGTGGTGAAGAACAGGATGTGGACCTGAGTGAGTCGAGCCTAAGTGGGGCTAGCAGAATACAGATGCAACTCCAGGCCCTGTGTTCTCTCCACAGCTCCGTGCTGGGCTTGTGTCAGTCCCGGGTCAGGGTTGTGTGCTCACCAGAGATGGGCGTTGACACCTGTAGGGGTAGGGCTAGCACACAAGGTGGGTGAAGCAGAATGGACCGAGGTGTGGAGAAGGGAAAGCATGAACTTGGGAGCATAGTGGAAGGGAGCAGGTCAGCCCGTGACGTGCAGTGGATGCTCTTGCAGGAGAGGAGTGAGGAGGCTGGAAGGGACAGAAGGGTGGAAGGTAAGGGTGTTCACAGGGGCTCCAGCTGGCATTGAAAGGAAGGACCTGGGAGACGCTGGGATCAGCTGTTCTCTACAGTCTGACTGTTGAGCCCAGGCTTGTTCTAGGAAGGGTTTTTGGTAATTTAGAAAGATTCCTGTCCTGCTTGTTTTGCTTTTTGGTACATATGCGAGAATCCTAAGTTCTCATGTTTTTATAGCCCCCTTTCAGTCTGGCCTTGTTGCTTAATGCCTTGTCTTTTTTTTTTTTTCTTTTCTACCTCCTATTGGGACCCATGAGTACTTTATGTGTGCCCTGTATGGTGTTGGAAAGTGAAAATGTTAGTTGCTCAGTCATTTCTGATTTTTTGTGACTGCATGGACTGTAACCCACCAGGCTCGTCTGTCCATGGAATTCTCCAGGCAAGAATACTGAAGTGGGTTGCCATTTCCTTCTCCAGGGGATCTTCTTGACCCAGGGGTCAAACCTGGGTCTTCTGCATTACAGGAAGATTCTTTACCATCTGAGCCATCAGAGACTGGTATGGTGCTGGATGCTGGGATTACAAAGACAGTTAGAAATGATCTCTGCCTATAAGGAGCCCAGGTGGAGGACCCAGAAGGGATGTGTGTGTGAATGGGGAGACTCTGTGTCTTTTACTGCCAGGGTGTATGCCAGGAGACCTCTGCAAAGACTTGAGCCTTAGGGGTGATGAGCAAAGCAAAGAGATAAGCCTTACCTGGCTCACGAAGCCTCTGTTGATCTTTTGACAGCAGGTGGGGACTTCTGTGAGGGTAGGGACCAGGCTTTCTGAGGGAGACACAGGTGCTCAGGGATGCATGAATGGAGAGAGAGATTCATGATGGATGAATGTTTGTATCACAGTGCTAGTAAAGGGATCCTTGAAAATAGGACAGCTGACCTCCAAGTACAGGTAAGGATCCTGGCATCAACTGTTCCCTGCTAGTTGAGTTTCTGTTTCTCAAGGCTCTGTATGGGGTTAACTGGTTTAGAGACTCTTGCTTTAGAGCCTTTCCTGCTTGGTGAAACCTCACTGTTGAAAGAAGGTAAATCAGGTTTCAGAATTAGATGTTCAGCTTTCATTTCTCTAGTGACTTGGGTCTCATAGGGGACTTTCATTCACATAACAGAGTGGTCTCTGGTGAAGACTTGGTGCTTTCTGCTTTCTTAAAAGATGGTTTGGCTGGCCCTGCTCATCCAGGATCCCCTGTTAGTGAGGTGGATCCCTGCTGGTGTCTGGGTGGGTGTGCCTGGCAAATGCAGGGAAATTGGGGTACAAGAATTATGTACTCTTCTTGTTTGGCCTGGAGTAGGGCTTTTAAGTGGAGAAGGCAATGGCACCCCACTCCAGTACTCTTGCCTGGAAAATCCCATGGACGGAGGAGCCTGGTAGGCTGCAGTCCATGGGGTCACTAAGAGTCAGACACGACTGAGCGACTTCAGTTTCACTTTTCTCTTTTCATGCACTGGAGAAGGAAATGGCAACCCACTCCAGTATTCTTGCCTGGAGAATCCCAGGGATGACGGAGCCTGATGGGCTGCTGTCTATGGGGTCGCACAGAGTCGGACACGACTGAAGCGACTTAGCATAGCATAGCATAGCATAGCATAGGGCTTTTAAGATACAGCCCCTGCCCAGGGGCCACCTCACTTCATGTTCATCTCTGGAGGGCTCGCTTGCCTCTCTTCAGTCTCTGCATTCCTTCATCCTTACTGTGGTGGCTTCCTTGTGCTCCCACCCACCTAGGACTCTGGCTGCGTGTCTCCTCTGTGCAGCCTCTCACTGTCCTTCACCCAGGTGCGTGTTCTCACCCTATCTGGTAAAGAACCTGGCCTTTTCTGGTGGCTTCCTTTCAAATCACTAACCAGCATTCTTTTCTCAAGTGAGCAATCCTCTCGTGAAGTAATTACCTCCCCTTCTAAGGATTGTTGTTTTGCAAGATTTTTCTTTAACACTGCATTTGCTTAACGTAGAAGGGTATTTGTTTCCTAAGAGTCCTTTTGAACAGCAGGATTGGGGGCCAGGATGACCTGGCTTCTAGGCAGATTGGTCTGCCATGCTCTTCAGGCTGTGATTGGTCAACTGGCATCATGGTAGAATCTCTGTAGTAAAGAACTGCATTAAAGCAAGGTTACATTTCATATAATCAATTCCATCAAGTAATGTGCGGAGGATTTTGGAAAGAGAAGCCAAAAATCTTCAAAAAGGAGAGAGGGGAGGATGAGAGAGGGATAAAAGAACCCTAAACAATTCAGTTTCACAAATAGCCCTTGTATTATTGTGGCAAAATTACTTATAAGTAAAAGCTGCAGAGGGAAAACAAGCTGTGTTTGGTAGGTGTAGTGTACTCTCTGTTCCCTGTCTTGTTTGTCTGCTCTAAAGTATAGTGCTGTGTTGACGTAGAGACGTTACTGCTCTGAATATTGATGGGAGCAAAAGCCTTTTTTTTTCTTTCTGTTTGGCCCAGTAAATAAAGCAGAAAGGATAAAAAGGGAAGAAGAATTGTAAAATCGACATGCTGTTTCCTGCTTATCTTGTTCCCTTACAATTCTAACTAACTCTCAAAAACATCCTGACGGTCTACCTTTGGTGGCCAGGGTCCAATTTGAGGGCAGCAGATTGGTTTATTCAGAGAGTTTTGCTTCTGGTTAAATCTTCTCCTTTTAGGTCTCTAAGTTAGGGTCACTACCTCATCAAAGCCTTCCCAAATCTCTCCTCTGCAGTCAGTAGTGACGTCGGTCGCTGTTCTTCAGAACATCCACAGTGGCCTGAGTGTATACCCCGTGGGAGCTCACCAGCTGGGGATGTGGCGGTGAATGGGAAAATGAGCCCTTGCTCTCACGAGGCTCACAGGGACTCCAGAGAGTAAACAGAGGAGTCCTTGGAGGTCTGCCTGGGGGACAAAGTGGCACACATGCTGTTGCTCTGGGAGATTTCAGCTGCTCACCCCAGCCTGGAGGGTGTGGCTGCTGTGCAGAGGGAGTAGGTCATGGTCCAAGAAGGTCTTGCAGCCTGGTGAAGGGTGGTGTGGGGTACACGGGATGAGCCAGACCGAGAGAGGACCTATTGGGCGATCTGGAGGAAGCATGAATGTGGGGGCTGGGGATGAGCAAGACTTTTAAAATTGAAAACACATGGACTAGGGCTAACTTTCACCACAAAGGAATTTATTAGACCACTCGGATGGTGTTCTGAGGATCAAGTGGTGCTCTTGAGGGCATGTGAGGAATGACACGGACCTGAAGGGAAGAACTGATGAACTGGCTTTTCAGCATGACCACTGGGGAGTGGAGAACGGGGATAAAGGCTGGGGTACCTCCAGGGTTGGACAGTTCCCTGCTGGTAAACAGGAAGAATGCAGTGGCAAAACTCAGGGAAGTCCCATCTGGGACTCGTCTGCGATGGAGGGGTAGTACTCTGGTGGCAGCTAGAGCCCAGGGTGGCCTAGACAAAACATTGCTTCTGTGGAGCAAAGCAAGTCCTTGCAGGAGTGGTGGTTGTTTAGTCGCTCAGTTGTGTCTGACTCTGCAACCCTGTGGACTGCAGCATGCCAGGCTTCCCTATCCTTCACTATCTCCTGGAGCTTGCTCAAGCTCATGTCCATTGAGTTGGTGATGCCATCCAACCATTTCATCCTCTGTCATCCCCTTCTCCTTCTGTCTTCAGTCTTTCCCAGCATCAGTGTCTTTTCTAATGAGTCGGCTGTTTGCATCAGGTGACCAAAGTATTGGAGCTTCAGTTTCAGCAGGGGAGAAAGGGTCTAACCCTTTGGCCTTATCAGAGGGCAGAACTGCTTATCAAGGTGCAGAACTGTTCTTTGTCAGTTCCCTCTCCTGCAATATCTTCTGTGTATCACATCTGAAACCCTTACCTCCTGCACTGGACTAAACGTTTCAAAGATAGGAACACTGTGATGATGTTTTTCTTATCTTGGCTCCTGGAGTGGGGCCCATCGTGGAGAAGAGGTGCTCACTAAGTATTTCCTGAGTCAAATTTATTTGCCCTCTTGCACTAGGCATCTTAATAAGTGAATTCCATGACTTCTGTTTTCCTGAGGCATTGGTAGCTTTCCTCAGGGCTCACAGAGAATTAATATTAGCAGAGGACTTTATGGTCCATGTAAAAGAGTTTTAATTAGGATTTTTCACTTAGTTGTTCTTTAAGTAGCTTTTTGCCAGCACATACCTCTTGTAAAATTGACCTCATACATCTCAACAGTCCATATTTCTTTTGAAACCCAAGCCATACAAAGAAAACCTTAGTAAAAGAGGAAAGAACTAACATTTTGAGACTTGCTGTTAGATGCATTTTCTACAATTCTTGGAATTACGTAAGTTGGAATCAGAAAGATTCTGAGATTCCCATAGCATGAGGGTGGCATCTCAGAGATCTGTGGCAGTAAGATGAAAGTGGCTACTGAGTCTGTTACGGGCATTCCAGGACTGAGCCCAGGCTCCCTGGGAATGTGTGTGGTTACCCATCAGCACTGTCAGCTGGGAGAGGTGGCACACCAATAAGGTGGCCATGGGCTTGCCATCCTGAATCCCCTCCTCCCACACCCTTACTGTGCAGGTGAGGAAATGCAGGTCCAGAGGACAGGAGGGGCTTGCTGAGGTCATCTTGCTGCTCAGTGACAAAGCCGATCCTGACCTAGAAGTCAAGGTGGAAACCCAAGAGGAAGAGAGGGTCAAAGCAGACACATCTTCCTTTCTTCCCAAGGACATTCTGTTCAAAGCCCCGAGGGACTCTTTGTAGCACCCTTGGGCTTTCCTGGGGGCCTGATTGGGCGAGCTTAGGAGGAAAACATGCTGCGTTTTGCAAATGTGCAGAAATAACAAACACGCGGTTATGTCCTAGGCAGGGTCACCATGCACACATCAAGGCAGGTGGCAAGGAGCGAGCGTGCAGTCCAGGATGAAAAGTGCTTTACACGTAGTTGCTTATGAGACAGTCAGTGTTAGAATTTAAAATGGCTTCTTGCTCCAGGTGTAGTGTTAATTGTTCATTTCTCATAATAAAACTTGGCTTGGAGTTAAATGCTAGTATTTCTGAGACACTGATTCTAACCCCTATTTCTTTTTCTTCTTCTCCCCCACCCCCAATTTTTTGTTTTGTTTCTTTGTTTCTCTTCACAGGAAAAAGTAGAATATGCCTTCCTGATTATTTTTACAGTCGAAACATTTTTGAAGATTATAGCATATGGATTATTGCTACATCCTAATGCTTATGTTAGGAATGGATGGAATTTACTGGATTTTGTTATAGTCATAGTAGGGTAAGTCCCTTTTATTTGGGGAAGTGTTTTTTTGGAACATGGAAGGTGGGGAGTAACAGAAAACAGTATTTTAAGGGCACAGGCTTGATGCTTTATGCTGGTGATTGTAGCCAGAACCTGTCAGGAGTTCTTTGAAGCCTGGCGATGCCAGAGACCAATTTGAAATTCTCTCATTGCTGTTACTCCCTCTTTGAGGAACGTGTTAAGGAAGGAAGTTCAAGCTCAGCTAGTGATGTGAGAGGGTTCTTCTTACAAGGCCTTGGGCCTTTACAAATAGGCCAGCTCTGCTGGTGATTTGAGTCCAATGTGTAGAGCTCTTATACTTAACACCCTGTTAAGTTAAAAAACCAAAATAAAGCAGTAATAAATCCTTCATAGCAGTGAGATACTCTGCTATTTAACATCCCTTGAGCAAAGCTATTAATTTTTTTCTGCTGCCTTGGGGAAAAGATTTGGCACACTACTATCCCATTTCAAGTAACAAAACAAGAGCTTGAAAAATGTCAGATATCCGGCATGAAGTGAAATAAGCCAGAAAATGCAGAGAAGCAGACACTATCCCCGCATCCTGTCACAGGAAGAAGACACCAACAGTTTGAGTTAAAGGAGAATGTTAAAAACCAGTGGCCTGTGTTAGTTTGGTCCTTCAACACCTGGAAATGTTTCCAGCAAGAGAGAAATGAATCAGTGTCAGAGGAATGCTGGGTCTTTGGACCAAATACCTACACAGGAAAATAAGATCTATCCCTTCACTCAGTCTTAGTTGCCTAGCTGTAAGATGGGTTGTTCCTAAAATGGTATGTATTCCCATAGAGAGAAATTATTAAATGGGCTTTCTGTTTTCATCTCCATAACTTCATTCAAATGCTTTTTGCAGTTGAGCAGGGTGATTTTTTCTTTTGGATTATTATTTATCATGAATCCTTTACTTTTTCATGGGAGACTAATAGTGCTGGATATTTGGAGAGTGGGATAAATTTTGAGCCTCTTCTTTCAAATCTAGGAAGATAGAGTGGGATCCAAAATGGTAGCCCAACAGTATTATTAGACTTATGGAAAAAAATACTAACTTTTGCAAAAGCCACCCTAGTACACTGGACCCTAAGGCATTATGGCAAAGATAGTGCAACTGAAATGAACAGGCAGTTGATATGTATCACACCTTCCTGTATTTGGTGAACTCTAACAAAGAATGGCAAGCAGGAGCCTTACAGGCCTCTCGGTTCTGGAATAATCTTGGTGTAACTCTCCTGACTCTGGACCGTCTGTTCATCTTAGCTCCATTTCTTTTGTCCCACCCTGCAATCAACTTTCCATCTGGAGGCACTTTTCCGACTATCATACAGCACAAAGACAGGGAGGGAATCAAGCAGAGAGTGGCGATCTCATTGAGTTGCAGAGACAGAGACGAGAGTTTAGGAAGGTTGAGATGGCTAAAATTGGAGAGGCATGGTATGGGAGCAGCGAGGGACCTATTCAGAGAAAGAGGTCCATAAATATGCCTTGGGGCCCTCTTGAGGTTTGGCTGAAGCCTAAGCTACACGTACATGGGATGATAGTCCATAAGTCCAGGCAAAGAATACTACTAGGGAAAAAGGAAGAGCTGGGGGCTACAGCTGACTAATAACTAGGGTTCATATAGGTCTGGGATTTGTTCAAGTTATAACCAACCAGAGTGGAAAGACCTTGTTGAACACCCTGGACTGTCAGTAGAAACCCCAGAAGGGCCATCAATAGTACAGCTAAACTAACTCTTGAGTGAGTGTTGGCAAACTGTGATCAGTGGGCCGAATTCAACCTGCTACCAATGTTTGTAAATAAAGTTTTATTGTAACACAGTCACAAGCATTTGTTTACATAGTTGAGTTATGCGGTTTAGGTCCAGAAAGCCTAAAATATTTACTGTCTGGCCCCTTACAAAACAGTTTTCACAACTCCTGTACTACTGTAAAAACTACCTGAAACCCCTGCTAATAGTATTTGAAAAAAAGCCTGAAAAGGAGCAGACTGACTTTCAAGTAACTTAAATGCCCGCCAAAGCCAAACTCAACACTCTTTAAAGGAAGACAACAAAATCCAGATAAAGTGTTCAGCATCCAGTCAAATATTTCTAGACTTTGAAGAAATGTGATCCATAACTAGTGGGAAATTCCATTAATAGAGGCAGACCTAGAAATGACAGACAGGATGGAATTAGTGGAGAATTACTTTACAAGCCTTTACAAACTATTATAAACATGTTTATATACTTAAAAGGAATATATGACCACAGTGAGAAAAGATGGGACAATGTAAAACAGAACCAAATGGAACTTTGAGAGCTGGAAAATATATCTGAAACGAAAAATTCCCTGGATTGATGTAACAGCAGAGTAGACTCAATAGAATAATCAAGTAATTTGAAGACATAGCAGTAACACACAAAAATAATGATGGAAAATAAAGGAATACCACCTTAGTGACCTGTGGGGTGAAGTGAAGTGAAGTCGCTCAGTCGTGCCCGACTCTTTGTGACCCCACGGACACCAGGCTCCTCCATCCATGGGATTTTCTAGGCAAGAGTACTGGAGTGGGTTGCCATTTCCTTCTCTAGGGAATCTTCCTGACCCAGGGGTCGAACCCCGGTCTCCCACATTGTAAACACACGCTTTACCGTCTGACATAATCTATTATTCATATACTTGGAGTCCCAGAAGATAGAAGATAGAGGGGAGACAAAAATATTTGAAGAAATAGTCCATATTTTCTAAACGTGATGAAAAACTTAGACTCACAAATCCAAGAAGGTCAACAAAGCCCAAAGTGAAGACGAAGAAAGCTGCGTCGAGGCATATCATGATCATAATCAAATTGCTCAAGACCAAAGATAAGGAGAAATCTTAAAAGTAGAGAAAAAGTCATTGTAGACCTCTTGTCAACAACTATGCAATCCAGAAGACAACAGAAATTTTTAGAGTTCTAGAGGAAAAGGTCCACCTCGGATTCTTATTCAGTGAAGATACCTTAAAAAATTGAAGTAAGAAAGAAAACTTTTCAGACAAACCACAGCTGAGAATTTGCCACCAGGAGACCTGCACCTTAAGAAATACAAAGGAATTTCTTCACACTGATGAAAGACATTAGTAAGAAATACAAATCCATACAAAAGGAATGAAGAATGCCAGAAAGGGTAAATGCATGTATGAATATGAAAACATTCTTTCCTCATTTTAAAGTTTCTTTGTAGCAATTGATTGTTTAAAGCAAAAATAATAGCAGTGGATTGTGGGGTTTATAGCATCTATGAAAGTAAAATATAAAAATAGCATGAAGGATAGACCCAAGGAAATATCCATATAGCATAGAAAAGTGCTTGTACACTTGGTAGAATTATTTGAAGGTAGACAATGAGAAGTTAAAGAGTTTATGGTAAACCATAGAGCATAGACCAGCAAGCTTCAGCTCATAGACAAAAAAGACATTTACTGCCTTTTTCACCTCCTACATTGACAAAGTATTTGGCTGTCTGCTTTAACAGATTAAGTTTTATTGGAAGACAGTCACACTCACTCATGTTTATGGCTATTTGGTGTTAGGATGGAAAAGTTGACTAGTTGTCACAGAGACCCTGTGGCCTGCAAATCCTAAAATAGTTGCTCTCTGGCACTCCACAGAAAACTTGTGCTGACACTGGATCTAGAAGAGACACTCAAAAAATAAAGAGGTATAGTTGATAAGTTTGTATTAGAGATTAAATGGAATTCTTGAAAAGCTCATTTAATTCTTTTTTCAATAAGCAGGAAAGAAAAGTTTGGTGGATAGAGCAAGTAGAGAGCAAATAACAAGATGATAGATTTAAACCCAGCTATACCCTTATTTAAAATCCAGAGGTTATCAGATTTTATACATGTATTTGGTGTTAGGATGGAAAAACACTCAATTCTATAAGAAACCTAATTTACAAAGACAAATAATTTGAAAGTGAAAGGAGAGAAGAGGCTTCCCAGGTGACTCAGTGGTTAAAAAAAAAAAATCTGCTTGCCATTGTGGGAGTTTGATCCCCTGGTGAAGGAAATGGCAACCCACTACAGTATTCTTTCTGGGGAAATTCCATGGACAGAGAAGGCTGGCAGGCTATAGTCCATGGGGTCACAAAGAGACGGACATGATTGAGTGACTAAACCCAACATAAATGGACAGAAAACTATATATCATGCAAAACTAATCAAAATTAAAAACCAATCAAAAGAAAGCTTTGTTAATAACCAACAAAGTAGACTTCAGAACAGGAAATGTTATCAAGGATGCAGACATTTCATAATGATAAAGGAGTCATTTCATAAAGAAGATGTACTGCTAAGTCGCTTCAGTCGTGTCTGACTCTGTGCGACCCCATAGACGGCAGCCCACCAGGCTCCCCCGTCCCTGGGATTCTCCAGGCCAGAACACTGGAGTGGGTTGCCATTTCCTTCTCCAATGCATGAAAGTGAAAAGTGAAAGTGAAGTCGCTCAGTCATGTCCAACTCTTAGCAGCTCCATGGACTGCAGCCTACCAGGCTCCTCCATCCATGGGATTTTCCAGGCAAGAGTACTGGAGTGGGTTGTCATTTCCTTCTCTAAAAGAAGATGTAATAATCCTAAACGTGTATGTGGTGTGTGCGTATGTGTATGTAGATTGGCTGGTAGGCTTATATGCTGTGATGATATATGTGCCTAATAACAGATTTTCAAAATACATGAAGCACAAACTGATGGAAATGAAAGGGGGGAATAGAGAAATCTTCAATTGCAGTTGTACACTTTAATCCTCCTCTCTTGGAAGTGTTGATAGACCATCTAGCCAGAAAATCTTTAAGGATATAGGGACTTCTGAACAGTCCCATCAACCAACTCGAGGAAATTGATTTTTCAGAGCACTGTGCCCATCAGGAGCAGAATGCACATTCTTTTCACGTGCATGTCGAACATTCAGCAGTAAAGACATATTCTGGGTCATGAAATAAATCTCAGTGAACTTAAGAAGATTAAAATAATATGAAAGGATGTTTTGAAAGAATTTAGCAGTGTTTTAAAGAAGCATGTAAATTTCTATATATTAGTCATGAACAATTTGAAAAAGAAATGTTAACATTATTATTTATTATATCATCAAACCCATGGACTATTGAGGGATAAATAGTACACTGACAATGACCAAACCTCCTGAGAGAAATTAAAAAAGACCTAAATACATGTTATCAACTGGAAGACCCAATGTTCCAATTCATGGACTGGAAGACTCAATATTGTTAGAATATCAGTCGTTCCCAAATTGTGATATAGATTGAATCTAATCTAAATCCCAGTAAGATTGTTGCAGAGACTGACAAATTTATTCAAAATTTTATATGACAATTAGAGAGGCTCTAGACTAGCCAAGGAAATCTGTAAGAACAAACCTGGAACCTGATTTTAAGACGGTCTACAAAGCCACAGTTCTCAAGACAGTGTGGTACTAGAATAAGGGGTAGAAATACAGATCAGTGGAACAAAATAGAAAGTTTAGAAATACGCCCATATGGATGTGATCAGCGGATTTTAGATAGAGGTGTCATGATGACTCAATGGATTAAGGAAACAGTTTTCAACAAATAGTGCTGGAACAACTGTCCGTGTGAAAAAGACGACTTTCTCTATTCTTACCTCATACCATATACGAATAATGCCTTAAAATGAATCATAAACCTATATTTGAAGGCTAAAACTGTATTTATAGGAGAAAATTTTTATGACTTTGGGCTAGGTAGAAACTTCTTAGGACCTGAAAAAGCATTTGCCACAAAAGAAATAATAGAATTTTTGAACCTTATCAAAATTAAAACTTTTATTCAAAAGAGACACTGTGAAGAAAATAAAAAGATACGGCACAGATTGGGAAATAATATTCCCACTACATATATATGACCATGGACTTGTATTCAGAATTTGTAACGAACCCTTATAACTAGAAGGTAAGAATATGACCCAGTACATAAATGGGCAAAAAATTTGAACAGATCTTCACAAAAGATGTGTAAATGGTCAACAAGCACCTGAAAAGATGTTCAGTGTTATTGATAATTGGAGAAATGCCAATTAAAACAGTGACATAGCATTACATACCCACTAGTATTAGTAAAAAGATTGACAATACCAGATGTTAAACAACATATGGAGCAACTGGAACTCTTACACACTGCTTATAGAAATAGAAAATGGTAATATCACTTTGGAAAAGTTTGCCAATTTCTTACAAAGGTAACTATACAGTGTTCATATGACCAGTCCTGTTCTTGAGTACTTAACCAAAATAAGTTAAAATACATGTTCACAAAGAGACTTCATAGTAGAGAGAAACTGGTAACAACCCAAATATTCTTCAGCAGATAAATGGATAAACTCATTGTGGTATGTTCATATAGTGGAATATAATTCAACAATAAAATGTAGCAGCTTGCTGCTCCTGCTGCTAAGTCGCCTCAGTCGTGTCCGACTCTGTGTGACCCCATAGACGGCAGCCCACCAGGCTCCCCCGTCCCTGGGATTCTGCAGGCCAGAACACTGGAGTGGGTTGCCATTTCCTTCTCCAGTGCATGAAAGTGAAAAGTGAAAGTGAAGTCACTCAGTTGTGTCCGACTCTTCGCGACCCCATGGACTGCAGCCCACCAGGCTCCTCTGCCCATGGGATTTTCCAGGCAAGAGTACTGGAGTGGGGTGCCACTGCCTTCTCCGATGTAGCAGCTTGGATGATCTCGAAACTATGGTGAACACAAGATAAAAGGAGAACATGCTGTATGACTCTATTCATGTAAGATTCTAGAAAAGGAAATAAAAACAAAACAACTCTACATGGTAAAACGGATAAAGTCAGTGGACACCTGAGGCTGAGCTGAGGATGACTGTAAAGAGGCATGAGAGAACTGTTTGAGTGTTTGTTACTTGGGCTCATGCCTTTGTCAAAACCTGTCTCACTGTACTCATTAAATGCTTGCATTTTATTTTATATAAAGTAAGCCACAGTAAAGTTGGTTTACGTAAAAAAAATCATCTAAGAAACTCAAGTTGAACTGGCCTCGATCTTTTTTTCTCATTAAATATGAAGACCTTTAGAACATCAGATTATCCTTTATTTAAAATATGTACAAAAGTATAGTCAAAGAGCAGAAGAAAAGTTTAAAAAGGAAAATTTAATTGTTATGTCTTTACTTGAATCAAATTCCTACTCACTAAAGTTTCCAACTGCCGATTCTATCTTAATCCAATGGATTTTCCATTCCAAGTCAACCATGACCTATTGCTTTTGTCAAGATTCCCAATAACAGAGACGTTAGGAAAGTAATTGATATTTTCTAAAATGTTAACTGTTATAATGTGACCACAGGAAGGTTCAACGTGTCTACCAGAGCTGATGTAATTCTCTGTATAGAAAAGTTTGATCTGAGCCAACTTGTATTCCTCTCCTCTAAATTTTCCGATAAACATGTCTTGCAGGCATTCAAGCTCATCACGTAAGCTTTGTGAACACGAGGGGCTCATTCCCTTAGTTCTAATTTGTGTCAGTTTGGGTAGCTCCTTGCCTTTTCCTTCTGTCTGGAGATATGCTTTTAATAACAACTGAGGATCAAATACTTTCTTCTTTTGTCCTCATCTCTTCAGGCACACGGTACTTAGTTTGGTTGGGTGGAAGGGGAGGACAATGAAAGGTGTAATCTCTCAGAATATTAGAATGGGAAGGACAGGCTTCTGTATCATTTAATCAGTTTTCTCAGTTTCCACCGACATAAACTAAGGCCCCAAGAAGGAAAGAGACTTTCCTAAAACCTCCTAGCTCTTAGGAATGGAAGCAAGGCCTGGCCCCTGAGGCCTCTGGCCGCCTGGAAACAACAGTCAGCTTTCCCTGTCTGACTCAGGCTCCTCAGTGAGGGGGGCATTGTTCACCTGTTTTCAAGGGCGTCACTGAAGAACGGGAGCAAAGGGCCATGTTGTGTACATTGCAAAACACTCATACTTGAAAGCAATCTTAAGTCACCACCTGCGTAAATTATTTTCCTAACCCTTTGGGATGAAAATTCCTGTGGCTGCTGCATTTCAGAAGAGTTGGAGGTTTTCTTTCTTCCTTTGGCTTTGTTTTTGTGACACTGTGAACTTGTTTGGGAGGGCAGACTTTTAACATCAGCCTTGACTGGGGGGGATTTACAGTAATGACAAAACTGTGCTAATGAGAGAGAGAGAGAGAGACCTGTCATAAATGGGATACATTTCCCATAACCAGAAAGAGCCTGCCTTCTGTAGCTTTGAAAAGGTAAAGACCTGACATACTCCTGCTCCACTTGCCCTGCCTCCCACCCCCTTAAGTTCACTGCTAATTGTGGTACTGTTATTAAAACAAATGACCCGTCTTTAAACACCCCAGAATGCTATGGCTCTGCCCCATCAGGGCTGTAATCAGACCACCCTGTATTTTATGGACTTAGTGTCTTGGCTATCCTGAGGCATGCCAGTGGGGGCAGAGTTTCTACTTTAGCTGCTAATTAAACTTTGGAAACCTTTTCTTTGTTGCTGGGCCAATCATTTCCACAATCTGATTGGCCTGAGTCGATTCTGTTTGAAAGGGGCAAATTTCTATTTATTCTGAAAAACAAGCAACAATTCCAAAGAACAAATGTTTATTTGAAAAAAAAAATGTTTATTTGAAAGAGCAAAAGTAACTGTCAAGTGAGGGGATTGCCTGAAAATAGCTTTATTCAAAAAACCTTCTGAGAATAGGAAAAAATTTGTGGTGGCTGCCAGATACAATATTATTCACATTTCAAAAGAGAAAATGACGATATTAGTACCTTGTCTTAGGTTTCTGCATTTGGCTTTTGCTCAGCTCCTTGGCATCTGTGATTTACAGCATGCCCTGAACATCCCTGTGAGGATGGAGGTGGGGCTGTGTGACTCAGTGACTGTATTGGAAGTGGTATAACATACTGAATAAGATTTGGGAGTTTGGAGTTATTCACTCATTGACTTATTCATCATATATTTCTTGAGTGCCTCCTGTGGTCAGGAACTGTTTTAGGCACTGGGCTGAAACAGACTAAACGAACAGAGAGACGACAGTTCCCTGCCATTGTGGTAAAGAACCTGCTTCCCAGTGGAAGAAACTTGAGAGACTTGGGTTGGATCCCTGGGTCGGGAAGGTCCCCTGGAAAAGGAAATGGCAACCCACTCCAATATTCTTGCCTGGAGAATCCCATGGCCAGAGAAGCCTGGTGGACTGCAGTCCATGGGGTCGCAGAGTCGGACACGACTGAAGTGACTTCCACTTAACATGTGGAGCCTACATTCAGTGAGGCCAACATACCTGGATTCATATGTTAGTTTTGCCATGTGTTGTGTGGCCTTGGGCAGGTTGTTTGTTCTCACCAAGTTTGCTTCCTCACATGTAATTTAGTGCCCATGATCTCCACTGCATAACATTTTTGAGGATTAACAAGATAACTGACGAAAAGTGCTTAGCACATGGTGAGCGCTCATGAATGGGAACTGCTATGATTATTGTCATCATTACTGCTGTTTGGGCAATTCCATTGTCGTCATTGAAAGAGGGGATTCACGAGGGATCCAGGGGGCTATCTTGCTAGGATGCTCCATTGGCAGGAAAACAGGTGAGATCAGTCCCATCTCTGGTCCTTTTAGATGTAGGATCCTAGCCAGGGGTCACAGCCCAGTTCTCACCTCTGCCTTGCTTTCCCGTAAGCATCAGCCTTACAGAATTAGCTTTTGTTCAAAAGTAGCTATGCTCACCATCCTGTTTTGCTTCCCTGGGTGACAGACTCTAACATTTCTTCCTCTCTTCTTCTTTCAGATTGTTTAGTGTAATTTTGGAACAATTAACCAAAGAAACAGAAGGCGGTAACCACTCCAGTGGCAAATCAGGAGGCTTTGACGTCAAAGCCCTCCGCGCCTTTCGAGTGTTACGACCACTTCGACTAGTATCAGGAGTGCCCAGTAAGCACGTTTCGTTTCCTAAAGCCAGGATTTTGTGGATGGTTTTCTTCTGGGTGGGTCTCGGGATTATGAAGCAGGGCGTGATAAGGTGAGTTGCTGTTCTCCAGCCAGGGTCTCTGCAGGCGACACCGTGGAGGCCTTCACTGTGTACAAAGTGCTCTTGCTATGTTGTCACTTTGGGTCCCTGCGACAGCCCCAGTGGGAGTAGAGTAGGGACGGTAGTGATCATTGTCTTCCTAATTTTGTAGAAGAGAGACCTTTCTCTTGGGCAGAGGCCAAGTGAATGGTGGTAGGAGACCGTGAGTTCAGGCCTCCTGGCTGCAGTCTGGTCTTCAGCCTCTGACACCATCACCACCATCACTTCCTCCCACTTTCAGGCCTGCCCCTCTGAGCATGGTGGGTTATATAGACAGGAGTGTCAGAGGGCTCAGCTGACTGCCTTTTCTCAAAGTGAGCCACAAGGGCCTGGAATCCTAAAGCGTCTACTTAACTGTCCCGCAGAGGGGCTGTGCCCATCCCATTGTGGGAGGAAGTGGATGCTTCTGGGTCCTCCCTGTGTGTAGGGCACAGTAGCACCTGCCGGAAGGTGGTTGTAAGGTCTGATTGCAGTAATGCAGAGAGAGCCTTCAGCACAAGGTCTGGAGTCGGACGGGGTGCTCAGTGTGGGAGATGCTGTGTCACCCGCTCGTCTATGGTACCTGTCTGTGCCAGGCCCTCGTTTGCTTCTTTGCTCCAGATCTCCAGGCCAGATCCAGTGCCACCTGAAAATGGAAAAGATGCCCCATCCATGCCCCAGCCAGGAATTTGCATAAGGAGCAAGGCGTGTGCTTCCCTGGGCTCTGCCCGTGAGAGGACATCTCTCTTGGGGACTTCTGAGGGCAGATACTAGTGCCTCTCCAAGGACTGTGGCTGTGAGGTGACTGCCTGCTTCCAGCTGCAGGATGGCTATGGGATTGCAGGGTGTGCCTTTTTTTCACAGCTCATAAAACCTTCAAAAGAGCACAGATCATGTTTTTGCTTCTTCAGAAGTTCTTCATAAAATTGTATTAAACCCACTGGCACTCAGAATGCACCAAAAATTCTCTGGAAAAAAAAAAAAAAACTTCCAAATTTAACATTTTAAAATGTAGGAAGTGGTGTTTTGTGTGTACTTGTTTTTCCAGATGGTTCATTTATTTTTCATTGAAAAAGATCAGCACAAGTCAAAGCCACAGTACCGTCTGGAAGCAATTGAGAAAAATAGACATACCTTGAAAATGACTGGCCCTGTTGCGTGTGCCATGATTAAATGAGAAGTTCAGTGAGCAAACATGAGGTTTCAGATTCAGTTGTTACAGCTTAATCTAATTTCAAAGTAACCACGGCAACTTTTTCCCCCAAAGAGCAAATGACAGGCCAGCCTGCCTGCGGTATTTCTGTTGTGAGCAGACGCGCGGGTGCTGTGGCTCTGTGGATCTGAGTCATACGTGAGGACTTCTCAGCCTGTGTTCGTTAACTGCCCTGTGGGGAGCATCCAAGTCTCTCACCAGACCCCGCTGGGCTTTGGGGAGATGGATTGGGGACTCTGGGTCATGCTCTTTCCTGTGCTGGTTGGCAGCTGTGGACTAGTGATTTCTTAAGTACCTGCAATTGTTAAAAATGCCTGGGAAGGTGTGACTGTTTACAAGTACCTTGGAGATGTCTAATCCCTTCTGAAGACAACTCAGACTGTCCTGCAAGACTGATTTTGTGTGTGTATGTGGACATAAGTTCCTTCCATGGAAGGTAAATATGTGTTTCAAATAGAGTCCTTCAGATGTGTGTGGAGCTCTTCACCACCCACTCTCAGGTAATAAGTACATATGAGAATCCTCGAGCATTATATAGGAAACAACCATCAAGATCATCTGGTCCAAGAGCACTGTCTTCTAGGTGAGGAAGCTTGCAGAAACCTTGGGCAGGTTCTCACAGCTAGTGGGTGGCCAGATGGGACCAGACCCTTGGCCTCCTAGTTCCTGGCTCAGTGTTCTTTCTGCTCCATTTCACAGCTTCCTTGGTTAGAGCTCTGTGAAATCTGCTGGACACATTGGTCGTGTACAAAAGAGCCTAATACCATGAAAGTGTACACATGCACTTGAAGATATAATGTCATTATTTCATAAATGTGGCCCATCTGAAATATTACAGTTACAATAAACATATTTATGAAACATAGGGCTCACTGCCATTCAGTTGAGAAGAGCTAATGCTGGATGATGATTTTGGATGGCCCTTGCATGTCTTAAAATAACAACCAAATGAAAAAACAAACAAACCCCGTCTTGTCCAAGTAGATTAGAGCATATGTTTCTTTTTCTCTTCATCTATTCCTTATGGAAGATGAAAACATGACAAGTCATCCTATTGATCATTGTTTTCTTCAGAAGACATCATTTGAACATTTAAATATCCGAAGGCAGCATGTAGGATTTTGTCTTAATGAAAGTCTGGAAAGAAGTTCTTTGTGAGTCTGAAAAACCTCTTATCATTCTTCCCTCCCCATCCCGTCCCCCACCTCTTCCCGTGTACTTCATATCAAGGTGAACTTTTACTGTTACTGCTGATAAGTATTTTTCTCTTTGCTCGGTGTGTTCTGATTTCTAATGTATTTCATTCTAGCATCTCAGCCTCTTCGTTCTTTCCTTGGATATGTATTGGGAAGCTACTGTGAGAAGAAACTAGAAAAGGGCACTTTGGAGGAGAGAGAGAGCAGGGAGAGGAAGGGAAAGAAAAAGAAAAGGGGGAGAAAGATGGATTGGGGGCTCTGGGTCATGCTCTTTCCTGTGCTGGTTGGCAGCTGTGGACTAGTGATTGCTTAAGTACCTGCAATTGTTAAAAATGCCTGGGAAGGTATGTCTGTTGATGGTGGAGAAGCTGAGGTGGGTCTCAGTGGTGGCCACGTGTCTCACTGTGCAGGGCGCGTGCAAGGTGTCAGGGGGCCTGCATCTAGTTGGCTCTGGTTTCCTGCTGACCGCTCTCCCTCCAGCTCCTGCTTCCTTCCACCTGGTCCTGAGTATTGCCCCACTGTCCCTCTTGGCCTGGTCTTTTCTCTTCCTGTACCATGGCTCTCAGTGTTGCTGCAGGTGTGGGTAGCTCCAAGGTTTGCACATCTCTCCCTCATCTCTAAGGTCTGAGGTTCAGCCGCAGGGCACAGCCTCCTTCCTGTGAAGTGATCAGACTCACCAGGTGTTCAGTCCTCACCCTCCCCTTCCTCTAACGCTCTTTTACCTCCCCCACTCCAGGGGAGCCTCCTTTTGCTCAGGCCCCAGGGTTAGCCTCATGACCCTGCCGACCTGGGCACCTTCCTCTAACTCAGACTCACTTGCTGAGTCTGGATCTCTTCTGGATCCTCACCCTGTCCTCCCTGGAGAGCCCAGCACCCTCCAGCTACTTCTCTGCCTGTTTTGCCTTTTGCATCCCCACTTGTCTTGATAAGGGGCTTCCCTAGTGGCTCAAATGGTAAAGAATCTGCCTGCAATGCAGGAGACCCAGGTTCCATCACTGGGTTGGGAAAATTCCCCTGGAGAAGGAAATGGCAACCCACTGTAGCACTCTTGCCTGGAGAATTTCATGGACAGAGGAGCCTGGCAGGCTATAGTCCACGGGATAGCAAAGAGTTGGACACGACTGAGCAACTTTCACTTTTTATCTTTCTAAAAAGGCTGCCTTTTGAGTTTTCTTGGCTCTTTCCCATGTATACATGTTATGAAACATTTGTTTGATTTTCTCTTATTTAGAATAAATGAAGAAGCTGTCTTTTGACAGCCTCTAAAGTCTGGCCTCTAAAGCCTCTAAAGTCCCCTAAAGTAGACTAAAGTCTGGCCCTGTAATCCGAATCCAGAACCCAGAGCTGCTTAGTAGATTGCAGCTGCAATCTGCTTGCCTTTTCTGCTACCCTTTTGCACCGCATGACCGCCAACCAAGACTCGCCATCCCTGGCTCACATGACACTCACTTTCTTCTGTGCTTTGGATACTTTCTTCCCCTGCTTGGAGCAGCCTCTCTCCCATGCCCACGACCCATCTGCCTATGGAAATCCATCCTGCTTGGCCTTCAGGCCCTCCAGAGAGGGAGGCTCCTGCCCAGCCCTCTTTCTCCACACTGCACTCAGAAGTGATGTCTTTCATCCTTCCTTTAATTTTCACCGTGTGATGTTACTCATCTAGCATCTGTGGGCTACCTTAGAGTAATTCATGTGTAATGCTTATGTCTCCCACTGGAACCTTACCTCTGGGAGGAACCACATTGTGTAATACATCTTCATAGTCCCCAAAACACTCCGCCTTATGTTTGCCATGTGGCGGATGTTCAAGGAATTTTGTTGAGTGGATGAACAAATGCAGAAATGAGTGACTTTTGTATCCAGCCGTTCCCTCTCTAGGCCTCAGTTTTCCCATCTTTCTAGTAAAGGGAGTTAGAGTAGATGATCTTTGAGAGGATCTTTTTAACTTTTCTCACACCCAGGTTTCATGTTAATTCAAAGCTCTGAAATACCTCCTTGAGTTTTATTACCATGTGCCCCATACAGAACAGGCATCATTAGGAAGTACATAAATGTATCCCTGAAATATTTTGCTGGCTCACAAACTTGTTTTTGTCTTTCCTAGGTTTACAAGTTGTCCTGAACTCCATTATAAAAGCCATGGTTCCCCTCCTTCACATAGCCCTTTTGGTATTATTTGTAATCATAATCTATGCTATTATAGGATTGGAGCTTTTTATTGGAAAAATGCACAAAACATGTTTTTTTGCTGACTCAGGTGAGTAATGAAAATGGTTGCTAACCAGACTATTTAAAAATTTGGCTTTCCCCAAAACAACTTTTCTGGTTTGGGGAAAATCTAAAACAGAGAGGGAGGGTGAAAAAAATGGAAAGCCAAATCCATTGGTAAATCTAAGCCAGTTCTTAGTGTGAATTATATTTAGAATTAATGAGAATTTAGTCTCTTTTTCTATCTTAATTTCCTATGTAATGTGTTCTGGCAAACAAGATTGGGGGGCCCCCCTGAAACTGGAGTATGAGGTGAATCAATAATATTTCTCTGGGACTCCCCTGGTAGTCCAGTGGCTAGGAGTCCGTACTCCCAATGCAGGGGTCCCAGATTTGACTCTTGGTCAGGAACTAGATCTCATGTGCTGCATTAAGACCTGACACAGCCAAATGAGTAAAATGTAATATTTTTTTAAAAAATACTGTCAGTCTGTATAGGCTGAGGAAAGGTGCTGTGGGAGTGAGGACAGAGGAGGGAGGCATGGGCTCCCGAGGGTCATTCCTGCCCTGGGTGGTGAAGCCTGCCGCTTCTGTTTGCAGATATGGTGGCTGAAGAGGACCCAGCGCCGTGTGCGTTCTCAGGGAACGGACGCCAGTGCACCGCCAATGGCACGGAGTGTAGGAGTGGCTGGGCTGGCCCCAATGGCGGCATCACCAACTTTGACAACTTTGCCTTTGCCATGCTCACCGTGTTTCAGTGCATCACCATGGAGGGCTGGACAGACGTGCTCTACTGGGTAAGCAGCTTGCGGAGGGAATTGACGGAGCGTGCTTTCCTCGGATAAAAGTGTTTCATTAGCTAGAGCCATTGGGGAGCTGGCTGGAAAAGACCCCCTGGAAGTGAGTTCTTTGGGAAGGGAAGCAGACCGCCTTTTCACTCAGCAAGACCCATTACGTCTCCCCGTCAGGGCCTTGCTTTCAGCTGTAGAAAGCTGCTACAGGACGTGGACTTCCTCGCATCCCCAGTGTCTCCTGGGGACTTACTACTGAGCATGCCCAGTAGTTCCCTTTGTTGGAGGAACTCCAGCATGCCAGGGCTGTCCTGATTAAACTTGAAGAGCCCAGGGTCATTCCCCAGAGTAAGAGGCCCCCGGACTTACATAGACTAAAACTAATCTTTTATACCTAGAGGCAGGTTTCTCTACCAGGTCCTAAATGGAAGGTAGAAAACATCAATTAATTGGATTCTTTTCAGGCTTTCCATAGCTTAGTACAGCTTTAAAGCCCAAATGGGTTTTTCCCCTATTACGGTGTTTCCCTTTTGCATCTTCAGTATTACTACAAACCAGCCCAGCATAAGCCCTTAGCTCTCTCTTCCTTTTTTTTTTGGCGCTAGAGAACTTTGGCAGAGAAGGTCGAGATGGCACATCAGCCTTCCAGGGCTGGTGGACCTGTTCATGAAAACAGATGGACACCCTTTGTATGGCTCGGAGCTAGCTTCTCTTGTTCCCAACAGAACCAGTAGGGTTTGCTACAGATGAAGAGCAGTCATATTTTAACAGTCATTTCTCAGAGTTGAGTTTATT